>NC_089271.1:119977337-120311394 GCF_963930625.1 Muntiacus reevesi | reverse complement strand
TTTACTTTCAGGTACATAACCCAACGAATTGAAGACAGAGATGTAAACAGATGCTTGTATATGAATTTTTATAGAAGCCTTATTGATAATAACCAAAAATGGAAACAACCCAATGTCCAACAAGAGATGACTGGATTTACAAAATATGGTATATCCATACAATGGAATATTATTCAGCCATAAATAGGAATGTGGTATGGATACGTGCTACAACATGGATGAACACTGACAACATCATGATAGGTGAAAGAAGCCATACACAAAAGACCACAAATTGCATGGTTCCATTTATACGAAATGTTTAAAATAAGCAAATCCATGAAGACAGAAAGCAGATTTGTGGTTGCCAAGGGCTGGTTAGAGGGCAGAATGGGGATTGACTGCTTAATGGACGTACAGTTTCCTTTAGGGGTGATCAAATTCTACAACTAGATATTAGTAATGATTGCACAACACTGTGAATGCACTAAAAGTCATTAACAGTAAATTTTATGTTATGTGTATTTTACCATAATAAAAAAATACTTAGATCCAAAGAAGTAGTTTGAATAAAGAAGTGGCATAATCTGACTCATATTTTAAAAAGATCACTCTGGCTGCTGTGTTGAGAAGGAATGGTTATGTGGGTGTCAAGAATAGAAGCAGGGACATCAGCTAGAAGCTCCTTTAGTAATCAAATAGAGAGACTAGACAGGCGAATAGGAGTCTAAGGCTTAGGGGAAGGTCTTAGGAAGGAGATACTAATGTGGAAGTCTTCAGTTTATAGATGATATTTTAAAAAAGGAGACTAGTTGGGATCACCAAGAGATGGTTCTCCCATTTTATATAGACTCTTTGGTCCCTGACATGGTAGAACTTCAATTCCAATAGAGGATATACAGTTTCTTTACTGTAAGACCACCTCAATTTTTAACTGGAGAAGGATGATCTTCACCCTGGAGAGGCTTGTGTGTTGGGAGAAACTTGTTACTCTGATGCATCCCCAGTGCAATGGAGAAGCAATGGTCTCTTCACTTGAAAGAGCTCCCTATCTGACTAGGGAGACATTGTCCACTCACTCTAAGTAGCCCCCAGCTGAAGAAAAAGGCATTGAACCACACCGGGGCAATTCCCTCCTCAAAATCTACTGGGGAAGGCATGGCCCCCGCTCTGGGCTCCCTAGTGCTTATGCCTGTAGTTTTGAGGAAGGAGTACAGAAAGGCTAGTAGCTCAAGCAGCGGCATCAACTCACAGAGCTAAAGCTAACAATGAAGAGATCCATACATGTTACAGCCCAAAGCTGAATACCAGTTAATGTCCATGTCTGAGAAGAGCAATTACAGTTCATTAATTGAGTTGCTGGTAACACTGCCATTCTCAAGGCTAATCATCTTTAATTGGAGTTGTCTACTTTGATAATAAGCATTCAGCCTCCTTCCATTCAATTTAACAATGTTTCAGGCGCTATCCTAAACACTTTGGGGAATAACATCCTTTAAGGAGCTCAGTGTTTTGTCATGGGACCATCCTAGTACGTAGATAAGTCCAGCTTAAGACAGAAAGTGATGAGTGCTGTAGAGAGTTACAGGCTAGGGTTAGATCAGTACAAAAGTACTTAATGGGAAGATTATTTCTGCCTGAGGAGGGGAGCGTTGGATGGAACTTTATAGAAGAAGCAACATCTGAGCTGAAACTTAGAAGAATGAGTAAAAGTTCCACAGGTATTCCCAGCAGATAAAACAGCATAAGCAAGTGGTTGGGCACTAAAAATGCAGAGTATATATAGTTACTAATAGAACTATTAGTTTATGTCATTTATTCATTAATTTAGCAAATATTTATTGAGTACTTGTTAGGCTCCAGAAACTCTTCTTAGTACTTTGCATACAGTAGTGAGCAAAATAAATTCCCTGTCTTCTTGGAGATTTCATTCTAGAGGGCTGGGATAGATCAGAAACAAATAAGCCACTAAGTATGTAATTTATTAGGTAATAATAAGTGTTTTGAAGAAAAAAGCACAATAAAGGGGTAAATAGTGATGGGGACAGGTTGTGCTATTTTATGTAAGTTGGTCAGGGAAGTCATGTCTGCTAAGGTGTCATTTGAGTAAGATATAGGTAACATGAAGGAAGGAATTAAACATATATTTAGTGAAAGAACATTTAAGATACAGAAAATAGCAAGACTCTGTTGAGAGTTTGCTTGCTATATCTCGGGATCAGCATGCCCTGAGCAACAGGAAGAACAAAATCATCATTTACCTAGAAGAAGAAGCCTAAGATAATGAAAAATCTTGGGTTATGGAAGATCTGGAGTTTGGTTTAGGGCCTTTTAAATTTAAGATGTTTATTAGCCATCCAAGTGTAGATGTCCAATGGGTAGTTGAATACTAATCTGTATGAATATTAATCTGTACTTTTGGGGAGATGTCCTTTTGAAGCTAAGAACTGGGGAGTTGGCACATAGATGATACTAAATACGATGTGACTGGCTGATATCACAAGGGAGGGAATGTAGGTGGACACATGGTCTATGGACTGAACTCTGAATTGCTCCAATGTTAAGTAATTGGACTGACGAGGAAGAACCAGCACAAGAGACTTGAAAGAAATGGCGAGTGATGGTTTTTGTAAAAGTAAACGTAAGAAGTAATGAAGCTTTGAATTACAGTTCTGGCAGTGGGGATGTGGAAATAGGGTCAGAGTTAAGCAAGTCATCATGGGAGTAAAATCATCAGCATTGAGCATGGGGGTGAGGGTGGAGGGAGAGAGAGAAGGTCACAGGAAGCCTCCTGGCATAGTTCTGGCTCAGGAAACTTGATACATAGTGGTATCATTAACTAATACAGGGGACATTATCAGGGGAGGCGAACTGGTTTGAACAGAGGGAAATAGAAGAGTCAGGGAAAGGTTAAGTTTAATTTGAAACATTTGTGTTTGAGCTTCTTGCAAGGAATTCAAGAGGAAATGTCAGGTTGATAATTGTATTAATAAATGCCAAGACCTAGAACTGTATAATGGTGACATTGTTTCTTCAGTCACTCATCACTATGTATCTATTACCCTCATACTGTGGTGTCCACTGATGGGTGATGGTTGAAAGGAAGAGCTATTTAGTAAAGAGGAGATTCAAATTTCTGATTCTACTCTGTCAGTTAGTAGCTCTGGGACCCTGGGCTGGTTATCTCATCTCTCTAGGCACAAGTTTCCTCATTCATAAATAGTGTGTGTTCATCTGTGCTCGGTCGCTCAGTCGTGTCCGACTCTTTGCGACCCTATGGACTTTGGCCCACCAGGCCCCTCTGTCCATGAGATTTTCCAGGCAAGAATATTGGATGGGTTGCCATTTCCTCCTCCAGAGGATCTTCCAGACCCAGGGACTGAACCTGGGCCTCCTGCATTGGCAGGTGGATTCTTTACCACTGAGCCACCAATAACCTAATATTCATAAATGGAGACAGTGTTACTTCCTCACGGGTTTTCTTTTTGAGGATGAAATGAGTAATTTCACAGGAAAAAAATCTTGAGAGAAGTTAGTGCTTACAAAATTTTGGTTGAGCAAGGTTATGAATGGATTAGTTTGAGCACCTCCGGGAACATCAGGGAACTCCAGATGGGGAGCTACAAGTCAGGCAGGCATGCCCGGGGAGTGAGTGAGGAGTATGAGTAAAACAGAACTTTCTGAAACTTCCTGGCAGCTCCCTAGAGATCCTAGAAATTTAGGTGGTAACCTTCAGGAAGGTCTACAAGGAGGTCCCATCTCACCTACATGCCTAGTCTGTCTTGCACATAGAGAATACCATGTGGGACTCCTTTCCTGTGGTATAGGGAATAACTCCCTTTCCAACAGGCCTACTGTTGGGATGTCTGTGCCAATTTCCCCAGGAATGCAGCTGTCTCTAAGGACTAGATAGGGATTGGATGGGGAATTAGGGACCAGGGACTCAGGGTTTGTGGGCAGAGCAACACTGAAGTGGGTTAGTAATGATTGGGAAGGGGCAGATGGAGATAAAGAGGGAAAAGAAAAAAGGGTTTATAAAGTTGCAGCAATAGTATAAGAAAATCAAGAGAAAGAGAAAGTTTGACAGCCAGCCAGACTGACTGATGGAGACTGGAAATAGAATGAGAAGGTCATTTCCACTACAGTAGTGCCTATTGAATCCTAGCAGAAGATCTGAGTGTTGAATGAATGAATGCATGAATGGGACAGGGGGCAAGCTGGGATGAGAGAGAGAGAGAGAGACAGAGACAGAGAACTGTGTGTGTGGTGGAAGAGTGGATCTGTAACTGAGATCAATTCAACAAACATTTATTGATCTCCTATTGCCTGCCAAGTACTGAGAAAATTAGAGCCTGGAGGCATTGCGCTGAGTCACGAATAACTCCAAGCTCTAGCAAGCTGGCAGCTGTGTTAGAGAGCAGCATTAGAAATTGATGTTATCAGTTGTAGACATTCTGGATATTTCCCAGGAAGTCCTTACTCTCCCTACTTCTGGTATGTTTAGTGTCCCCCAAATTTTAGGAAACCCAGCAAGCTTGTTTTAATATGTTATTAATATCACCATATAAAACTGGAAAGAAACCTGAGTTGGAATGTCAGGCACTGTTACCTAGTTTATCTCTTTTGATTATTAATAGGACCCTGAAACAAAGGGATCATCATTCCCATTTCAGAGATGAAAAAGTTGAGGCTCATAAGTTGAATGTCTTGCTCAGGATCACATGGTAGCAACGTCAGGGTTCAAATATAGTTCTGTTTTCTGTTCAGTGCTCTATCCTCTCATTCCTGGCTGTCTTCATAAGTTTTGTACACACATAACCCACATACCACCTTTCAAAGACTGTATAAATGAAAATGGGACAACTAAAAGCAGCACATGTTGAACACAGGTGCATGCTTTACAAAAGAGTCTTGACTTTGCATCAGGGACTGTAACATAAGAAGACTTTCAGTGCTATTCAATTATTATCTCATTATTCACTGACTCACTCATATATTCAACTGTGCTTCAAATATGGGTTGATCTCCTACTATGTGCCCCCAAAAGAGTTGTGAGTGTAAATAGAAGCAAGACAGAAATGATGAGTATCTGGAGCATGATGGGGAACAAGGATAACAATGATAATCGCTAACTTTTAATGAGTTCTGACATTGTTCCAACCACTTGCCATGGTTTAACTTCTTTTATCCCCCAAATAATCCTGTGAGGTGTAGGTACCTTTATTTCCTTGCTTTTATGGTGAATGAATGTTCCCAGAGAGAACACACAACTTGCTTAAGGTCACACAGCTGTGTGGTAGAAAAAGGATTTGAATCCAGAAAAATCTGACTCCAGAGTTTCCAAAGACAACTCCTGGCTGGTGGGAGTGTTAAATTCTCTGTCCTCTTCTCTCACTCATTCTTACATTCCTTTGCTTCCGGTCAAAGAGAATTCCTTTCCTCTTCCTTTATCATTCTGTCTACCATCCCCATGATTTTATTTCTTCTGTTACCTTTGCCTGGGATGCTCTCCCCATTGTTTTATCTTGCCCCATAAAAACTCTCCTTATACTGAAAATGGCAGTTCAGATGTTGCCAACTCCATCATGAACTTTGACATGAACCCACCTAAGTGATGTGAAGTGAGCTCTTGCTCATTCTCTTCAGGAAACCATGATTTTGACTTGGATCTTTTGTAGCACTTACTACATCCTCCTTATCTTTTTGTTCTTGTATTATTGTTACTGTAACTTATCTTGACTCCTCCACTGCCCTGAAATAGATTGCCATTTCCTTAAGAATTAGGACCATATCTGTAACGATGTCCCTATATGCAGGGCAGAAGAAGAGACGCAGAAGTACAGAACGAACTTTTGAACTCTGTGGGAGAAGGTGAGGGTGGGATGTTTTGAAAGAACAGCATGTATATTATCTGTGGTGAAACAGATCACCAGCCCAGGTGGGATGCATGAGTCAAGTGCTCGGGCCTGGTGCACTGGGAGGACCCTGAGGAGTCGGGTGGAGAGGGAGGTGGGATGGGGGACCGGGATGGGGAATACGTGTAACTCTATGGCTGATTCATGTCAATGTATGACAAAACCCACTGAAAAATAAAAAAAAAAAAAAAGAATTAGGACCATATCTGGAGACCTCAAAATCTCTGGCGTGGTGCTTAGGGGTCGTAGCTCTCTGTTTGTATGCAAGTAAGTTATTCAAGTCCTGTTTCCCCAGACATACATGAGCTTCATGAGCCTTGTGAGGCAGTAAGTCCCAGTTTATGAATATAAGTTACTTCTACCTACCTACTTTCTAAAGGCATTCTTCACATCCTTGCTGTAGGCTAGAGATAATGGTGTGGAGCATACATAGGTGTGATGATGTAATATAAGATGGCCACAAACTTGTTTTCATCTTGGAATGCCTGTGAATGAGGTTTTAGGTACATAGAGGTGGCTGTGCCATAGACGATGGCCACCAGAACCAAATGAGAGCCAAGGCTGGAAAAGACTTTGAGGTGACAAGGTGCATAGGGGAGGCGAGACAGGAGGGTCCATAGGAGATGATGAACCCAAAGGGCAAAAGCAGGCTCATGGTACTGCTGGCCAGCAGCAGCAGCAGTTCACTGAGGTCAGTAGCCTAAGAGAATTTCAGATTTAGCACAGTCTGTCTTTTATAAGTGAAATGGTTGAAGACATTGGAGGCACGGTAGAGTGATGACCTCACTTTCAGTGAGGATCCCACTGAAAGATTATAGAATTGTTTAGGGGCGGTCTGGACCAATGATCCCTTAGACCCTAGCCATTATACTGAGTCCATGAAAATGGTCACAGATTAAGTACCCTGAAGACAGACTAAGTCCCTAACAGGAAGTTTATTCTTATCAAGCAGCTGGCCATCAGGTCTCTGCAGACCCCTTCTGAATAAGTGGGTAACACAGAATGTTACAGATAGCTATAACTCAAATTTAGGCCATGACAGCCAAGCGGAAGAAGGGAGGAGACAGTTTGTCTTCTGAGGAAAGTAGTGGGCCAGGAAGAGAGTCAGGGTAGACATCAGACCACTGGCCAGTGTGTGTAGACTGCTGCCATTGCAGTAGCAGATATCCAGGAAGGAGAGTTTGCTGGGGAAAGATATGAAATATTCTGCAGTTGGCTAAACCAGATAAGGAGGACATTGGCAATCAGAGATAAGAGAGACTAACAGTATGACATTGAAGAAGCATACTTACTACTTGCAGATAATTGAATAGGCCCAGGAAAAGACATGATTGTACAATTTTCTGTTCATTTCCTTCCCCGATGTTGACTTTCAGGGAGAAATGATTATAAAATTGTTTAGGGGCGGTCTGGACCAATGATCCCTTAGACACTAGCCATTATACTGAGTCCAAGAAAATGGTTACAGATTGAGTATCCTGAACACAGACTAAGTCCCTAACCCAGAGAGTTGTATCCAATCAGGTTTTGAAATACTTTTGCTCACATATTGCCAAGTTTTCTTCTCTAAACTTGTCTTCCCCTATACAGATCTGGATACTCACAGAGGATGGGTTTCCTCTTATAACTTGTTTCTCCCAGGCCATCAAACTGTCCAAGAAGGACAGTTTCTTGGTGAAATGAATGCATGAAGGAATTAATGCTGAAACTTCTGAATTTTTTTAGGACTTGCCTAAATTTTGAGTATAGCCCATTATTATGCAAACTTTATTCCCCTTCCAAAGCCTACCAGTTCTCATGGTGTTATTATTTTTGTTTGATTGGTAATTTTTACCTTCTTTTAGGAAACTTAAGATTTCTAAGGAAGTCAGTGTGAAGGTGGGGAAAATGGAATAAGGAGGATGAAACGGTCAACAAACCAAACTGACCATCTCAATCAATTTCATTCAGATAGTTTCATCAAGTAATTGGCATTTATTTTTGATTATTTAGGATTCTATGGTCATTTTGGGCTTTCCTGGTGAGTCAGGTGGTAAAGAATCTGCCTGCAATGCAGGAGACCTGGGGGAACATGCATCTTTTTGAATTATAATTTGTGTCCGGATACATGCCCAGATTCGATCCCTGGGTCAGGAAGATCCCCTGGAGAAGAGAATGGCAACCCACTCCAGTATTCTTGCCTGGAGAATCCCACGGACAGAGGAGCCTGGCGGGCTACAGTCTATGGGGTCACAAAGAGTCGGACACCACTGAGCAACTCACACACACACACACACACACACACACACGGTCATTTTATTTTCAGCCATTCATTGTTGATGTGTAACCCCATGGTCAAGGAATCAAAAACAAAGTTTTGAAACTAAGTCATACTTAAGGCTAGGTGTAGTCACCTAAGTAACTATTTGATTCAATGATAAAAGTGCCATTGAACCCATTGTAGTAGTGGAGTATGGACAGAACTGAAGACTGTGGCTTTCAACTTGTCCTTGACTCGTGTGGCTGGCATAATTACAATTTACTTGTTTTCTGCTTGAAGTCAGCAGGATAGGTGAAAAACTAGATTTATAAAACAAATGCATACCAAGTCTTTCCATTTAGAATTATTGTTCTCCTTTTATTTTATTTTTGAATTTGTTTTTGTTTGTTGAAGTAGCGTTGACTCACAATATTATATTTGTTTCAGGTTTACAACATAGTGATTTGATATTTTTATAGATTACACACCATACAAAGTTATTATAAAATATTGATCATATTCCCTATGATTCACATTACATCCTTGTGACTTATTTATTTCATAACTGGCAGTTTCTACCTTTTAATCCTCTTCATCTGTTTCAGCCCTCCCCCCAGTCCTCTTCCCTCTGGTAATGGTATGTTTGTTCTCTGTAAGTCTGTTTCTGTTCTGTTGTATTTGTTAATTTGTTCTGTTTTTTTTTTTTTTTTAATTTTACATATAAGTGAAAACAGAGTGTTTGTCTTTCTCTTTCTGGCATAAGAATGATATTTCACATAAATACAAGATTTTATTCTTTTTATGATTGAGTAGATTTCCATTCTGTATATGTACCACATTTTCTTTACTCATTCATCTGTCAACGGACCTTTAGATTGCTTCCATGTCTTGGTTATTGTGACTGATTTTGCTATGAACATGAGGGTACATGTATCTTTTTGAATTACAATTTGTCTCCGGATATATGCCCAGGAATGGGATTGCTGGACCACATGGCAACTCTACTGTTAACTTTTTTTTTCCTACCATAATGCATGGCTTGTGGGATCTTAGTTTCCCAACCAGGGATTGAACCTGGGTCTCCTGCAGAGAGTCCTAACCACTGGACCACCAAGGAACTCCCTATTTTTAGTTCAGTTTTGGATAAATTTCCATATTTTTTCCATAGTGACTGTACTAATTTACATTCCACCAACAATGTGCTAAAGTTTCCCTTTCTCCACATCCACTACTTTTTATTTCCTGTCTTTTTAACCAGAGCCATTTGGTCAAGTATGAGATAGTATCTCATTATGGCTTTGATTTGCATTTGCCTAATGATGGTGGCTCAGATGGTAAAGCGTCTGCCTGCAATGTGGGAAACCTGGGTTCAACCCTGGGTTGGGAAGATCTCCTGGAGAAGGAAATGGCAACCGACTTCAGTGTTCTTGCCTGGAGAATCCCATGGACGGAGGAGCCTGGTAGGCTACAGTCCATGGGGTCTCAAAGAGTGAGACACGACTGGGTGACTTCACTTTCACTTTCACTTTCAACGATAAGTTATGTTGAGCATCTTTTCTTGTGTCTGTTAGCCATTTGTATGTTTGCTTTGGAAAATGCCTATTTAGGTTTTCTGTCCATTTTTAATAGGATTTTTTAATATTGAGTTGTATGAGTTCTTTGTAAGTTTGGGTATTAACTCCTCATCAAACATATAACTTACAAATATCATCTCACATTCAGTACATTGCTTTTTTGTTTTGTTGATGATTTCCTTCACTGTGCAAAAACTTTGAAGTTTAGGCCCCATTTATTTAGTTTTGCTTTTGTTGCCCTTGCCTGAGAAGACAGATTCAAAAAAATTGCTAAGACTGATGTCAAGGAAAGTATTGGCTATGTTTTCTTCCAGAAGTTTTATGGTTTCAGGTCTTACATTTGTCTTTAATCAATTTTGAGTATATTTTTGTATATGATGTGGCAAGATGTTCTAGTTTCATTGTTTTACATGTAGCTGTCCAGTTTTTCTAATACCACTTATTGAGGAGACTGTCTTTCCCCATTGTGTATTCCTTTGTCATAGATTAACTGACCATATGTGCTTGGATTTATTTCTGGGCTGTTCAGTACCATTCATCAACATGTCTGTTTTTGTGCCAGAACCATACTGTCTTGATTACTATAGCTTTCTAATATAGTTTGAGATCAGGGAACATGATACCTCCAGCTTTGTTCTTCTTTCTCAAGATTGCTTTCGCTACTTGGGCTCTTTTGTGGTTCCATACAAATTTTAGGATTATTTGTTCTAGATCTGTGAAAAGTGTCACGGGTAATTTTTTAGGGATTGCTTTGAATCTGTAGTTTGCTTTGTGTGGTATTGACATTTTAATAATACTAATTCTTCTGGTCCATAAACATGGAATATCTTTCCATATATCTATGTTACTTTCAATTTCTTTCATCAGTATTTTAGTTTTCTGAGTCTAGGTCTTTGGTTAATTTTATTTATCCTTGGTTAATTTGAAGATATTTTAATCTTTTGGATTCACTAGTAAATAGGATTGTTTTCTTGATTTCTCTTTCTGATAGTTATAATTATTAGTATATAGAAACACAGTAGATTTCTGCAAATTACTTTTATAAGCTACAACTTTACGGAATTCATTTATTAGTAATAATAGTTTTTTTGATAGAGTCTTTCAGAGTTTCTATATATAGTATTATGTCATCTACAAATAGAGACAATTTTACTTCGCCCTTTCCAAGTCATTTGCTTTTTATTTTTTTCTTGTCTGATTGCTGTAGCTAGAACTTCCAATACTGTGTTAAATAGAAGTGGCATGAGTGGTCATCCTTCTCTTGTTCCTGATGTTAACTGTGGGTTTGTCATAAATGTCCTTTATTATGTTTATACCAACTTTGTTGAGAGTTTTTAAATCATAAATGGATGCTGAATTTTGTCAAAAGTTTTCTCTGCATCTATCAAGATGATCACGTATATGATTTTTATCCTTCCTTTGCTAATGTGGTGTATCATATTGATTTATTTGTGAATATTGAACCATCCTTGAACCTATGGAATAAGTTCCCCTTGATCATGAAGTATGATCCTTTTAATGTGTAGTTATATATATATGTTATACATGGTTTGATAATATTTTGTTGACCCATTGATTTTCTAGTTGTGTGTTGTTTAGTCTCCATGTGTTTGTGTTTTTTCCAGTTTTCTTCCTGTAATTGATTTCTAGTTTCATCTTGTTGTGGTCAGAAAAGATGCTTGATGTTATTTTAATATTCTTATATCTATTTATATCTATTGAAAATTGTTTAGTGGCTTAGAATGTGATTTATCCTGGATAATATTTCCATGTGCACTTCAAAATAATGTGTCTTCTGCTGTTTTGGTATGGATTGTTCTTTAGATACCTAGTAAGCCATTGGTCTAATGTATCATTTAAGGCCTGTTTTCTTATTCATACTGTTTTCTGTCTGGACGATCCATCCATTGATCTAAGTGAAGTATTAAAGTCCCTTACTTTTATTGTTTTACCATTGATTTCTCCCATTCAAATATTTAGATGTTCCTATGTCAGGTGCATATATGTTTATGAATGCTATATCTTCTTCTTGGATTGATGCCTTTATCATTATATAATTTTCTTCATCTTTTGATATAGACTTTGTTTTAAAGTCTATTTTGTCTGATATAACAAATCAGCTTTCCTTTCACTTCAAGTCCATTGCCTTAACCACTTGGCCATGACTACCAGCTTTCCTTTGCATTTTCAAAGGATTTGGTTTTTAAAAATAAACAATCTGTGTACTACTTTCTAGGGTTGGGGGTAGGGGAGAAATGTCTGTTGCATGAAGTAGGGGGTACTATCACCTAAGGAATATTGTCCATAACCCACATTCCTTTACTGTTCCAGTTCCCAATAGCCAAAACTAAAGACCCCAAAACTAAAATACAAGTTTGGGTCTGCACCAACCTTACTTAATAGATTGTGAAAGAATCTGGGGAAGGAAAGCAGATATCTCAAGTCAGTCACCTCAGCTGAAATCTTATAGTGTCAGCATTTTGGGAAGAGTACATAATGTTGAGCTGGCCAAAAGGTTTGTTCATTTCTTTTCCACATGGTGTCTCTAGTAGAGCTCAGTTGTCTTTAACTTCATTCAAAGCAATTTTGCTAGGTTGTATTGTGACAGCTGTCATATAAGTGTACATTAAAAAACTTACCAAAATTGTTTAATTTTTTTGTAGACACTTTAATGTTGAAAATGAAAAAACCAGTATTTTGGGTATATTATGTTTTATTATTTTAAGAAAGGTAAAAACACAACTGAAATGCAGAAAAGTTGTGCAGTGTATGGAGAAAGTGCTGTGACTGATCAAACATGTCAAAAGTGGTTTGTGAAGTTCCATGCTATGTATTTCTTGCTATAATATGCTCCACAGCCCAGTAGGTCAGTTGAAGTTGATAGTGATCAAATCAAGACATTAATTGAGGACAGTCAAAATTATACCACATGGGAGATAACCAACACATTCAAAATATCCAAATAAAGCATTGAAGATCATTTGTACCAGCTTAGTTATGTTAATCATTTTGATGTTTGAGTACATAAATTAAGCAGAGAAAACCTTCTTGACCATAGCTCCTCGTGTGATTCTCTACTTATGTGTAATGAAAATGCTCCATTTCTAAAACAAATTGTCATGTGCAATGAAAAGTGGATACTGTACAATAATGTGGAATGGAAGAGATCATAGAACAAACGAAATGAACCACTACCAACCACTGAAGGCCAGTCTTCAACCAAAGAAGGTGATGTTGTGTATATAGTGGAATTGGAAGGGAGTCCTCTATTATGAGCTCCTCTATAAAACCAAACAATCCCAACAAGTACAGCTTCCAATTGAAAGCAGTGCTCAACAAAAAGTGTCCAGAATTAGTCAACAGAAAATGCATAATCTTCAATCAGAACAATGCAAGATGGCATGTTTCTTTGATAATCAGGAAAAAACTGCTACAGCTTGACTGGGAAGTTCTGATCATCCATCATATTCATCAGATATTGCACCTTTGGATGTCCATTTATTTTGGTTTTTACAAAATTCTCTTAATGGAAAAAGTTTCAAATCCCTGGAAGACTGTAAAACACACCTGTAACTGTTCTTTGCTCAAAGAGATAAAAAGTCTTGGGAAGATATAATTATGAAATTGCCTTAAAAATGGCAGAAGGTAGTGGAACAAAGTAGTGAATATGTTATTCAATAAAATTCTTGCTCAAAATGAAAAATGTATCTTTTATTTTTATTTAAAAAAACCAAAGGAACTTTTTGGTGGCCTTAATACTTTCAGAAAGAGATGGAATGTTTAAGCTGGGAGAGATCTAATGCCTTTATTGTTTCATCTGTCTTGATATTAAATTTAAAATGTCACCTGAAATTCTCCACAGGGCTGGGATGATGCAAGGCACATATCCTGGTCTCTGGAAATATGTGATAGGTAGAAGACAGGGCATCCTCACTTCTGAACACTGGTGGAATAACCTATTGCAGATCATTTCAAAAATGCAAGCATAGGAGGTGAGAAACTTTCCTCCCAAGCTTTCAGGAAAAGAGAAAAATTACTGCTTTAGAAAACTGAGTACTACTTGAAAAAAGGGAGTAGTTCCCTATGTCTGCCCCTGAAAAACTTGCACTAGCCTAAGTTAGACTTGAGAAATCACAGTTCCAGCTGCATGAAAAATACAGGATGTAGAAAAAATGTTGTCCTATATTGAACGATTGTAAAGTCACACCTTGGTTATGCTACACGACTCTAAATCAAATCATGTCTGCTATAGGCTCTACCCATTGAAGCAGATTAAATCAACTGCTTAGAGCCCACCTTGAGCTGTTGTCTACCAGATTCCTGAATTTTTGATAGGGAAGGGAATACTGCTGCCTGAGTTTATCTTAAGCTCTTAAGAGCAAAGATTGTTGAACAGAGACTAATGTCTTCAAATTCTCTGGACTATCTGAGTCTGGGTTATCTGTGAGTCTGGCTTCCAAAGGAAAAATTGGAGTAGAATGGGAATAACAGAAGAAAATATGTGGAGTCACTAGGAGCAGCCAAAATAAAGTTTAAAAATTCTTCTCTTTTCCTCTTTTACTGCCATTCAACCCCCTTGCAGCCTTGTGAATATTCAGTTTACTTATTTTTCATAATGGTGAGCTCACTGACATATAGACATACTAAATTTCAGAAAAGCTCTAGTCACTTCTAGTTATCCTCTGGAACTACATGGAAAAAGTTTAAACTTGCTTTAAAAAGGCAAATTTTCAAATATTTCAAGGTAACTGTTGTTGTCCCTCACTATCTAATACCCGCTTAGTTCAGCTCAGTCACTCAGTCACGTCCGACTCTTTGCGATCCCATAAACCGCAGCACGCCAGGCTTCTCTGTCCATCACCAATTCCTGGAGCTTGCTCAAACTCATGGCCATCGAGTCAGTGATGCCATCCAACCATCTCATCCTCTGTCGTCCCCTTATCTTCCCACCTTCAATCTTTCCCAGCATCAGGGTCTTTTCCAATGAGTCAGTTCTTCGCATCAGGTGGCCAAAATATTGGAGCTTCAGCTTCACCATCAGTACTTCCAATGAATATTCAGGACTGATTTCCTTTACGATTGACTTGTTTGTTCTCCTTGCAGTCCAAGGGACTCTCAAGAGTTCACCAACACCACAGTTCAAAAGCATAAATTCTTCAGTGTTCAGCTTTCTTTATAGTCCAACTCTCACATCCATATATGACTATTGGAAAAACCATAGCTTTAACTATATGGACCTTTGTTGGCAAAGTAATGCCTCTGCTTTTTAATATGCTGTCTAGGTTGGTCATAGCTTTTCTTCCAAGGAGTAAGCGTCTTTTAATTTCATGGCTACAGTTACTATCTGCTACTTACTCTGATTTTGGAGCCCAGGTGTTTCCATTCTTTCCCCATCTATTTGCCGTGAAGTGATGGGACTGGATGCCATGATCTTAGTTTTTTGAATGTTGAGTTTTAAGCCAGTGTTTTCACTCTCGTCTTATACCTTAATCATCCAATATTCCACAACTGGTCTATCAAATCTCCACTCTTTCTAATTGATCCTGCAAAAATCTAATCTCTAAAATAAGATTAGATTTTAAAAAATCCCTTTTATCCATCACTTTCCTGCTCAAGGACCTAAAATTCATTCCCACTGTTTACTTTTTGTTGCCCATTAAAAAAAGATATGTCTGTTGATGTAATATACAGTAAAGTTTACCTTTCTAAGTATATAGTTCTGAATTTCAACAAATATAGTCTTTTAGCCACCACCACATTAATATATAGAATATTTTCATCACCCTCCAAAGTCTACTTGTTCTGTTGCAGTCAATGTCTTTCACCCACCCCTGTGACCACTGATCTGATTTCTCTCCTTTATAGGTATGCCTCTTCTGGAAAATTATATAACTGGAATCATAGAATATACAGCCTTTTGTGTCTGTCCTCTTTCCCAAAGCAAAATGCTTTTGAGATTTATTCACGTTGTGGCATGAGCATCAGCAGTTCCTTTCTTTTACTGCTAAATTGTGTTCCATTGGATAAATGCACCACAGTTTGATCATTCATTAGTTGATGAGAATTTGAGTTTATCCTGTTTTGTTATTGGTTTTCAGAAAAACTGCTATAAAAATTTTTTGTAGGTCTCTGTGGACATGTGTTTCCATTGCTTTTGATTAAATACACAGGAGTGAAGTGGTTGGGTCATAAGTTAAGTTATATGTTTAAAATTACAAGAACCTGCCAAACTATTTTCCAAAGAGGCTATACTGTTTTGCTTTTCCAACAGTAATATATATAAACTCCAGTTGCTCTGCAACTTCAGGTAAAGTCAGGTTATCTGTTTTTGCCATTTAGAAGGTATGTATTGTTATTTTATTGTGGTTTAATTTGGATTTCCCTAAAGAAAAATTAGGCTTCCCAGGTGGCATAGTGGTAAAGAACCTACCTGCCAATGCAGGAGACATAGAGACAGGAGTTCGATCCCTTGGAAGAGGGCATGGCAACCCACTCCAGTTTTCAAGCCTGGAGAATCCCATGGACAGAGGAGCCTGGTGGGCTACTGTCCAAGGGGTTGCAAAGAGTTGGACACAATTGAAGTGACTTAGGACCTGCATGCATGCAAAGAAAAATTATTTGGCAGCAACTTCCTTGGAGTGACTGTTTAAAACTGCTCAAATTTTCATTGGATTGTTTTACCATGATTGAGTTGTGAGAGTTTTTTATATATTATGGATACAAGTCCTTTATCAAGCATGTGTTCTGAAATATTATCTCCTAGCTTGTGGCTTGCCTTTGTCCTTAACAGCATCATTTGAATAGGAGAGGTTTTAAATTATGATAAAGTCAAATTATCAAACTTTCTTTTGTTGTCTATGCTTTATGCGTCCTGTGTAAGAAATCTTAGCCTAACCCAGGTCACATTGACTTTCTCTAGAAGTGTTTTGGTTTTACATTTAGAACAGTGATGCATTTAGAGATGATTTAAAAATATGGATTAAAGGTCATTTTTATTCTTGCAGTGATCTATTTTTTCCAGCATTATTTGTTGAAAATACTATCATTTCTCCATTGAATACCTTGTCACCTTTGTTGAAAATCAATTGATCATAAGTATTTTGTGTATTTCTATGCTCTCTTCTGTTTTATTCTATTGATCTATATGTTATCCTTTTGCAAATACTACACTTTCTTGATTACTCTGGCTTCATAGTAAGTCTTAAAAGCAAGTAGTGTATATGGTTATGCTTAAAAAAGGAGCCCTTGTCTTTTCTGAAATACGAAATGTAACTCTGATCTGTATTAAGATAACTGGTAGGGGAGATTTGGGTAAAGATGCAGAGGAAACAAAACAGCTGAGTTGAATGTTACTGAAGCTAGGTGATGAGTAGACAGAGGCACATTCTCTCCACTTTGGTATGTGATTTTTCCATTAATAAAAGAAAGCAAGTAATGTAAGTCTTCCAATGTTGCTCTTTTGAAAATTGTATTGGCTGTTCTAGTCAGTTTGGCCCAACATAAAACAGGACCCTTAAGGACTGAAACTCATTATACAAGACCTATTTAATAATTCCCACTGCTTTTCCAAATTTGGCATGTTAGCAGCCAAATTAAGCCTGTTCTTAATTTCAAAAGAGTGAGTGGCACCTCTTTATGGATTGTTGTTGTTGTTTTATTGTTTAGTTGCTAAATTATGTCTGACTCTTTTGTGATCCCGTGGACTGTAGCCTGCCAGATTCCTTTGTCCATGGAATTTCCCAGGAAAGAATACTGGAGTGAGATAACATTTCCTTCTCCAGGAGATCTTCCTGACCCAGGGATCAAATCTGTGTCTCCTGCATTGGCGGATGGATTCTTTACTACTGAGCCAGCAGGCAAACTCCTTGACTGATTGCCTCAACCTGAATGGCTGGTCCCACCCACTAAGGCCCCTGTATTACTTTCATATTGCTGTGGTGACAAATCACCACAAATTTAGTGGCTTAACACAACTTTGGAAACATAATGGGCAACAGGCACATGAAAAATGCTCAGCATCACTAATCATCAGAAAAAAAGAAATCAAAACCACAATGAGATACCACCTTACATCTATCAGAATGGCTTTCATCAAAAAGTATACAAAGAACAAATGTTGGCAAGGACGTAGGTAAAAGGGAACCCTCATACACTTTGATGGTGCAACCACTATAGATAGCAGTATGGAGGTTCCTCAAAAAACCAAAAGTAGAACTACCATATGGTCTAGCAATTCCATTCCTAGTTGTATACCAGGAGAAATTAAAACACTAATTAAAAAAAGATACATGCACCTCAGTGTTCATAGCAGCATTATTTACAAAAGCCAAGAGATGAAAACAACCTAAGTGTACATCAACAGATAAATTGATAAAGATGTAACACACATACACACACATGCACACACATGCATGCGCGCACATGTGCGTGCATGTCTCATAATATTACTTAACCATAGGAAAGAATGAAATTCTACCATTTGCAATAACATAGGTGGCCCTAGAGGGCATTATGTTAAGTGAAATAAGTCAGAGAAAGATAAATACTGTACAATTTCAATTATACGTGAAATCTAAAAAATACAATAAACTAGTTAATATAACAGAAAAAAGCAGACTGACAGATACAAAGAACAAACCAGTGGTTACCAATGGGGAGAGGGAAGAGGGGAGGGACAAGATAGGGGGAGGGGACTAAGGTACAAACTACTACGTATTAAATAAATAAATTGCAAAGATACATTGTACCACACAGGAAATATAGCCACTATTTTAACAACTATAAATGGAGTATAACTTTTAAAAATTGTGAATCACTATGTTGTACACCTGAAACTTGTATTGTACATCAACTGTACTTCAATTTAAAAAATTTTAATAAAACATTTAAAAAATGGACAAGGAACCTATACAGACATTTTTCAAAGAAGACAAACAGATAGCCAACAGGTACATGAAAAGTTGCTCAACTTTGCTAATTAATCATCAGTTCAGTTCAGTTCAGTTGCTCAGTCCTGTCTGACTCTCTGCGACCCCATGAATCACAGCATGCCAGGCCTCCCTGTCCATCACCAACTCCCGGAGTCTACCCAAACCCGTGCCCATTGAGTCAGTGATCAGGGAAATGCAAATCGAAATCACCATGAAATATCATCTCACACTTTTCAGGATGGCAATTAAAAAAAAAAGGAGATAACAAGTGCTGGTAAGGGTGGGGAGAAAAGGGGGCCTTCTTACTCTGTTGATGTGAATATGAATCAGTACAATCATAACAGAAAAAAAAGTGTTGAGGATTCTCAAAAAATTAAAAATGGAGCAATCATATGATCCAGCAATCCCACTTCTGGATATACATCTAAAGGAAATAGAATCAGTATATTGAAGAGATATCTGCCCTCACATATTTGTGGCATTATTCACAATAGCCAAGATATGGAAGCTAGGTATCCACTGATGGATAAATGGGTAAAGAAAATGTCCCACACTCACACGCACACACACACAATGAAATACCATTTATCCATAAAAAGAAAGAAATCATGCCATTTCGAGAACATGGATGAACCTGAAGAAAGTTATGCTGAGTGAAATAAGCCAGACTCAAAAAGACAAATATTGTCTGATTGATGAAAATGAAAGAGGAGAGTGAAAAAGCTGGCTTAAAACTCAACATTCAAAAAATGAAGATCATGGCATCTGGTCCCATCACTTCATGGCAAACAGATGGGAAACAATGAAAACAGTGACAGACTATTTTCTTGGGCTCCAAAATCACTGCAAATAGTGACTGCAACCTTGAAATTAAAAGACGCTTGCTCCTTGGAAGAAAAGCTATGACCAACCTAGACAGCATATTAAAAAGCAGGGACATTACTTTGCCAACAAAGGTCCATCTAGTTAAAGCTATGGTTTTTCCAGTAGTCGTATATGGATGTGAGAGTTGGACCATAAAGAAAGCTGAGTGCCAAAGAACTGATGCTTTTGAACTGTGATGGAGAAGACTCTTGAGAGTCCCTTGGACTGCAAAGAGAGCAAACCAGTCAATTGTAAAGGAAATCAGTCCTGAATATTCATTGGAAGGACTGATGTTGAAGCTGAAACTCCAATACTTTGGTCACCTGATGTGAAGAACTGACTCATTGGAAAAGACCCTGATGCTGGGAAAGATTGAAGGTGGGAGGATAAGGGGACGACAGAGAAGATGGTTGAATGGCATCACCAGCTTGATGGACATGAGTTTGAGCAAACTCCAAGAGTTGGTGATGGACAGGGAAGCCTGGCATACTGCAGTCCATGGGGTCACAGAGTTGGACACGACTGAGCAACTGAACTGAACTCACTTACATGTAGAACATAAAAAGTTTAACTTACAGAACCAGGGTAGGATGGTATCTGTCCAGCACTGCGAGGTAAGGGAAATGGTGAGATGTTGATCAAAGAGTACAAAATTTCAGTTATAAGATGAATAAGCTCTGGGAAACTAATGTGCAGCATTGGTGAGAAATTAGAACCCTTGCACACTGTTGGTGAGAATGTCAGATGGTGTGGCTGTTGCAGAAAACAGTATGGAGGTCCGTCAAAATATTAAAAAGAGAATTATCGTATAATCCAGCAATCCCACTGACTTCTGGGTACATATCTAAAAGAATTCAAATCGGTATCTCAAGGAGATGTTTGTATACCAATGTTTATAGTAGCCTTATTCACAATATCCTAAAGGAAGAAGATACTCAAGTGTCCATCAACAAATGAATCAATGAACAAAATGTGGTATATGTGTACAATAGGATATTATTAAGCCTTGAAAAAGAAGGAAATCCTACATTTCCCATGCTACAACATGAATGAAACTTGAGAACATTACACTAAGTGAAATAAACTAGTCATAAAAAGACAAATATTGTATGATTTAACTTATATGAGGTACCCAGAGTAGTCAAATTCAGAGACAGATAATGGAATGATGTTTGCCAGGGGTTGTGAGAAGAAGGAAATGAGGAGTGGTTGTTTAATGGATATATATAGTTTCAGTTTTTCAAGATGAAAAGAGTTCTGGAGTTGGTTGCATAGTGATGTGAATGTAACACTGGTGGACTGTACACATAAAATGATTAAAATGATAAATCTAAAAAAATTAAAGCAAACTAGTGAATATAACAAAACAGATACAGAGTCACAGATATAGAAAACAAACTAGTGGTTACCAATGAGGAAGTGGGAAGGGAAGAGGAACAAGATAGGGGTATGGCATTAAGAGATACAAACTATTATGTGTAAAATACATAAGCAAAAATGATATGTCACACACCACAGGAAATACAGTTATTATCTTATAATAACTTTAAATGGAGTATAATCTATAAAAAATATCAAATTGCTATATTGCATCCCTGAACCTAATATAATGTAAATCAACTATACTTCAATTAACTATAAGTAAGTAAATAAACAAACAAAACAACTCAATTTTATTATGCTATAGCTTTGTAGATTAGAAATTTGACTCAGGTCTCTCTGGGCTGAAATGAGAGCGTTGGTAGGCTTCTTATCCTTTCTGGAGGCTCAAAGAGGTGATTATTATCTCTTTGTTTTTCTGGCCGCACCACAAGGCATGCGGGATCTTGGTTCAGGAGAGGGAGGGAATCCATGCCCCCTGCAGTGGGCTCTGGGAGGTTTAGCCACTGGACTGCCAGAGAAGGCTCTGGAATTTGTCTTTTTGCCTTTTCCAGCTTTTAGAGGCTGCCCACATTCCATCTTCAAAGCTAACGATGGACAGTTGAGTCTTATGTCAAATCATTCTGATACCACTAACTCTTGCTCTTCCCCTTTCTATTTTTAAAGATTCTTGGGTTTCCATTTGGGCATACTGGCTAATATAGAAGAATCTCCCTATTTTAAGGTCACCTGATTAGGAACTTAAACTCCATCTGAACTTTATTTCTCTGTTGCCTTATAACATAATATATTCCCAGGTTCTGAGGTTTAGGACACGGACATCTTTTGAGGACTATTATGCTTCCTTGATGGCTCAGATAGGAAAGCGTCCACCTACAATGTAGGAGACCCCAGTTTGATCCCTGCGTCAGGAAGATCCCCTGGAGAAGGGAATAGTACTCTTGCATGGAGAATTCCATGGACAGAGGAGCCTGGTGGGATATAGTCCATGGGGTTGCAAAGAGTCGAACATGACTGAGTGACTAACACTAACTCTGCTGCCTGCAGGGCTTCCCAGGTGATGCTAGTGGTAAAGAATCTGCCAATGTAGGAGACATAGGAGACATGGGTTCAATCCCTGGGGCAGGAAGATCCCCTGGAGGAGGGTATGGCAACCCACTCTAGTACTCTTGCCTGGACAAGCCCTATGGACAGAGGAGTCTGGTGGGCTACAATCCATAGGATTGCAAAGAGTCAGACACAACTGAATCAGCTTAGCACACATGTGTGCATGCTGCCTGCAATCATGATGCATTTTCCTTTGTGTATAGTGCTGGATTAAATTTACTGATATTTTTTAAGACTTTCTGCATCTATGTACCTGAGGGATATTTGTCTGTGCTTTTCTTTACTTGTGATGCCTTTGTTTAGTTTTGATATCAGAGTAACAATGGTGAAATAATACATGTTGGACAGTGTTTCTTATACTTGTATTTTCTGAAAGAGTTTGTTTATAATTTATGGTGTTTCTGCTTGCTTGGTGATTTCTAACTATGAATTGAATTTCTATAGTAGACATAGGACTGTTTTGGTTGTTTATTTTTCTTGAGTGAACAATGGTTGTATCAGTCAAAGAATTTGTCAATTTCATCTTAACTGATCAAATTTATTGGCAAAATTGTTCAAAATAGTCTTTTATTATGCTTTTTAAGTTCTGTAAGTTCTGTAGTGATGTCTCTCCTTCTTTTGTAACATTGGTAATTTATGTCTTTTTTTCTTTATTCTTGATCCATCTGTCTTGAGGTTTATAAATTTTATTGTTCTTGTCTCAGAACCAGGCTTTGGTTTCATTGATTTTTGTTGTTTTTCTGTTGTTTTCTCTGGCAACGATTTATACTCTATATTTTCTTCTCCTTTTGGCCTTGGGGTTTATTATAATTTGTTTCAAATTATTATGTTTCAAAAGCTTTTGTCTGTTCTAACATAATCTTTTACTGCTATAAATTTCCCTCTAAGCATGTTTTGTTACTGTCCCACATATTTTGATAAGATGTATTTTCATTTTCATTATATTAAAAATATTTTATGATTTCTTTTGTCATGTCATTGACCTATGGAGTTTTTAGAATTGTGTTGTTTAATTTACAAATAATTAGATATTTTCCAGAATATTGATTTTCAGTTTAATTCTGTTGGTCAGAAAATACTTTATAGAACTTCAATTATTTTAATTATTGTTTTTCTTTTATGCATGAGAAAATAAGCCATTTTTGTGAATGCATCATATCCTCCTGAAACCAATGCATATTCTTCTGTTGTTGAGTGAAGTGTTCTATAACATTTCAGGTCAAGTTTGCTGATTGTATTATAAATACATTCAGTATCTTTATTTTCTGCCTACTTGTTATATTAATAAATGAAAGAGACATGTTAAAGTATCCAGCTGTAACAGAATATTTATCTTTTTCTCCTTTCAGTTCTGACAATTTTTGCTTCGTATATTTTGAAATTCTGTTGATAGATACACACACATTTAAGTTTATGTTGTTGTCGTGATGAACTGAATTCCTCACCATTATGTTATATCCTTTTTTATCTTCAGAAGTAGTATTACTTGTTTTGAAGTATTCTTGGTCTGTTATTCATCCATATAGCCATTCCAGCTTTCTTTTGGCTAATGCTTTCATGGTACATCTTATTTTTCTTTTCAGCTACAAATTATTTTATATTTCTAGTGAATGTCTTGTAAAAAGCATATGATTGGGTCCTACTTTTGTTGACAATATGACAATATCTACCTTTTTGTGGTGGGTGTTCAGACCATTTACATCTAATGGGATTGTTGATATGGTTACATTTATATCTATATGTTGCTGGTTGTTTTCTGTACATCTCATCTATTCTTTATTAATTTTTCCTCTTGTTTTGTTTGAATAGATTGGGTAATATTTGTGATACCATTTTATCTCCTCTCTTGACTTACTTAGCATTTTTTCAAAATTTTGTTTATTGGTCTCACTATACTTTATAATATACATCTTTAATTAGTCAGAGTCCAATTGCAAATAATATTCCATTAATACAACTCACATGTAGTATAAGAACCTTACACCAAATGTTACCAGTTACCCCCTCATATCTGTTGTGCCATTGTTGCTGTGCGTTTCGCTTATACATGTTATAAACTCAAAAATATGTTGTTACTACTTTTTCTTGAAATTGCCTATTTAATTTGAAAGAGACTAAAATACTCACAGAATGCCTTTTATATATAGGTTTATTTTTAATCATTACTGGCACTCTTCTTTTTTTTCTATAGAACCAGGTTTCCATCTGGTATCTTATTTTTTTCTGCCCAAATAACTTCCCTTAACATTTCTTATGGCACATGTTTACCAGAAGTAAATTCTCTCAGCTTTTGTTTGTCTGAGAAAGTCTTTATTTTCTCTTCATTATTGACAAATATTTTCAATAAGTAAGATTTCTAGATGGACATATATTTCTGTCAATACTCCGAATATGTCACCCAATTATCTTCTGGCTTGCATAGTTTCTGATGAGAAATCTAGAGTGATTTCATTTGTTCCTCTGAATGTAATTCCCCGTGGCCTTCCCTGTAGCTTAGATGGTGAAGAATCTGTCTTCAATGCAGACCTGGGTTTGATCCTTGGGTTGGGCAATGGCAACCTACTCCAGTATTCTTGCCTGGAGAATTCCATGGACAGAAGAGCCTGGCAGGCTGCCGTCCATGGGGTAGCGAACAGTCAGACATGACTGAGCCACTAGCACATTCAGTCTGAATGTACTGCATCTTTTTACCATCAATATTTTTGTTTTGTAGTTGGTTTTCAGAAGTTTGATTATGAACTATTTTGAAGTATATATTTATATTTATACACATCTGAGTTTCTTGGATATGTGGTTTTCTTGGATATAAATCTTTCATTGCTTTTGGACTATTCTCAGTCATGTTTTCAAATGATTCTTCTGTACCATTTTTTTTGCCTTCTTTTCTGAAACTCAAATTACTTGTATGTTAGTCAATGACATGTTGACCCACAACTTTTGGATACTTTGTTCTTTTTTTCCACTTTTTCTCATTTTGACTTATAGTTTGCACAACTTAGACTAACCTATCCTCAAGTTTACAAATCCTTTCTTTGGTGTATTCATCTATTAATAAACCCATCAGAGGCATTCTTCAGCTGTGTAAATGCATTAATGTATTATGTTGTTACTGTAAGTTTTAAAATAAAATTATAGTATTTAATGTTTCCATTTTACTCATTCATATAGTTTGCTATGCTGAAATCCCCCATCTGTTTACATATACACACCCATCTTTTTCACTAGGACATTTATCATATTAATTAGTTATAGTTATTTTAAAGTCTCTTTCTAATCATTCCAATAACTGCAACATCTCTGAATTCGGTTTGGTTAATTGCTTAATTTCTTGAAAATAGATTAAGTTTTCTTTGCTTTTGCATTTGTTTCTAATTTTTTCCTATATTATAGCTTTATTTTCATTTATTTTTTATAGCTTTATTTTAAAAAGTTTTTATTGGAGTATAGTTAATTTACAATTAGTTTCAGGTGTTCAGCAAAGTGAATTGATTATGCATACACATATATCTACTTTATTTCATGCCAGACATTGTGTTTAGAAGAATAGTAAGAACTATGGTAATTAGCTATGCCTGCATATGAAACCTGCCTCTTCTTGTATAAGGCTGTTTAATTGTGAAACTGAGTCAATTCATTCAATATTTGAGCAGGCTTTGTTACTTGTGCTCTCATTATCATCAGGGCACCACTGGCTTTGAATTCTAGTAGTGGTAAGCTGCTAAATATCACATCCACATGTGCTATCACACATCCTATAGTGTGAATTGTGTTGCCAGAGGGTTTTTCTCAGTGTTTCTGCTTCCCCCTCCGCTTTCAGTTGCCCTTGCATGCCTGGACCACAGAGGGGAGTTCTTTCTATGTTCCTGCCCCTCGTTCAGTAGAAAATTACTGCTGGCTTGTTATTTTGCTCTGGGATCCTCATGGGGGCATAGCATGTCCTCTGGTGACTTGGTACCTTGTCAGTCTCAGGCAGGCGCTATATACCTGAGCTTCAGGAATGCAGCTTCCTGGTACTTCTGGCCATCCTTACAGTGATTATGAAACTCTGTCCTGTATCTGTCTTTGGTCTTGGGCAGGAGTTTCCTGTCCCTTTCCCAGAAGTAGCTGCCCTGTGTTTGGTATGTTTATATGATCCTGGGCCCAAGAACATTTTCTGCCCCTATTCCAGAGACAGATGGATTTGCTTCTGTTTTTCCCCAAGGAGCAAAGTATTTTTCCTGAGTTCTGGGTGAAAGACTCCTCATCCTTTCCTCAGTGACAGAAAGGTTTGCTTCAATTTCCCCTACCTCACCCAAAGCAATAGATCTTTGCCCATATCATGGAACTGAGAGGATTTTCCTTCCCATCCCTAGCACCTTAAGGCTTTTACTTCATAGGAAAGAAGAGTTTGAGGAAGCTTACAGGGAAGTCTTTCTCCCATCTTTTTCATAAATACCCAATGTTGATGTATGAAAATTAGCATGTGTGTGAAGCAAACTTCTCTTGTACTGGGGACAACCAGCTATTTCACATAACACACTATTTTGAACTCCTCCCCAAATTGTCTCTTATGTGGAAATGAACCCAGTCTATTCATTATTCACATACATGGTATATTCAAACCTGCCTTTATGTATTTGTTTATGCTATTCCTCTTATATAGAAAGCTGTCTTTTCTATAAATTCTCAGATCTTTCCTAGTCAAGCACAACTTTTATTTCCTTCTTGATAATTCCAGCCAACTTTAACTGCTTACTTGTTGATCACCCTTATAACTTATTTTAATCTATCACTGCCTCAAATTTACAAGCGGACATTTAAAAGTGTACCATTTAGTGCTTTAGTACACCGTATTGTATTGTTTCCTTAACTGTGTCACCAGGTCTAGCCAGGTATAAAATAGGTGTTCAATATCCTGACAATAGAATTTAGTCAGCAAAAATGTATTGAACTGCTCTTGTGTCACATTGACTGTGATAATAAAACAAATACAACTATTCCAACTTCCTTTTGATTAATGTTTGTACGATATTAGCCCATTAGCAGATTAGTTTAGCAAATTAGCTCTGAAAGACAGTAGAATATTGCAGGAAAAAACATAGGCATTGAAGTCCAATGACTCTCAATTGCAGTCTTGACTTCAAATTTTTTTGGCAGTGTGACTATTGGCAAGTTACTTAATGCTTCATAAAGATTAAGTGAAGTAATATTATCTACTTAGACATAGAGAAGATGGTCAAGGGTGAAAAGCTGTAAAATAGGTTGTTTGCTGGGAGCAAGAGACGTTAAAAGATTGGGGTATTGCTTCGAAAAGGTGAAACTAGAGTAAAGCCTCACTGTGTGTGTCTGTGGTGTGGGAGAACTGTCACAAGGTAGACAGCAAGAAATGCAGTATTGTAGTTTTTAAACTATTGGCAGCAGAATCATAAAAACCAAGTATCGAGACCTAGCTCTGACACTACTTAACTTTGTGAATCTTAGGCATGTTGCCACATCCTCTTGGACATCGGTTTCTTCATCAGTAAAGTGGATACAGTATTTAAATTTGCTTGAATAACTTCAGAGCTATCTCAAGGACCAACAAAGGAACAATACGAACAATGGAATCAAAGAACAATAAAGAAACAATACACAGGAAACTGTAAAGAGCTCCACAGAAAACTGTGGGGTTTATAATTATATTGATCCGGAGGGTAAAACAAACAAGTTCCCAGTCTTCCCACGCTTGGCAAAAATCATAATTAGTCAAGTTGCTGCCAACTCAATTCATGCCCCCAAAGGGACTTGGGACAGTGAGCATAGACATGAGATTTAGGTTCTAAATTTCTGTTCTTCCCTTAATATCTGTCTCAAATATAGTATTGCTTAAGGGAACCTAGATGTGAAGTTGCCTCAACAGGAGCAAGACTGGGGCAAGAATTTGGAAAATGTCTATTCAAAAGTGAAACATAGTTCAGAAAAATTTGAATAGGCCAAGATAAAGTGTGGACAGGTAGGTTTAAGCAGGATGGTTTGCCATTTAATAATGTAATGAAAGAGAAAAACCTGGTTTGTGGAAGCATTTTCCTATTTCCATCTTTGAGTTTTACTTTAGTCAAGAGAAAAGTGTTTTACTTTAGTCAAGAGAAAAGTGTCTCTCAAGTGAACACCCTAGAAGTCCTCAAATACCAACTGCCAAGGAAAGGTGATAAATTGCATTGAGAGTTGTTACAACTTTTAAAAAATTGAACAAGTTGGAAAAAACTTTAAATGCTGGAGCAGGTAAAGAAAGAGCTGGGAGCAGTTAGCAAGCTACCATTTTAGGAGCATTTAGTTTGTCCACTTAGCCAAGAAAATGTGACTAGTTGGTGTCTGAGTGTGTGTGTGGTGTCATTGGTAGTTCTTATATGTGCATGTTTAATGATTTGTATCTGTGTGATAGTATGTATTGACTTTGTTGTTTTTGTCATTTTGTATGTGTTTGAATATGCATGTGTATCCTGTGATCATTTGCGTTTATGTATGTATATATGTACACATCCAGGGTTCTAGGATTCTTTTAAGGCTTTCTTAATCTATGAACACTTTAGTTTATATTGTAAGATTGTGAGTAAAAAGGGATAGCTGTTCATTCTGCGAATGTTATAGACTAGGCTGAAATTTTCTCTAATATTTCAAGAATGTTCCCTTGATCAATGCCTCCTCTTCTTACTGAATCCACGCTCGCTTTGCTCACCGCACTACAGGCCAATAAATCTGAGAGATGATATGTTGAGGCAAAGAATACGACTTTGTTCGGAAAACTGGCTGACCCAGAAGATGGCAGACTAATATCTCAAAATAAGCATCTTGTAGGGGCCTGGATGCCAGGTTCTTTTACAGGTCAGAGATGGGGGGAGGTGAGGAAAACAAAATAAAAAGACCATTTAATTCTTGCAAATAGAATGGCAAGCTTCAGGCAGGGAGATGTGTTAGTTTCTTTTTCTTACAGTCATTTCACGAGGTGATGTGAAATGGAATATCTCCTGCCATATCAATAAACAAGGATGTCACAGATATCTGTGTCTCTGGCCTTCCAGGCAAGAATTTCTGAGCCATGCTGACATCACTTCCCACACAAAGAACTCAAGGACATCACTGTCATTCACAGGTGGGCAGGGTCAGGTTATCTCCTTGTGAGCTAAACAAAGGCATTCTAAGGGTCTGGCAGAGGGGGGCAAGGTTCCCTGAGGTGGGCTATTATATATGTTTATAATAACAAAAGCAGCAAAACAAAGGTTAAAGCCAGAGAAACAAGATTCAGCTAGGAGTTAAAATTAACTCTTCCTGGTTACACTCACCATCCCTACCCCACAGCCCATGTAGCCCTCCGATTGCTCCCGCTCCCACTCAGGCCAGACTGATGAAGAATGACTGGAGTTATTTCATACCTTTCCTTTAAGTGAGTGGCAAGTGAGGTGTCACCAGAGAAAAGGGCCTTGTTCCCCACATCTACTCCACTTAGAGCATCGGGGAATTATAGTTCTGGCCTTAGTTCTTTTATGTTTGCTTGCCTGGAGGTCTGCTTACTATTCTTTTCGGAAAATCTCAAGTTGAAGCACAGGGATGGAACTGCTTTGCTTTTGGAGAAAGGCTTTGCCTCCTCCAGAGAAGGCCCATCCTCCAGAAGGCCCGTTCTCCAGTCTAGGAGGAGAGAAACTAAACTAACCAACAATGCCAATGGGGTGCTTTAGGGGCTCATGCTACTTCTGTGTTCCATGAGAGAACAGAACTAACCCCCCAAACAGGCCTTGATTCATTAATTCATTCAGTAGATATTTCTGGAGTACTTTCTATATATAGCTCCAGTTTCAATAACAGAATTCTTGCCCACATATTCTTTTTGACAAATGTTGTTGGGAAACAATAGCTAAAAGTGACTCATGGTGGCAATTACAAACTAGTCCATGGGAGAGGGCAGTGGACTTCAAGATCCCATGGGGAAAATGGACGCTTGTGCCATTTCCTAGTCTCCAAATATGGGGCTATTGAGAGATCATGCTTCAGCTTTTATTTCTGCCTTTGTTTCCAAATTGGCTTGCCCATCATGGTGAATCCTGTGGATTCTGGCTTCTCCCCACTCCCTCCCATGTCCCCCAACCATTTCCTGAAATTCTTGCAGAGCAGTAGCTCTTGAACCCCAAGCAGCTTCTTTGTCCTGCAGACTGCCAGAGTTTGAATGACTTTTGCTAATATAGGTGAGGAGTGGCTTTTTCTGAGCTGACTGTTAAAAGTCATAGGATCACCCACACTTGGGAGGGAGGGCACCTTGGTTATGGTATGGTCCTTGTTGCAGAACCAGTAACAAGTAAATATCTCCCTATCCTATTCATTGAGGAGTCAGACATCAGCAATCTCTAAGGTCTTTTCCACTCTGAAATTCTGTGATTACTTCTAAAAACGATTTCTTCAAAGCCTCTTCAAACTAACTGCAAACTTCTAAAGCACCAGGGAGAACACTGAATAGATGTATTTTCTGAGAACTGGAATTCTTGTCATTTCCCTATAGATTTGAAAAGGAAGGGATCTGACATTTATTAAGTGTCCTTTGAGCCAGCCACTGTCTTATATTGTACATTATTATTTCAACAATAATTTGTAACTTGAAGAAATTTGGGGCCGATGAAGTGAGTGTATCTGTGAAGTACTGAGTACAATGCCAAGAAAAAGTACGCACTCAGTAAATGTGACGCCCTGTCTCATACTTCAGCCCCTCTCTACTGAGCTCTACCTTTAAAAGGAAGAAACAGAAACTCAGATTAAGTAGCTGACAAGTCACCCAGATTTCTAGCTCCAAAGGCCTTGTGTATCTTCTAATGTAACGCTGCCTCTGGAATGTGAAGTCTGCAGTTGTTTTCCCTGTGGACCTGCTCCATTAGCACGTAAAGTTTGAAGAGTTTGCTGGAAGACCTCCTACTCTCTGGCACTGTTCCCCATTGTGATCCCTGGTCTGCATTTGGGAGGTGGCTGTGCAGAGGTTTTGGGTGTAACACAGATTTCCCTGTGCAGGATTATAACTGGTTCACAGAGCGTGAACCCTCCATCTAGACCTCATTAACATCAGAATCTCATTCTGGGCCTACCATCCCCTAGGGCAGTCCTCGGGTCACCTGGCATGGATTCCCTGGAGCCTCTGTTCCGCTGATGCAGATATGGGAAAATAGCCTTGGGAGCCACCTTTAAATAAAAAGGAAGGTAAATGTGTTTGCTCAGGGTTTATTTCAGGAAAATCATTTCCTTGGCTGGCACAATACTGAGAACTGTTACAAGCAGAGAGTGTGGGGGTAGCTACAAGCCGAGATGAGAGTGGGGAGGAAGAAGCTAGGGTGAGGCTCGCCTACCAGAGGTATGGTCTTTGGCCCATTTCTTAGTAGGGTTAAAAGGGATGCTACTGAGATGAATAACAGAAGACTGATTTTGGAGGCAACTTCATAACTTAAAAATAGTCTTCTTATGAGATCTGTGAGCCTTTCATTCTATAGCAGACTTTCCTGTGTTGCTCTTTATTTAGTAGAAGGGGTCATAACATTCTACATCTGGTGGTGGAGATGGATTTGCCTGGTGCATGTCACACTCTGGTCTTTTACCTACCATATGCACAGAAAAAACCTGAATTTTGGTTGGCATCAATCCATCTTTAGTAAAAGAACAGACAGGTAGTTCAGAAATGTTATTTCACAAAGCAGGTGGCTAGACCTGATGTTTCTTATAGTCCCTTCCATCTCCAGGGTGACCAGTATAATTGAGTACTTCTCTCTCTCTTTCTCTTTCTCTCTCTATTTCTCTCTTTCTCTCTTTTTCTCTGCCTCTGTGTCTCTCTCTCTCAGGCTACAGAGGTCAGGTCAGCCTTAGGATAGGAAACCAGCAATCTGAGCTTCCTAATAATGTCTGAGGTAATTTGAGATATCTTTTTTTTTTTTTTTTTGCATACAGGGGGCATAATTTGCCTTCTAAAAGTAGCACAATATTCTGGAAACAGTAAAACCTTTGAAGACAAACTAACTTTAGATCCAGATTCTCCCATGTCTTAGCTCTATGATGCTCAGCAAGTCAATTTAACTTCCTTGAGCCCCATTTTCCTCACCTGTGAAATTAGGGTAATCCTGGTACTAGGAAATTAGGGTCCTGGAAATTAGGGTCTCCTAGGTGTACTGTGAAGATTGACTGAGGTAATTTAGCTCAGTGCCTGGCACAGTGTGCTGAAAGCATATGTGTTGAATGAATAAATAAATGAATGGCTATTGATATCTTTCTTTTCTTCCCTTCCTTTGATCAAGTGCTGTTAAAAAGGCTTTTGCTATAGTTTGATTAAGTGGCAAGATCATGGATGTATAGTTCAGTCAATTCGAGGTCTGCCCATCTACTATCTGTGTGACCTTAGTAGTTAAAAATTTGTCTGAGATTTGGCATCCCTATGCATCTGGATAGCAAGGTCAAGTGTGCAGGGCTGTTGTGAAGATTAAAAGGAATAATGTATGTGACAGCACACATCACCGGATCTGGAACATAAGATGTGATCTCTAATATCAGGTCCCTTTCTCTGCCTCCCCTGGGCACCATCGTGTGTGGACTCATCTAATCTTCAGAACAACCATGTGAAATATTTATTATCATAATAACAAGATAATGTATGTAGAGGCACCTATTACAATATGATGCAGGTGGTCAATAAATTCTTGTTTCCTTCCCCTCCCTTTCCCTAATTAAGCCAATTATTATCCTGCCAACAATCATGCTTTTGCATAAACTATGTGAATATTTTAAACGATGAGGTTCTAATCCTATATCGCTATCAATTTAGAAAGCAGTCTGGACACCTGGCCTATAATCAGAATTATGTTGATTTTAATAAGATGACAAAAGATCACAGAGTTGATAGATATAAAGTGCCTGCCTAATTTTTCCTTATTACAGTGAGTTACAAATTGATTAATTTTGTTTCTAAGTGTAACAATCATTAGGAAACCATTTTCATATAAATTATAGCTTTACATATTAATGTCATGCTTTCCTTAGCATCCTAAAAATGCTATTCTTTACTCATTATGAGGAGAAAGTTTTTTATTTATGAGTTTTTATTTATTTATTTTTATTATGAGGAGAAAGTTTGTTCATGTTTATTTTATTTTATTTATTTGGCTGCACTGGGTCTTGATTGTGGCACATGGGATCTTCAATCTTCACTTCAGCATGTGGAATCTTTAGTTGTGGCATGTGAGTTCTTAGTTGCATCATGTGGGATCTAGTTCCCTGACCAGGGATCGAACCCAGGGCCCCTGCAGTGTGAGCACAATCTTAGCCACTGGAACACCAGGGAAGTCCCGAAAGTTTTTATTTATGTATATAGAAATGGGGATTGGTTGGCACTGAGTTCCTCTAATTTTAACCTTGCTTCTTACCTGATTTTAAACCCACCATCTAATCTCTACTACTTTGTATGCTAGAGTGTGACTTGAAGATGGCCAAAGAGTTGAGTGTATTTGTAGTTGGGACAGAGAACTTCATGCCAAAATAAAATCTGAATTACCCTGTTAGTTACCATGGACAAGTTGGTTAACCTCTTTTTTCCATAGTTTCATCATCTGCAAAGTAAATATTAGTATATACCTGATGTGGTTCTTTGGGGGATTAAAAAGGTAATTTATGAATAAATAAGTTAATCCATCTGAAGACTTTAGCATAGAGTTGACCATGTAGTAAAGGGTCAATAAATGTTAATAACTGCCACTGCTATGACCACTGCAACTACCACTTCTACCAGTACGATGATGATGAGGTGACAAAACCATTGCAGAATGGATAAAGAATTAGGTGTTCTGTCCATAAACTCCTCTAAATTTCTGAAGGGTCATGTCATGCTTTCCTTGGCATCTAAAGAATTTTTTAAAATTCCAATCTCCATTTTTGAAATCTTTCCAAGGGACCTGTGTCCACTTGCTTGAATTAATATAAAATATCTGAGATCATCACTGAATCCTGATTTACTGAGACTCTTTCAGGGTCATAGGAGGATCATTTATACCCTTTGTTACCATTGTCCAAAGCCTCAGCTGTAGAAGGTATAGGAAACTGGGCTGAATGTGATTTGAATGCAGGAGAGCCCTTGAAAATTTTTGTAATTTAATTGTGATGGCTTCTATTCTAATTTTTCTTTCTCCCCTAAAAGCAAAGTATATTAAACTTTCTTAGTTTTGTTGAGCCTCGACTAATCATAATTCGACAAGAACTTTTTCCCTGTCTCTAAATAAACCAGAGAGCTTATGTAGAGAGATTTATCTATATGTAGTCAAGGAAGTAGGGAGAAGGGAATACATCTAGGTTGATTGAATTCCTTTTCTTTTGAAAACTGACCAGTTGTTTGACTGCTCTGGAGACTAAACTAAAACAGGTAAATTTCCTAAGTAGCACATTGATAGCTCAAGTGGGAATAGTGAACCTGGATGTGTAGTCTGGAAATTTTCAGTAAGTTACAGACCAGTGTGTGAGCATGACTTTACTGGCAATATAAATGGGAGGCAAAGAGAGCCATGGAAACTTTTGTCTTATTAATTCTTAAAAATAGAATGATGAATGGTTCAGATAGTATCCTGTGTGAAGGTGAAAGGCTGAACACCAGTTGCCTCTCATGGGCCCTTCTACCTTCAGAATTATAGAATAGCTTATTCCAGAACCATTCCACCTTTAGATAATTGCTTAGAAACTTCCTTCCATCCTCCTTTTCCTTACATTCCTTATATTCTTCCTTCTTAAAATATTTGCTAAAGCCTAGGATAGGTACTGTGCTAGAGACTGGGGTATGGCATAAACGAGATGGACCCTGCTCCTACTCATGGGGTTGACAGTTTGTAATGTTCTGGGATGTACTTGACTTGATCGTTGGAGAAAGATAGCTCCATAGTCATGTCTGAGCCTTGTGTTATAGAATATTAAGTTTTTTCTCTTTTATTTAACTTGTACTACCTAAGATCTTAGAAAAAAGATGATTTTTATTTTTATGCTTGTTATTGAAATATAGTAGATGTACAATATTAAGTTAGTTACAGATATACTTCATAATGATTTGACATTTATATGCATTAAAAATGATCACTAGGATAAGTCTAGTAACCATCTGTCTGACTTATTTACCATATAACTGGAGGTTTGTACCTCTTAATCCCCTTCACGTATGGAACAGATGGTGGAGGTGGCAGAGAACTAGGACTAGAGTGGGGTCAGAAGGTGCTGACATTTTGCCTGTCATGTAGCTTTGTAACTTAAATAACTCAGGAAATCTAGAGAGCTGAGGTGTGTCTAATTAAAAAAAAAAAAAGCAACAAATACCAAAACAAAACAAACAAACAGAAAACATAAAGAAAATAAACAGAAAATTCTTTTTTCCAGTTGGTCCCACGGGAGTTTTCTTTCTTTGGCCTTGAAGGGCTCAGTCTATTTTTTGGTTTTTTTTTTTTGTCATCTGATCTACAGTTAAGGCTGCAGCATTAATACCTAATAAGCAAAAAAGACAGTCAATCCACCTGCTTTGTCTAAAAGAGAACTTAGGACCAGGTTGCTGGCTCCCCATCTCCCTCTTTTGAAAGAAAGAATGGTTTATCTTGGCGTCAGCTACTGACACCTGCCTCAGATGGCCTCAGGGAGCCATCAGTCTCCCCAAAGTCTGTGAAACACCCTCTTGAAAGAAGAGAGAGGCAAAGCCAGGTTTTCCGTGAGTGTGAGATGGGATCAAGGCTCAAGATTGTGGGGTTCATCATGCTGGAGTCATAAGGACTTAGAAACTCCAGGCCATGCTACTCAGGAAAAACAAAACCAATAACAGATTTTCATCCACTTATTCATGAGTACATCAAAAGGGTATTAAGTGCTGACTAGTATTGGGAATAAAAGAGCAAACCAAAACACCTTTTTCACTTTTCCAGACTCAGAAAACACCATTTCCATGTGTTAACAACCTCCAAAGAGGACAGTAGCCATCAGTCAAGTAAACAATAATGTTGACAAGGGTGAGTCCACTGATATTGTACTTTTTCTTTTTTTTAAAAAAAAATATCTTCCCAATTGATTAGTTTTCTTTTTAGCCCAGAGCAAAGAAAATTTAGGTATGGGAATAGAATGGGACCACAATATCTCTGTTCAATTATCTGAAGATCAAGATATAGATCTATTACATTAGAAAAAGAGTTAGATCTATGTTGTATAGAACCAGTGATCACACCACGGATGATTTTAAAAGGATTCTGCTTATGGTTTATTTCTAATACCTATAGCTTATCAACTGTGGAATATATGATCCTGGGAGCCACTAATAACAATTATTATAATATTAATAATTAATATTTTAATGTTTTTGTATACAGTACTTTAAATACTTCTTGAAAATAGTAGGTCTCATTTAATCCTAAGCACTCACTGTGTGTTTTAGTCAAGATGTACAGCATTATCCCTATTTTGTAGATGAAGAAACTGAGGTTCAGAGTTGTTAAGAGTATTACTCAAGGTCACACAACAAATACGGGATAAGCTGGAATGCAAATCCACACCTGTTGATTGGTCTTAGGGGAGTGTATGAGGAAGGATTTTTTTCCCTTGGCTTCTTTTATCGTGCAAAGAAACTGTCTTCAGACAGGGAAAAATCAAATGGCAGCTCAGACTTTCAGGGAGGCAAGAGGCCAGAGTCCAGGGTAGAACTTTGCTCTGCAAACCAATCCAGATGAAAATGAGCTATTTTGTGTATTGTCATTTTTACTTTAAGATTGCGTTCTCTGATTTCAATATGAAAATGTAGATCTGAGCTGTTGGATGGCAAAAAAGATACCCTTTCTTGCTCACTACAGCTACAATCCCCAATGTGCACAGATGTATGCTTGTGTGTGCATATGAAATTACTTTCTTAAGCCTGTGAACACACACTGGCACACCGGTTTCACGACTTGCCTGAAACCATAAAGATTGCAATCCAAAAAAAGACCAGGCTTTGACATCTCCTTCATAAAAACAAACAACTGAGTTGATTCATTTCATTAACGTGTCCATTTTCCCAGTGGTTTCCTTGGCATGGGGAAGAAAAGTTTACTGCGAGCGCAGCCTGTATGTGTGTGTGTTTGAGGACCACCTTACACCACTGTTTAAAACTTTTCCTTTTCTGTTAATGTGTTTTTCAAAGTTCTGTCTGATAATTGTGGATTGTATCTAGAGGCCCACTCGCTAAAAGCATGTTGAGTCATAGGCAGGTTGTAAGAGTCCAGGAGACCTGCAGCGATGACTAAGAGAGTCATTATTTGATAAAAAGGGAAAAAAAATAGGTATTGGTTTGAAAGAAAGGCTGGGGGAGCATGAAGAACTTCTTGAACAGGAGAAAAAAACACTTGGAAGCTAGCTGGCAGGGTGAGTGGGGACCGGAGAAAACCAGTCTTGTACAGCAGGACTTGCTGCTGCATTTTAATCACATCTCTATGTGACTGGTTTTTTTCCTCTTTCTGTTTTTTCATCAAGCAAGAAAGGACGCAGAGGGGATTCAGCAGGAACCTAGCTCTTTAAACTTTGTACTGTGCTCTGCCCCCTTACACATTTTCAAATTGACATCTAGAAGCTTTTCATTGTGAGTTCAAATGGATGCAAACACTATATAATTTCTGTCACCTTGTAAATACTGGCAACTTAAAATTAAACTCTTGCCTCATTCTTTTAACTTTTTCAATGGATTCTAAATACTGTGGGATTTTGATGTCCACTTTCGCCCAGTAAAATATAGATGGACAAGTTCTCTAACAGTCAGGCACTTAACATCTTTACCTTTTCTTCTTGAACTCACATTTCCAGTCACTTTCCCCACTGAAATTTATTCTAATGTGATATTTTTATACTTGAAAGTCTTCTTTTGATCATCCTATTATACATTCAACAAAATATATATGTACCATGAAATTTTAAACTAATAAAAAAGCCCCATTACCAGAACCCTACAAAGTGTTAAAATAAACAAGCAAGTAAGTCACAGAGTGAGTAACAGAGAATTTAATTAGAACCTGGACTATGCTCTAACTTTCAAGATGTTATCCACTCAGCTCTGCTGTATTCTGGGAACTCACAGAAGAAAGCGACTGCAGCAATGGTAAAATTCAAGATGCCTAATGAGTAGACCTTTCTCATAAAGAGGGAGAAGGGTAATTGTGAAAAGGGAGGTGAGAAAAGAAGACCAGAATAATTCTTCAACCTCAGGCACATTCACATAAGATCAGTTTTAGAGAATAGTTCACATATACATTGGAAATTAATTTTCTTAAACTCCCTCTCTGCATACCTCTTTGGGAAGTCGTTGTGCACCTCTCTGGTAGGGTTCCTCAAGAGCAGCACCATTAACATTTGAGGTGAGAGAATTCTTTTTTCGTAAGAGGCTGTCTGTGCATTATAAGGTGATTAGGAGCACTCCTGACCTCTAACCACTAAACACCCCTCTCCAATTTTGACAACCAGAGATGTCTGCAGATATTACCAAAAGTCTAGTGGGGAATGTGTGCAAAACCTCCCCCACTTAAGTACCATTGATCTTGGGTTCTGTGTACCCCAGTATGAAAACTGATTATTTAGCTTGTTAGGAATATGAACCAGGCCCAAATCAGCCAAATGTGTTGTTTGTGCTGTTTTTAGGAAAAGGGTAAAATCTGGTTGTTTATGTTTAAATTCCCTTCCTGCACAAGTGGGGAGTTTTTGAGCCCATGGAAACAGGAACTTTTAAAATCCATATCAAAGGTTGTTGGGCCTGACCAGGCATTGGGTCTCAAGGGAACCAAAATTAGGTTAGGATAAGGTATTTAAAGATGCCAGAGAAGGGAGAGAATGGACATGAGGAATGAAGTCACTAACAACAGAAAGCATGGTAGCTGCCATTTACTATGTGCCAACCACTGTTCTGAGTGTTTTATATGTACTATCTTGTTGAATAATCACAATAACCCAGCAGATAGCTATAATCATTTGTTAGGGTACAGGTTAAGCTGTTGTAACAAAATGACTAAAGCTTTTGGTGACTTAGACAAAATAGAAATGTGTTTATCTCCACAAAAGGGCCAGGTAGGCTGTTGAGGATTACTCTAGCTCACCACGCTGAGGGTTCAGGCTGCTTCTATGTTGTTGTTGTGTTATTTTCAATACCCAATTTCTATCTCAGGCCCAGATGGCACCTGCTGATTTTGCTCTTAAGTCTGTATTCCAGCCAGTGGAAAGAGTAAAAAGGGGAGGGTGAGGATGTGTACTTTTCTTTTAAGAGCGCAAACTAAAAGTTATATACATCATTCCATTCATATCCAGTTGGCCTGATCCAGCTGCAAAAGAAATGTGGATTTTAGCTAGGCAGCTAAGTATTCAACAACAGAGGTTGGCACTAGAGCCTGAGGTTCAAAGACTATTTTTTTGGTAAATGAAGTTTTATTGGAACACAGTCACTTCCATTTATGTATGTATTGATATTATCTATGTTGCTTTCTCCCTACAATAGCATTGCTCAATAGTTTTGACAAAGACCGGATGGGCTGCAAAGCCTAAAATCTCTGGCCTTTAAGAAAAATTTTGCCAACCCCTGCTCTAGAAGAAGGAGAGAATGGCGATTTGGGGACCCCAACAGGCTTTATTAAATTTGTATTTAACACATGAAGAAAGGAAAGCTCATAGAGTTCATGTGAATGGCCAAATATGACATACTGATGAAGTGGCTGAGCTAAGATCTGAAAATGGCTCTGTTTGGCTCCAAAGGCAAAAATGTTCACTCTATCATACAACCTCATTAATTCATTTAGCAAATATTTATTGTGCCTACTTTGTGTCAGGCCATGTTCTAGGTTCTGGGGATTGAGTAGTGAGTAAAGGAGAGGAAATCTATGCTCTTGTGAAAACTGTAATAAAAGAGACAGACAATTAGAAGGAAATTAAGTAAAATGTATATTAGAGATGATAGGTGCTATAAATAAAAAATAAGTCAGAAAAGAAAGAAAGGCAGTCACAAAGTTGGGGTAGGGATTCATTTTCTAAAGAACTGGTTAAGGATGGTCTCATTATTGGGGAAACCAGGGAGAATGAATCTGAGCCATAGCTCTTGAGAAAGAGGTGGGAGTCTGTGCTGAGAATACCCAATAAAACCCCCAAGTTCCTTCTCAAAGGAGGCAGAACCAAGGGTCACAAGCTGGGAAGGAATTGAAGAAGAGTGTGATTGCCTATGGCTTGTGTATGGTGGGTATCTGGTGCAAAGTAGACATACAGGAAGAAGACTGGCTTAAAGGTACATGATTGTAAGTCTGCCTTTAATCCTTTAGACAGAATTCTGAAAGTTCTTTGCATATAAACAAAGGTGAACATGTACATGTAACTAAAACAGGCACTGAGTCGTTTTGTGTCATGGAAAGATCATGAATGTTGGAGTCACACAAAACTGAAATTAAGTGATAATAAGTAATGTAATAATAATAAGTAAAGAAGTAATGTACTCAGTCATTCAGTCGTGTCTGACTTTTTCTGACCCTATGGGCTGTAGTCCGCCAGGCTCCTCTGTTCATGGGATTCTCCAGGCAAGAATACTGAAGTGAGTTGCCATTTCCTTTTCCAGGAGATCTTCCCAACCCAGGGATTGAACCTGTGTCTCCTGCATCTCCTGCTTTGGCAGGTGGATTCTTTACCACTAGCACCACCTCGGAAACCCAAAAGAAGTAATGAGAGATGTACAATTTTTCTCATGTGCATTTATATTGCATTTTCTTATTCAAGTATAGTGATTAATGATGTTAGTTAATGCTTCTGTGGGGCTGAAAAAACTTTTTCAGCATTAAGAAAATTTTTATTTTGTAAAGAAAAATCTTTAATGTTTATTTAGTGCTAACTGGGTGTCAGGCATTATTTCAATTACTTTAAATGTACTTACTCCTCAAAACAACACTGTAAGAAAATACAATGATAATTTTTTCACCTGAAAGCTCTCATGCCTAGAGGTCTGTTATACATCCAATATCATGCCCAGATTGCTCATGGACTTGTTGAGAGAGAACAGAGTGATCTCCATGGTAGGTTGTATTATTCAGTAACTTACCCAAGGTCACATAGTTAATAAATAGAGAGGCTGGGAGTTGATTCTGGGCAGTGTGGCAGAGGAGTTCAAGTGTTTAATAATTATACTACATTGCCTCACAAAAACCATTAGAAAAGTTAAATGAGAAAACACACCACGTTCTTTTCCACTGCTGATGATGTATATGAAAAGCCTGGTTATTTGGACCTTGTGATCTTATCAATGGCCACTACTTCCCTCATGTCAATATTTTTGATGTGCAGGCAACATCCCATGTAGCAAGTGTTTCACTTCTAGAACACTATTCTTAGAAAAACAAATTTCAAAAGTGATGGCAAAGATGGTAGCACATGTGACTATCTACACTTGACTGTGTAGATCCAGATGTATGTGTCTATACCTGTTTTTGTGTTCAGGCATGTACACATGAGTCTAACCCCCAGCTTCAAATGTCAGCTGTTAGGTTTTCTCCCCAGAAGCCTAAAGTCCAGCTGCTTATGGGGAAAAATTTAAAAATAAGAAATCTTTATTCTGTTTTAGGATGCACACCTGGTTTTCCAGAATCTACTCTCTCTCCAGCAACTACTGTTATGCTGTCTCAGAGCTGTCACTACCAAACAAGCACGGATGGCCAGTGACATCAATGGAGTGATTCTTTGCTTCAGTCCTGACATTTCAGTTTCTATTTCCTGCTGTGATAAAGAAGATCATGAATATGATTTGCTATCTGGCCTGCCATTTCTTTTTTGTCAACATTTAGTAAGAACTTTCCTTGGGAATTTCTTCTACCCAAAATGGCACAGAGGATGCCAAGCATGGACTAAACATGTTTCCTGAGGGATGGAGATAGATTCTCACTGAGCCATTCCTTCCTCCATTTGGTCTCCTCATCCCTATTCCACACCCTGACTAGATGACAAGTTCAGCTAATTTCCATAAAAGTTTTTCTGAAATCAATTTAACTGGCTACAATTGAAGGCCAATCCCCGCCAAATGCCCTAATCAGTGCAGAGCTCCAACCACTGATAGAATTGTACTATGTAGGAAATCTCGTTGGTAATCTGACGTAATAGTATGAAGAAACTGATACATCCCCAGGAACTTATGACTTCTGTGGGGCCAGGAAATACCACTATAATGGTGACTGAGTTTATAATACTAGGGTTTGGAGACCTCAGAGGATTTGCTCCCCTGCTCTTCTTGGTGTTTGGCATTGTCTACCTAGCCACCATTTCTGGGAATCTCCTCATCATGATTCTGGTGAGCACGCAGCAGGGTCTGCGGACACCAATGTACTTCTTTCTGGCAAACCTCTCATGCCTAGAGGTCTGTTATACATCCAATATCATGCCCAGATTGCTTGTGGACTTGTTGAGAGAGAACAGAGTGATCTCCGTGGTAGGTTGCATTATTCAGCTCTACTTCTTTGGGGCTCTGGGTAGCACTGAATGTTATCTTCTGGCAGTGATGTCATATGACCGATACCTGGCTGTCTGCCGGCCTTTGTGCTATCCAACACTAATGCATGGAACTATATGTTTGAGGCTAGTAATTGGCTCATGGGTTAGTGGCTTCACAGTGGCAGCTGCATTCCAGGCTGCCATGGTACCCAGCTTGACCTTCTGTGATAGCAATGAGATTGACCACTTCTTCTGTGACTTAAAGCCTCTGCAGAAGCTCTCTTGCTCAGATCCCCAGCTAATCAACCTGGTCTGCATGAGTCTAACAGCACTGGTGACTCTAGCCCCATTTGGACTAACCTTAGCCTCCTACTGGAAGATTCTCTTCACAGTCTTGCATATACCTTCCATGACTGGTAGGCAGAAGGCCTTCTCCACTTGTTCCTCTCATCTAGTGGTTGTGACCTTGTTTTATGGGACCTTGATCCTAGTCTATGCACTGCCCTTTGCTGGCCAGGTGCCAATTCTCAACAAAACTGTCTCCTTGCTCTATACTGTTGTCACTCCTGTGTGTAACCCCCTTATCTATAGCCTCAAAAACAAAGATGTCAAGGAGTCCCTGAGGAAGCTGAGGGTTTGATCCTACAATGATGAACTCCAGTCAATCAACAAAAATTATGGCAGTCTGAAGTTCTGATTAGGAAAACATAGGATAGATGATAATCTTTATAACCTGAAATATTGATTAATCTCTGAATCATCTATTTAGCTGATTTGGGGGAAAAGTTAGTATATTTGTCTTGGTTGCCCTGAAGAGAAATCAAACCAGTCAATCCTAAATGAAATCAACTCTGAATATTCATCAGAAGTACTGTTGTCGAAGCTGATGTGAATAGCCGACTCATTAGGAAAAGCCCCTGATGCTGGGAAAGATTGAAGGCAAAAGGAGAAGGGGGCGGCAGAGGATGAGATGGTTAGATAGCATCATTGACTCAAGAGACATGAATTTGAGCACACTCCAGGAGATACTGAAGGACAGAGGAGCCTGACATGCTACAGTCCATAGGGTTGCAAAGAGTCAGACACAACTTAGTGACTGAACAACCTCGAGGTGATCTAGTTTTCCTTGAGTGAGCTGATATTGTGAAATGCGAGGAGTACTTCCTAGTTGGTGAGAGGGAAGCCATTCTGGGGTAGACAATAAATAATGCTGCATACAATCCCCTCAAAAGCTCAATCCTGGAGGTAAGGATTGGCAGGTGTGCTTTAGTTGTGTTCAGTTTCTTCTCTCTGTGTGTATGCATGTGTGTGTGTGTGTGTGTGTGTGTGTGTGTGTTATAAATTAGACTGGGAGACCTCAGGGTTGGAGGAAGAGTGATAACTGTGCTACCCCAGGAGGAACTGAGAGTTCCCTAAATGAAGAGAGCATATTTATTTGCTTAGCACTCAGGCTAGAGTTCTGGAGGTGAGGCTGACTGTGGTAAATGGCTAATAGTGATACTGCACCCATATTTGGCCTAGGACTAAGAAAGATGAAAGCAGAATCTAATAAAATATACAGAAACACACTAGAAGAATAGTTTTGGAGGAATGTGCATTAAGCACTTACAGCAATTTGTTAGACACGTAGATTGCCTCAAGGCACTCTTTTTTTAAGTTGAATTTTCTTTAGCATTCACAGCTACTCATTGTGTTTTCTTTCTTTCTTTATGCACCCCTCCCAGATCTGCCTTCTGCTGTGTACCTAAGTTACCCTTGATGGCCTCACTTGTGCTTTTGTTCCTTATTTTTGTATCAGCTACCAGCTACCAAACATCAACTGACATATTCAAGCTACATTTGAAGAGAGAAGGGAAGCAAAAAGACTCTGCTAAAGAAAGCAATCAAAAATATGCATTGAGACTAATATTATCCAGGCATTGTGCTAAGTGCTAGGAATAGAATAGTGAACAATGTAGATACAGCTTCTGACCTCACAGATATCATAGTCTGATGGCCTTGGTATTCAAATTACTCAGAACTGATATTTTTTACATTGTTTATAGACTGTAGTTTTGAAAGCACTTTCTATAAAGAGAATCTCTGCACATAAAGTCACAATATTTTTATTTACCTTAAAGAATAATTTTATAATTAATTTGAAACAACATAAAGACCTAACAAAGCTTTCAGTATAACATATGAACAAACACAAATGTTCAGAATGTCCCTTACTTAGTTAAATATACCCCTTTTTTTCCTTTAAGACCCAACTCAATCACTACCTTCTTTCAGAACTCTCCCTGCTGTTTTGCTCATGTAATTTCTCCCCCCTCAGAAGTACTCTATTCCCCTTTATTTGACAAGTAAGCATGCACTGCTCTTCATAGTTCTGTGTACATGCCTTATCTTTCCAGTGAGATAATGAACCCTTTAAGGACAGAGATAGAAGGTCATTTCCAGCTGCACTTTCAAGTATCCAGCATAGTACACTTCACACAGTAGACACTTGATACTTGTCTTCACATGATCAAATCCAAGCTTCTTGGCATGAGATTCAAGTCTTCTATGACCCTGTTCCTGCTTCCTTCCCCAATCTCATCTCCCACCAAGTTCCATTTCACAATTTACCCATATCACACAGGTGCATCCTTACTCTTGCCTTTTGTCTGAAAATTCCTGCCCATACTTGTTTTTCACCTGGTTGATGTCCCATTGATTTTAATACTTGGATTCATCATAATCCTTACTAGGTAATCTTACCTGATTGTTTTTCCCATCCAACACATTAGGTAAAGTGAGACTTTCCTGTATCCCCAGGGGATTCATTGTGGATCTACATTTAACCAGTAATCACATTATCTGGTGTGTTACCACTGCATTTTCAGGGCCTAGAGCTATAGGCATAGCTCCTATTGACATAGGAGATAGACAATGACTACTTGTTGAAAGAATAGTTGAATGGTTATGTCTTCCTCACTTACTAGATTATTATTATTTCATTGACTTCAAGTACTACCCTTATACTGACAATTCTCCATAATTTAATACTGTGATAAATGCTATAAGGGAAAAACACAGGCTGCTAGGAAGGCATATAACAAGCATAAATAATTTGAATTGTGTGGGAGATATGACAATTTCTCTGATAAAGCAGGGGAGGATTTCAACAGAGGGACTAGCTAGCAGCAGGGTCCTGTAGTAGTAAAGACTTTAGAGTGTTTGGGGAACAGAAAATAGGCTAGTGTAGTTACAACGTAGTGATCAAAGGGGAGAACATCACAGATGGGTCTGGAAAAATCAGCAGTAATCAGATAATACAAGACCTCACTTTGTCTCATTGTAACTGAGATTAGAACTCGTTGAATCATTTTTAGTAGAGTGACAGGATTCATCTTATGTTTTAAGATCACTCTGGCTGCTATGTGGAAAATGACGTTTAATGGAACTGGAGGGCTAATAGACATTGAAAAACCAATAGGACACCATTACAATGTTACCAGTGAGAGACAATGGTGGTAAGGACTAGAAGAGAAGTGGCAGAGATGGGGAAAAATGAATTGAACTCAATATATTCAAAGGTAGAATTTGTAGAGTTTAATGAGGAATCAAAAATAACTTTTAGGTTACTGGTTTGTGAATTGAATATGTGCTTGTGCCACTCACTGGGATGAAAGAACCCTGGAAAAGGACTAGGTTTGAAGAGAAACGTGTGAGAATATACTGATATAGCAGTGGATATTAAGTAAGTAGTAACTATACGATTCTGGAACTCAGAAGAGATATCTGGGCAACAAATACGAATTTAGAAGCTGTCAACATGTAGATGGCAGTTAAAATCATGGTAATGGGGGAAATCATGTAGAGAAATAGTTTAGAGAAAGAAGACAAAAGAGCCAAGAACAGGGCCTTGTGAATTCCATCATTTAATGGTCATGGCTCAGATGATAGAGAATCTGCCTGCAGTGTGGGAGATTTGGATTTGATCTCTGGATTGGGAAGATCCCCTAGAGAAGAGCATGGCAACCCACTCCAGTATTCTTGCCTGGAGAATCCCATGGGCAGAGGAGCCTGGTGGGCTACAGTTCATGGGGCCACCAAGAGTCAGGCACACTGAGTGACTAGCATGCTTACTCTCACTTCAGAGGAAGAATAAGGATGCAGATGATATAGACAGGTAGCAGGAAAACCATAAGTGTGTGGGCTCATGCAAGTAGAGAGAAAGGAGTGTTATAAAGAAGAAAGCTTGGTAAACTATACCGAAGGCTGCTGAGAGGAGGGGTAACCTGAGGACGGAGATGAGTCCATTGCATCTGGTAACATGGAGGACGTTGATGACCTCACTAAAAGAACGTTTCATAGAGTGATGAGTGCAAAAGCCATACTGGAGTGAGATACAGAAATGAATAAAAGGTGAAGGAAGGAAGACACTGTGTGTAGATAATGTTTTGGAGAAACATGGTTTTAAAGGGAAATTGATTTGGTGAGAACAAGTTGCTTAAAGGAAGATGTTTGTTTTTACAATGTGAAGCAATAGAAAATATTTTAATACTACTAGGAAGAAGAACTTATTAGAAACAGAGAAGTTGAAGATGCAGGAGATCAGAGGGTTATAGTATTTTATGGTCCCTACAAAGACTAGAAGGTCCAAGGTCCAGGGAATATGTGAAGGAACTGGCCTCTGATCAAAGGAATGACACTTATACTGTGACAAATATGTACTGAATACTTACTATGTGCTTGATTTTGTTTCAGGTACTATTACAACAATGCATAAAGCACGCTCCCTGCCATCACATAGCTCACAGTTTCAGTTGACTTCAGTCGCTCAGTCATGTTCAACTCTTTGTGACCCCATGGACTGCAGCACACTAGGCTTCCCTATCTATCACCAACTCTCGGAGCTTGCTCAAACTCATGTCCATCGAGTTCGTGATGCCACCCAACCATCTTATCCTCTGTCGTCCCCTTCTCCTTCCCTCAATCTTTCCCAGCATCTTTTCCAATGAGTCAGTTCTTTGCATCAGCTGAAGTATTGGAGCTTCAGTTTCAGCATCAGTCCTTCCAGTGAATATTCAGGACTGATTTCCTTTAGGATAGACTGGTTTCATCTCCTTGCTGTCCAAGGAACTTTCAACAGTCTTATCCAACACTACAGTTCAAAAGCATCAATTCTTTGGCACTTAACTTTCTTTATGGTTCAACACTCACATCCATACATGACTACTGGAAAAACCATAGCCTTGACTAGATGGAGCTTTGTTGGCAAAGTAATATCTCTGCTTTTTAATATATTGTCTAGTTTGCTCATAGCTTTTCTTCCAAGGAGAAGAAATGTCTTTTAATTTCATGGCTGCAGTCACCATCTGCACTGATTTTGGAGCCCAAGAAAATATAGTCTGTCACTGTTTCCATTGTTTCCCATCTATTTGCCATGATGTAATGAGACTGGATGCCATGGTCTTAGTTTTTTGAATGTTGAACTTTAAGCCATCTTTTTCACTCTCCTCTTTCACTTTCATCAAGAGGCTCTTTAGTTCCTCTTCATTTTCTGCCATAAGGGTGGTGTCATCTGCACATATGAGGTTATTGATATTTCTCCCAGCAATCTTGATTCCAGCTTGTGCTTCATCCAGCCTGGCATTTCGCATGATACACTCTGCATATAAGTTAAATAAGCAGGGTGACAATATACAGCCTTGACAAATTCCTTTTCCAATTTGGAACCAGTCTGTTGTTCCATGTCTGGTTCTAACTGTTGCTCCTTGACCTGCATGCAGATTTCTCAGGAGGCAGGTAAAGTGGTCTGGTATTCCCATCTGTTTAAGAATTTTCCACAGTTTGTTGTGATCCACACAGTCAAAGGCTTTGGCATAGTCAATAAAGCAGAAGTAGATGTTTTTCTGGAACTTACTTGCTTTTTCTATGATCCAACAGATGTTGGCAATTTGATCTCTGATTCCTCTGCCTTTTCTAAACCCAGTTGAACATCTGGAAGTTCTCAGTTCACGTACTTTTGAAGCTCCACTTGGAGAATTTTGAGCATTACTTTGTAGCGTGTGAGATGGAGTACAATTGTGCAGGAGTCTGAGCATTCTTTGTCATTGCCTTTCTTTGGGATTGGAATGAAAACTGACTTTTTCCAGTCCTGTGGCTACTGCCGAGATTTCCAAATTTTCTGGCATATTGAGTGCAGCACTTTCACAGCATCATCTTTTAGGATTTGAAATAGTTCAACTGGAATTCCATCACTTCCACTAGCTTTGTTTGTGGTGATGCTTCCTAAGGCCCACTTGACTTCACATTCCAGGATGTCTGGCTCTAGGTAAGTGATCACACTATTGTGGTTATCTGGGTCATTAAGATCTTTTTTGTATAGTTGTTCTGTGGATTCTTGCTACTTCTTAATATCTTCTGCTTCTGTTAGGTTCATACCATTTCTGTCCTTTAATGAGCCCACCTTTGCATAAAATATTCTCTTGATATCTCTAAGTTTCTCGAAGAGATCTCTAGTCTTTCCCATTCTATTGCTTTCCTCTGTTTCTTCGGACTGATCACTTAGGAAGGTTTTCTTATCTCTCCTTGCTTTTCTTTGGAACTCTGCATTCAGATGGATATATCTTTCCTTTTCTCCTTTGTCTTTTGGTTCTCTTGTTTTCTCAGCTATTTGTAAGACTTCCTCAGACAACCATTTTGCTTTTTTACATTTCTTTTTCTTGGGGATGGTCTTGATTACTGCCTCCTGTACAATGTCACGAACCTCCATCCATAGTTGTTCAGGCACTCTATCTATCAGATCTAATCCCTAAGTAGACAGAAAGTTATAATTAGGTTGATTAATGCTATAAGTATAGCTTCCTATGTCAGTGCTGGGGAGAGAGAGAGTCATTGCTATGGGATGAATTTTGTTCCCCAAAGAAAGATATGTTGAAATCCTAATTCGCACTGTCTTAGAATGTGACCTTATTTGGAGATACGGTCTTTACAGAGGTAATCAAGTTAAAATTAAGTCTTCTGGAATATGACTGGTGCTCTTATAAAAAGAGGAAATTCAGACAGAAAGACACACACACAGTAAGACACCACATAAGGATGAAGGCAGAGACTGAAGTGATATGTCTAGAAGCTAAGAAGCACCAAAGATTGCCAGCAAACCACCAGAAACTAGGAGAGAGGCATGGGTCAGATATTTCTTGCCCTCAGAAGGAATCAGTGCTGCCTTGATCTGGGACTTCTGGCCTCCAGAACTACAAGAAAGAAAATCTGTTTAGTACACTCAATTTATGGTACTTGTTATGGCAACTCTAGCAAACTAATACAGGCACCCAAACCAATCTAAGGCAAGGGGTTGGTCAGGTTAAGGGAAGACTTCCCAGTGGAGGCGTTATCTGAGCTGAATCAAATAAGTAGGGCTGCATGGGTGGAGCCTGGGGAGCCATTCCATATAAAGTGATCATCTGCAGTGGTTTGGACGTGAAAGAGAGTGTGCATGTCCAAGCTACTACAAGTAATCCGACATGGCTGGATCTAGTGTGTGTGGGCAACGGTGGTGACAACTGAGAGCTGAGAAGCTGGAGCCAGTTCATGAAGGGCCTTCTATTCCAAGCCAAGGAATTTGGACTTCATCCTGAAGCCAAATGGTGGCCTCTAAATATTCATTCTCCTCCCCACTAGTCACCAGCCTAACTCCATTTTTCCAGGAAAAGTTTTCTCACATCTATTGTGAAACTTCTCACAGAGAAATATAAAAAACAACTTGCTTCTTGACCTCAAATATGAAGCTTACTCTGTGAAAGAAGGGACTATGTTCTGTTTACTGAAATATACCCAGCGCCTGGCCAGTGCTTGACATGTAGTTGTTGTTGTTGTTGTTGTTTAGTGGCTCAGTTGTGTCCAACTCTTTGTGACCCCATGGACTGTAGCTTCCCAGGCTCCTCTGTCCATGGGATTTCCCAGGCAAGAATACTGGAGTGGGTTGCCATTTCCTTCTCCAGGGAATCTTCCAACCTGGGATTGAACCTGAGTCTTCTGCATTGCAGGTGGATTCTTTACCACTGAGCCACCTGGGAAACCCTTAACACATAGTAGTCTCTCAATGAATAGTTGTCCCTTGTGTTCCTAGGGACAGCACGGGGACTTCTTAGCTCTCTTTGGAATGAAATTCCAAGACCTCCATATTTGCTTTCACTCTTCTCTCCTCTTCTTCCTTCCTGCCACTGATTACCTTCCAACGACCTTCCACAGTTGGCTCTCACTTCACTTCACTTGGTTTTCTCTTTGGATCAAGAACCTGGGAGCTTCTGGTGTGCTTTCCCCCACCCCACATCAGGCAGCCTCTCCTGCATCCAGGTTCCTACTGTCCTCAGGAGAGCCTGGTTCACACCACGCTGAGACCTGCAGCCCAGCCTTGTCACCTTACTTCTGCCCTTAGTTCTGCCAGGACTAGTGCTTAACTTAGCCTAAGCAGGGTCATTAGGTCAGTTTCAAGGAAGTAGCTCTGGCCAGAATGGACCAAAGAACAGGTGGCATCTTTGGCAAGAGGATGCAGTTGAGGCTACAGGGTGGGTAACGGGATTGCTAGGCTCAACAGGTGGGCCGGGTCAGGTAATCCGGGCAATCTCTAACAGACAAATTTGACCCATGGGGCCTCCATTGAAAAAGGCAAAATAGAGAACCAGAATGGGAAACTAGGAACAATGATAATCAAAGTAAGATGCTAGCAGAAACCAGGTGTTCAAGTCCAATTGAACTCATTAAAAAAATGTACACCTCCTCACATCTGCCCATTTCTACATGCATAAACACACCCTAACTGGAGCAATCACACAGAAACACACATATGCAGCCATGCACACACCACAGACAAAATGTTGACACAGGAGACCCATACCCACAGTGACAGAATCTAGTGTGACCTGCTTTGGTTGGCAGGTACTGTAACACTTAACCTGTCTGCAACTGGCTGGGAAAGAGGCTCTTTATACATGCATGTCCCAAATAATAGAAGCATCACTTAAAATAAAAATGTCCTTTATAATTTGCTTCAGACAGATAGCTTTTGGTTTTCTTATACCAAAATGAGCATGATACAAATTTTTCTGAATGATTCCAAACCATCTTTAAGGACACTCATTATTGGAGGCTAGGCTTAAAAATAGGCTGTTGTTAGGAGCCATGTCGAAATACATTAAACTCTTTATCCCTCCACTAAACGGCCCTGGTGTAAACATTCTATTTACATAAACAGTCAGATTATCCATATATGTGCAGATATATATGGGTATGAATATATACACATACACCATCTTTCGTATAAATGTCTCCCTACAAAATGCAGAAAAATCATTCCGTGTAGATACACACACAGTACATTTACTTACAAGCAACCTGTGCACTCCCTGAAGCTAAGTTTGTAAGTGGCTCCCTTTCTTTTGTCATTTTCCTTCCTTCCTTTGCAGACTAATTTTTAGGATTAAGGAGTTAGTGCAGCATTCACTGCAGAATTTGGTGGTTTTAATTGGTCGCACATGACTTAGTTAAAGGAGGCATTTTAACTACAAAGAACTTTACTGGGAGATGTGCTCAGGGGGAGTTATTAAAAGCAAGTCCATAACAGCTCCTTGGGAGGCTATTATTTTGCACTTCTCCATGCCCCCCCCAAGAGGGTATGTGTACTATTGGTAACAAGGTGAGAGGAAATTCCCTGACTTCGTTAGAAACCCGGAAAAATAACTTTTCCTTCCCAAAATCTTCCTTTTTTGCTGGAACACATTTCTTCTGAAAAGTGGTATGGCAAAATGACCAGCCCCAAGTATCCTTTTTGTCTAATAAACTCTCTGGAGGTTTAGGATTTATCCCTAGAGGATAACCCCCTCCCCCACCACACACAGATGCAGCAAAACAGCTACCTCATTAACTCGAAGTTGTTAATAACTGGGATACCACCTATACTGCTAATATTCCTATGTGTGCCACTTCAGGGAGGGGAGAAAAAAAGTTTCATGAATATTTCACCATCATTTGCTTTATTTACATGTAAATAATGTGCTCATTACAAACCCTTACCTGTTCATTGAAGCCAGGCTGGCAGAGCCTAGTGTGACATGCTTGGTTGGCAGATACCTTAACACCTGATCTGTTTGGCATTGGCTGGCAAGGAAATGTTTGCAAGTACATGTCTCAGATAATAGAAGTGTGCTTGCAGTGGCCAAATCTTTTTCATTGTAATTGTTTCAAATGGATGTCTCTATGGTCTTAAAAGTTATTTATAATTAACATATAATATTAGATTAGTTTCAACTGTACAACACAGCAATTTGATATTTTTATGGATTATGAAATGACCGTCTCAATGAAACTAGTTACCATCCATCATCATACAAAACTGTTACATTACTGACTACATACTCTATGTGTACATTACATCCCCCTGACATATTTAAGTTGAAAGTTTGTATCTCTTAATCCCCTTATCTATTTTGTCCATCCCTATCTTTTCATGCCAACTGGACCTGACACAATTTGCCCTGTTCAAGTTAACTCCAGGTCATTTCTATGGACACTAATCATTGAGTTGGGCTGGAATATAAAGTGTGTCCTTAGTGTATCAGACTGTTTAATCATCCAATAAATGGCCACAGGCTATCTTATTTTTAAAGATGTATCCTGTCTTCTTTCTAAAGTTTTTGCTTGCTGATTATATTGTTTATGCCTCCAGTAGCGCTTTGATGTCTTCTAGTCTATCCTAGGCTCACAAACCACGCTGAGTTACAGTTGTGTATGAAGTAAGACTGAGAGCCCTAGGAGTTTTTCTGTAAATACTCTGCATGAGTTTTGATGTATGGATTTTATATAATCTATACAAGATTTTGCTGCTGTAAGGTTTTTAAAGGTTAATTTTTAGAGTTTAGTTTTGAAAGTATTAGACAATTACGGTTTCTAGGAAGGGAACTTTCAGATAAGTGAGATATCATTATAGTTAGGCTTAATATAGACAAACTAAACCTCATTAATTTGGATTCCCCTACTTTATAATATGAAACTGCCTTATTTATAAACAAGGTTAGGAGTTTACTATTTCACCAGCTACAAAAAGAAAGGAGATAGTTGGTGGTAAATTAATATCTTAGAATCACATGGGTAATGTGTTTCATTTACATGGGAAGCAAGCATTTGTTGCTGTTGTTCAGTCACTAAGTCGTGTCTCACTCTTTGTGATGCCATGGACTGTAGCATGCCAGGCTTCTCTGTTCTCCCCTGTCTTCTGGAGTTTGCTCAAATTCATGTCCATTGAGTCAGTGATGCTATCTAACTATCTCATCTTTTGCCGCCCCCTTCTCCTATTGCCTTCAATCTTTCCCAGATCAGAGTATTTTTCAGTGAGTTGGTTCTTCACATCAGGTGGCCAAAGTATTCACTGGCTTCATCAACGGTCCTTTCAATGAATATTCGGAGTTGGAAACTTGACTATGTTTATCTATTTATTAGTATGGATCCCATTAAGCCATCTACTTGGTAAAACAATTCACTATATTTATTTGGAAGTAACAATAACAAACAATGAGACCTCAGTTAATCAATCCACTGAGAAAGAAGTTCATTTGAATAAAGTCAGCCTGGTATACAGAGACAGAGAGAGCTAATGGAAGCCCTCAGTCCTTAGCTAGTGGTAGTGACAGTTAAGAAAAGAGAGAATCAAGGCCATTTTAGTGGGGAAGTTAAAGGTCAGCAGTGTCTTTAGCTCAGGAATAACGTGTGTGGGGTCATGTCCCAAGGAAGCAAGAATATACCCTACAAGACTGAGAGAGTCTCAGCCTCCTCTTGGAGCACAACTGGAATGGAATATGTTTCTGACATTTCTCTGTGAAGCGAGTTCCTGAAAAAGAAGAGTCAGTTATTAGCGGTATTCCCTTATAGCTTTGAAAGAAATTCTGACTTTTCATTAAGTCAGACTGGTCTTCCCACCAATTAATAGTAGACAGCTCAGTATGTGCTAGGCATCATGCTAAGTGTTTTACATATATTCTTTCATTTAAGCCCTGTGAACTTTGCAGGTAGATATCATTTCATTGTGTAAATGAGGAAACTGCAATTCGGTTAAAGTGATTCACTTAACCAAGGTAGTGAATGGTGAAATTAGGTTTCAAACCCAGTTCTAACTCCACAGCCTGCTATCTTAACCATTACCATGTACTGTAGTTCCTCAAGAGATAGGATAAGGCAAATATTCTTGGGTGCTATAACAGGTACATGTCAGTAACTAAGCTGAGACTCAGGGGTTCTTCAAAGTCCTCCTTACTTATGTCCAAGCCCATGGAGCAATGACCTTCAGCTAGTCCTGGCCTGGGATGATGATTACAAAATGCATGAAAGAGAAAGGACAACATAAGTGTCCTAATTTCTAAAATAATCATCCTTGAGTCTGCCAATATACAATCCAAATGGAAGTTATTGCTCAATGTTTGAAACTGTGACCAAGGCCAAACTGGAAACATGCTTTAACTTTCAGGAACAAAATTGTCAACATCAGCCAATCAGTCGTGCACCAGCTAGCACTGGTGGTGAAATTCATGCTATTTTCATGTCACTGAAAAAATAAGTGGCTATTGTTTAGAGCAAAGGATCAATATCAATACTGTGTGAAATGAATTCACAAGTGTTAAGAGACACTTATGAGGAGGTGAATAGCAAGAATTGCTCTTATGAAGAGCAAGAATTGGTTCAGGAAAGATGTCCATTATGATGTACAAATTGATCTTCCAATCATTGCCAGGACCCCGATGGAAATAATGAAAAGGTCAAAGATTTGCTTTGTTAAATGTCTTAATGCCTTGCAATAGTAAGAATGTTGGCTGGGAATCCAATTTGGATGAAGAAGCTAACTTGTTCTATAAGAAACCCTAAACACAACAAGTTTCTGAAAAGATATTAGTGCATTTTGAGTGATGAATGAAAACAGGAAGGACTTGACATTTGTACTGAACTTTCAAGGGAAGTTGGATAAAACAAAGTATTCTTAAGCAGAATAGTAACCAGGGTGGTAGATGGCTTTTCTAGTATGTCGAAGAAGTGACAGTGCTAGAAACCTCAGAGGCAAATGCCGTGTGCCAGAGATCCCAAAGTGGGTGCAGGACCCAACCACACATGAGGATAACTATTCTTCCAACAATGATACTATTCTGCTAACGATGATTATGCTATTCATGTAGAATTCAATTCTCAAAGACAGGCAGTCAGGCTAATAGGGTGGTCATTCTATAGTACTATTAGAATTATGTGCCTGACTTCTTCACCAAAACAGTGCTGAGGTTGGCAATTTTTCGATTTTAGTTGTGCCTAAGGGCATTCAAAAATCCCTGTGGGTTCAGCTCTGTCCTTAGCTCTTGGAATAATTGTAGTCTTGCACATGAGAAGTAGTAGATATTCAGCCTTACTCTGACTTTTGCATCCCATAAATGTATTGGGGTCCTGCTTAATTTCCTACTTCTTCTAGAATCCAAATCTCTTATTTGGTTCCCCAATTGACAATCCATTTCCCCTGAGAGTAGCATTCTGATTTGCTTCTCTTCGTGCCTTCCTAATCCTTGTGTGTGTGTGTTAGTCACTCAGTTGTGTCTGACTCTATGTGACCCCATGGACTGTAGCCCACTAGGCTCCTCTGTCCATGGAATTCTCCAGGCAAGAAAACTGGAGTGGGTAGCCATTCCCTTCTCTAGATGATCTTCCCTACCCAGGGATCGAACCCAGGTCTCCTGTGTCTCCAGCATTGCAGATTGATTCTTTACTTCTGAGCCACTGAGGGAGCCCCTTTGTAGCAGGACTCTGTTCCTTACTTTAGAACTATACTTCTATCTGCTCTGAGAACTCCTGGATTCCTTCTGCCTATTTCTTGCATTGACTTCTACTATTGCCACTTCCAGGTGTCCCTGACATTTTGGTCACCTTCTTGAGTTCGTTTCATAATACTTAAGTCCTTCTTAGAGCTAATGTAAGCCCTGATGGCCTATCTAATCTTTAGATTGTGGCCATCTCTGATTTGACCTGTAAGCCTGGACAACATTTAATGACTCATAATGTTAATAATAAAGATAATAGCAATAATAATAGTCATTATTTGAATGATACCCTCAATCTCCAAAGTTACTTTACTTATCAGACTAAACTCAAAGGGACTTTTGACCATTTGTAGAATGTCTCAGAAGATGAAAGTTAACCTCAGCTGAGGAAATTCAATAGAATGTATCTAAGGAGCTAAAGAAAATACTCAAAAATAAGTTCCATTGATTTTGTTTTTAGAATCAATGGAATAAGTATATAGTTTCCCAGTGGACTTCAATGAAAGGGACAACTCTCATTTGTATATGTAAATTTTGATGACTTTGTCACATAATCCCTCCAATTACTTTAGTAGTACTATGAAACACCATTTGATATCAGTTTTATTAAACACTAATCTTGACAAGCTAGAAGAGTAGTGATACCAGACATCATGTCCCCACATTTTGCTTTTGTCTTCATTCATGTTTATGCCAGGAATGATCTTGCACTACAGATGAAGCTGGCCACAGAAGATAAATTTGAAGAGTCTATAGAACTTGAGAAGCAGAAGAAACACTAAAGCTTAGAAACAGTGGAGCCCCCTGCCAGAAAGCCCTAAATATTATTTGCCTCTATTCTTGGTTTGCACTAAAGTTAACCTGTGAATCCCACTCGGACCCCCAATTCATTTGCTTGGATTCCTGATGATACTTGTCTAACTCTTGGCAGTCTTCTACTCTTAAGGTATGGAAATCTGTCTCTAGGACCCCTCTCCGGAGTTCTAGCTCCAGATATGATACTCTGGAACACAATTATAACCTTTCACAATTAGTACCATTGCCTTGAGAGCCGTGCAGCCTCCCCCACATCCTAGCCTAGCCATCCTGTATAAAAAAATCTGACATGGATGTGTTCTTAATTTTGAGGCAAGTACTGTTGGCAAACTTCTTTTAAGGCAAGACTGAAGTCCGAGTTGCTTCTTCTTTACCTTGACTTGCTCATTCCAGATTTCTTCTCCCTCTTTCCTGAGCGAGGAAAGTACCAGCAAAGTACCAGCACGGAGGTACCAGCAAGCCATCTGGCCGAAACAGCGAGGGTTAAGGTATAAATTGAAGCTGGAGCTCTTCTAATCTAGTATGACAGTTTGTACTGATCAGGTTAATGAGGATAATTTCTCTCTGGCTTGTACAGAGACATGAAAATGTAATCTGATCTGCTATTAATTACTCTGTCCAATCATTAACATAATGTTTCACTGAATAGAAAAAGGCTATTCACACTATGGGAGCAGTGTATCAACCAAAGCACCACAATAAAAAAAAAAAGTGCTGCCTTTTGTGTTTGGCAGGGAAACTGTACTATCACTGTGAGAAGGACATGCACTTTGACGTGTTTCTCACCAGTAAGGATGAATCGTCCTGAGCCGTACACCCTCCTCCAGTTCCCTCGGGGAAATTACACAGAGTTGTGTGATGATTGGCACGGAATAGGGAGGTACACTGTGGTTTTGGGAACAGAGAGAAACTAACTAGTCCACAACAAGATTAAGTAACTGCAACTTGAGTGAGAGGAACATAATGCTTTATCAAATAAATAAAATAACTTTAGATGGCTCTTTTTCATTCTTTTATTAACTATTTATTGAACAATTATTCATTGTTAAGCTCTGTGCTGGGCACTAGGGATGTAGTATTCAAACAAAACAGACACGGATCCTGCCTTGTGCAGTTTATAGTCCAGGTAGAGGATGTATGTATATATATGAAATCTCACGCAGAATATTTTGAGACAAGTGCTCAGGGCTAGTGCACTGGGATGACCCAGAGGGATGGGATGGGGTGGGAGGTGGGAGAGGGGTTCAGGGTGGGGAACACATGTAAATCCATGGCTGATTCATGTCAATGTATGGCAAAAACCGCTGCAATATTGTAAAGTAATTAGCCTCCAACTAATAAAAATAAAGAAAAAAAAAAGAAATCTCATGCAGAATATTCTAGTGCAGCTGTGATAAATTTATAATGAGAAAGTAAAAAAGCTAGGATGCTCTAAGAGCATATGATAAACAGACTGGGTGGAACTCAAAGAATGAGCCAAGTAAAAAGTGAAGTAAGGAAGGGGAGAAAGAATAGCATCTTTGAAAGTTATGAGGAGGCAAGCAGGTTTGAGGAACATCCAGGAAGGAAATGAGTTCAGAGAGCAAAAAAGCAACAAAATATGAGACTGAGAGAAGTGTAATATCTTTTTTGGCCATGAACAAACTCTAGATGGGCTACAAACCCTTGAAAGTTGACAGGTAATGTTGGTCACTTCCATAGGGCATCCAGACTTTTTCCTAAGGGCAATGGGAAATAGCTGAAGGTTTCTAAGCCCAGTTGAGTTTAGACTAGTAGATTTTAAAAAATATTTCCATATAGCTAACACACCAAACAAACCCCTCAACTATCTCAGAAACCTGGATTCAAGAATAAGAGAAAGACACGTCTGGATGGAGCAGATGGAGCCTTTCCACTTTGTATGTCTGCACAGAAGGCTAGGCAGAACCCCTGAGAGGCCAAAAAGTAATTACACTTCTACTCTGGATCCATGTCTTAACCACAAGGAGTGTGTTCTGCAGGCTCTATTTTCTAATTGAGGGTAATTACAAGAAGTTAAAGCTAGATTAGAGACAATTAGACCCTATACAAGAGGGAACTCTGTGGGTGGTCAGGAAGGGAGTAGGAAGAACCAGCTGGGAAAGTGTTTCCCAAACCACTTGGCATTCTTTGACTCATATTACAGAAGGAGGTTTTTTGGGGGGGAAGGAGTCTATCTGTGCCCCTGTGTGGTGCCTACCTGGAGGGCAGGCAGGTGAAATAGGTAAAGACAACACACACACACACACACACACACACACACACATCACTGACAGCCAATCAAGATTGCCTTTTCCTCAAGCCAAAGTGCTAGAAGCCAATAAGTGGAAACAAAGAGGAAAGGGAGGTGAGGGTCCCATTACTATTCAATTTAAGACATCTTATTTGAGCAACTACTTTTTTTGTGCTGCTCTGGATCTAGATGCTGTGGGAGATACATGGTGAGCAGGTGATCTTCCCTTTAGAGGGTCTCCAACTCTATTCGAGGTGTTTGGTGTGGCTGGAGCACAGAGGGAGGGAAGGAGACTGGTGAGGGGTGAGGTCAAGAGGTGGCCACAACTCAGAAGGAGGAGCTCTGACTCCTTTTCAGGGGCACTGGAGAACCACGGAGAGTGATAAACTGTGAAAGTATAGTGTCAGGAAGATACATCTGGCCACTGTGGGGAAGGTGGATGAGGGGGCATAGCAAGGAGCAAGATTAGGGGGCTCAGTCAGAGCTGCCTGTGGGGAGAGTTGGGGATGTCTATGACCATGAGGAGAAAAATGAGGAGGAGAGGCCAGAAAAAAAAGTGACTTGTTTTAAACTCTCCTCATCCACCAAGCCTCCATTGCTTTGATTAGTCATTGATTCATTCAATCAACAAATAATTATCTTGTCTCTGTGTAGAGTACAGTGATAGGGGACATCAAGAGTAATAAGGATGATGTTATTCCAGTCTTCAAGGGGCTTGATTAACTACCTGTTCTAATGAGTAGAACAGTCAATAGCTGCTCTACGATTTTAGACATGGTTCTGATAGCGGAGAGACAGACAATCTAAGAAACAACAGTAGGCAGGATGAATGTGCATAAACCCTGAGGAGAGGCACAGTGGAAGGCACCTAAGTTTGTAGGAGAAGGGTATGGTGGCTGTGTGTGTATGTAGAGGTGTGTGCGTGTGTGTGTGCATACACATGGGCACATTGGGCACATGCACATAATGAAACCAAAAGCCTTAACACCAGCAGATATTTCTATCACACACACACAGCAAGAGAGACAAAGACAAAGACAGAGAGACAGACTTTTGTAGCAAGCAAATTTGGATGTTTTTGAACTTTCCTCTAAGAGGCGTGGTAGAAGAGCCCGAGAGAGTCACTTGTCTGACAAACTTATTTTACCATGCATGGATTAACCTGGAATTCCCATGAACATTAGGTCTGTAAGGATTCAGGGAGGGTTCCTACGCTGTTGACTCTTCCCCTTGAAGGAGGGAGCAGCAGTGGGCTGAGCCCCCAAGTACTCAGCCTAGTGCCTGGCGTCCTTCATAGAAGCCCAGGCTGTTCTGAGAACAAAAAGATTCCCTGGGTGTGGTGGGGGCCCTGAGCTCCCCTTAGCAGATGCCCACTGACTCATAAGCCGTCTCACTGCCTTTTGAACATCCTTGTTTCTCAGGCTGTACACGATGGGGTTGACCATGGGAGTGACCACAGTGTAGAACAAGGAGAAGATCTTGTTCAGGACAGCAGTCTGGGTTGCTGTGGGGATGGCATACACTGTTCCCAGTGCTCCGTAGTACAGAGTGACCACTGTGAGGTGGGAGGAGCAGGTGGCGAAGGCTCGTTGCTTTCCTGCAGCTGATGGAATCCTGAGGACAGCAGCCACAATGTGCATATAGGAGGCTACGGTGAGTAAGAAGGGCACCATGGTGACGAAGGAGGCCAGGAGGAAGGTGGTTTTCTCCACAGTCTCAGTATCAGAGCAGGCCAGCTTCAGCACAGGGGCCAGGTCACAGAAGAAGTGGTCTATCTTATAGGTTGCACAGAATGGCAGCTGAAAAGTCATGGCAACAGTGACCACAGGCGTTAGGAAGCCACCCAGCCAAGACCCGCCTGCAAGCAGGACACGCGTGTGGAGGTTCATGAGCGATGGGTACTGCAGGGGGCTGCAGATGGCAAGGTAGCGGTCGTAAGACATGGCAGTCAGAAGAAAGCACTCAACTACTGCCATGGAACCGAAGAAGTAAAACTGGACCACACAGCCCACAAAAGAAATCACCTTGGGACCGAAAAGAAGGGTCTGCAGCATCTTAGGAGCAATAGAGGTAGTGTACCAGATCTCAAGGAAGGAGAAATTGGACAGAAAGAAGTACATGGGAGTTTGGAGGTTATGATCAAGAGAAATGACGATAAGGATAAGAAGGTTCCCCAGCAAAGTCACTACATACATTCCCAGAAATATCCCAAAAAGAAAAAACTGTAACCCGTGGAGACTCCCGAATCCCAGCAGGAGGAATTCTTTGATTGTGGTCAGATTACCCATATCTGTGAGATTCACGCATTAGACCTGAGGAAAGGAGAGACATATAGCCAGGTGGAAAAAGAGCTGGAGGTGGGTAACACCATCGGATATGTCATATGTTATAAAACTCAAAGACCCTGGTTTTTCTCGTCTGGAATAAATTTTCTGTTTTGTTCTACTAGGTGTATTTACCTAATAGCCACAGAGAAATCAGAAACTATGCCCTGGAGAGTTAACAGAGAGGATGTCTCTTTTGCTCTTTTCCACTCTTTTCCTTGACATAACCAGTGATGAATCTACCTTTGGGAGTCTCACAGTGGGAGGCAAACATGTCTTAATGGGGACATGGCAAGAAAGCTTCTCTCAACTCCTGAAACTCAGCTTTTAAGACTCAACAGAAATGTGACTCTAAAATTATAAAATAACCCTGGAATTCACATCACCCATCTCCCCCTAGACCCCTAAATCAGGGTGGGTTTCACCAGGAATGTAATTGGAGGGAGGAGGGGAATTCAGAACTATTGATCTTAAAGTACCTGTAAGAAAAATAAGAGTTTCTGCCAGGCTCTGGGGACATGTAGCTGATTGCTTCCATGGCATCAAATTCCTATGGAAATTGAGGGGAAAATATATGTAAAGTTATTCACTTGAAATGTTAGAGAAAAATAATGTTCCATCCTTCATAAATGAAAATGACATTCCTGACTCACAAGCAGTAGGATGTGCATTTAGAGTTATTTTTCTCCAGTAGCAGGGATGGGTTAGCAGTGAGTCATGAAGGCACCTCCCCCATCCCCACAAGCATACCTCCCCCACCACGCTCAAAGACCCAAATTTGTGAAATGGTTGTCTGGTCTTCGTGCTTGAGCCGTGCAATAGAATTAACAATCAATCTGTGCTGTGGCCTAACTTAGAGGTAAATGCGAGGCCAGAGGTAGGGGCTTGGTTCAGTTGGTGTTGTAGGCTGAAGGCTCAGTCTGTGGCCAGGAACTAGAGCAAAGCCATCTTTGCTGCTTTGCTTGGGGTGATGACAACATGTCCCTAAAAGGTTACAATTAAGTCATATTTTTGTAAATGAAATCCTATTTTAAATCTACTCGGGGAACTGCCTATTCAAAGAACTCATTAAAAATGCTTCTGTGACATGAAAGAATTCCTCCATAATTTATCCTTTGTGCTAATATAAATTGTTAATACACAGGGCTTGTGTCAAGGAAGGTCCACCTCTAGTGGGGATCTCCAGGACATTCAGGGAGCCTAAGGTGGTACTGAATATAATTACAATGCGTAAAGAAAATCAATCAGCAAGTGGAGTTGTCCCTGGGGGTGATGACTGCTTCCTAATTGGGGGATTAAGCTGCAGTGTCCTATTACTTACCATTTTACCCTGTCTTCAGAGACTGGCAGCCAGCATTCAGAACTGAAATTAGCATCATTAGATTTTTATCATTCAATTCTAAGTCTCATTAGTTAATAATGAATAAGCTTGATTTTTCCCTTTTGATTTACAGGTATAGTCTTTAAATGCCTCCAAATTCAAAGGCATACCAGCTTTCCTAAATCCTTGCCCATCCTCTCTTTCTTGCAGTGAAGACATTAATGTGGCAAAAGAGAGGTTTCAGCTCAGAATATTATTCATTCATTCAGTCAGTCATTCACTCACCACATATTTTTAAACACCTACTATGTGTCATATTTTGGACTAGGTAGGCACTGGAGATAAAATTATGAACAGAAAAGTAGTGGTCTCACTGTTTTCAGAACTTACATCCTACTAGTGGAGGTGATCTTAAAAATAACAGTAACACTACTATTGCAATCAATTCTATGAGGGAGAAAAACTGGGTCTTAATATAAAAAACAATACAGGGAGAGGTGACTTCATTTTGGTAAGATGCTCAGGGAAGATCTTTCTGAAGAAGAAGTCATATTTCAGCTGAGATCTGATAAATATGGACTAGCCATCTAGGAGATCAATCCGAGGGGAGGTATTACAGGTAGACAGAGAGCATGTGCAAAAGTCTTGAGTGGGATAAGCACTTGACAACTAGAAGCATTAGGACTAATAAGCAAACAGCAAAAACAAGAACTGTAACTGGAGGCCTACAGGTGAGGGAAAGAGTGATAGGAGGTGAGTTTGTAGAATGCATATCTGATTTACATTTTGAAAAGATCCCACAGGCTTCTATGTGGAGAATGACTGTAAGGGACCAAAAGGGAAAGGGAGAAAACTGGTGAGGAAGCTAATATAGTAATACAGGTAAGAGATGGAGATCAAGTTGGGATGGAGTAAGGTAAATTAATTTTAAGACTTTTTACATAGTAGAATATATATATGTATATATGTGTATATATATATATATTTTTTCTGTATGTATATTATGCTTTACTAACCACAGGGAGCTCGACCCAGTGTTCTGTGACAACCTAGAGGGGTGGAATGGGGTGGGAGATGGGAGGGAGGTTCAGGAGGGAAGGGGACTATGTATACTTGTGACTGATTCATGTTGATGTATGGAAGAGGCCAACACAATATTGTAAGGCAATTACCCTCCAATTTAAAAAAAGTAGTGAAATGACATAGATTGCAGACAAACTGCATTAGCAGAAGACACGAAGGACAGGAAGGAATTAAGGATGAATCCTAGTTTCTGGCAACTGTATAAATGATCCTCTTTTCCTGAGGATCAAGTAGGTAATTTAGTTTGAGGGGCATTTTCTTTTGTTTTCTTTCCATCCATCCATCCATCCTTCCTTCCTTCCTTTCTTTTTGTTAGATCTTGTGGGTTATGATCCATTGCTGCGATGACAGTTTTAGTCCTCCTGTGGTTCAGGAATCTGGTAACAGACAGAGTCTCAGCCCTGACAGACAGGGCTCCCACTGTGGCCACACAACAAGCTTGAGAAAAAGTCTGACAAATTCATGTCCTTGTTTTCAAAAAGGACCAAGGAAGAGAGTGAACATGTCAGTGTAACCTTTACTCTCTGCAGAAATTGCTCAGAGTGCAGGATTAGCAACTGCATACCAGGAGCATCTTGTGCATAGGAAAGCAAATTCCACGCGGGACTCTTAGACTCTCTTCATTGTGAGTCTCTGAGAAGCCTTCGTTAATGGCAGCCCAACTACCCAGAGCTTTCAATGATCTGAAATTTTTTTTTTTAATTTTGTTATGTCTCATTTTGCCTTTGTGTGCATGAAAGAGATAATGAAACAAGCTTAGTCAAGAAAACAATTTTTAGGAGATATTCTGGGGTCAGAGTACATTCAGTTCTACTCTTCTTCTCTTCATCTTATTTGTAGTTCTGACCAATCAAAATTAATGCTCAGAATAATGGCTGGAAGCTCTGAAAAATCCTCAATCAGTAAAGAGTGATTCAAGTATATCATTATACTTGATTTCCTAAGTCTGAACAGTGGACTCAGATAGCTTAGTGGAACATTTCTTTTAAGCAAATACAATAGAAAACAGTTTTGTTTTTACCCTTCAGTTACTCAGAAAATCTAATTAAACATATGCCCTTTCCCCCTTTCCCTTGATGTCCCCTTATTCATGACTTGCCTTTGTATTAATTTTCTTATGTCCTTATAATTGCAAAAAAAAATATTCATTAACATGAAAAATTGTTTGGTGCCCAGTGTAAAATAAAATCATCCAAATTTACCTCCTGCACCATCTTCAAGATGCTAATAGTTGCAAAAGTACAGTAATGAAATCGGAAGTGTAGCAACATAACTAGGAAATGAGAGACTAGAGAATGAGCCCGAACTCATTACCTCTTCTAGAATCAATCCTCTTGGAAAAAGGGGTGATGAGGAGGAATCTGAAGAATGGCTGAAGATTAATGCAGGAAGGGAGAAGTATACAGCTTGATAAGGAGAGCAATGATCTGACTATACCTGTCAGATATCATCTGATCCATCAAATTCACTGCAGTGTATGTATCCAAAGGAGATGAAATCAATATCTCAAAGAGATATCTGTGTCCCCATGTTAACTGCAGCAATATTCATTATAGCCAAGATACCAAACAGCCTAAATGTCCACCGATGGATAAACAAATAAAATGTGGTACACACATACAATAGAATATTATTCAGCCTTAAAAAGGAAATTCCTGTCATTTGCAACAATATAGATGAACCTAGAGGGCGTTATGCTAAGTGAAATAAGTTAGATGGAGAAAGACAGAGGCTGTATGAGTTCACTTACATGTGGGATCTAAAAAAGATGATCTCATAGATCCAGAGACTAGAAACATGGTTATCAGGGGCTAGGGACGTGGGGTGGGGAGAATGGGAAGTCATAGGGTACAAACTTTCAGTTATAAGATGAATAATGTACAGCACGGTGACAATAGTTAATTGCATTTCATTGTATACTTGAATTTGTTAAAAGCGTAGATAAGTGCTCTCACCCCAAAAAAGTAGGTGACTTAAGTGAGGTGATAGATGTGTTAATTTGATTGTGATAATCATTTCATAATGTATACATATATTAAATCATCTTGTCATATATCCTAAAACAATTAGAAACTCAGTGCTCTCGCTTTCTTCAGACTCCCAACTCAATCCATTTTTTTTTTAAAGCAACAAACACATGATACACAAATGTGCCCTTAGCTCTTTATTCTCCCCAAAGTTATACTATACTGGTATCAGAAGCAATTGTTCAATGGTATCAGGGATAATTAGTAGGTACAGAAGATCATCTTGGTAGCCCAGTCCTTACTGTTTAGGTCATCCCTTAGTCTAAGCACATATAAGCCTGTTCCTGAAAGTGATATCTGAGAGATACTAGGCTGGTGAACAGGAAAACTACCCAGAGCAGAATCTTTGAAAGAACAGAGCAGAGAAGAAATCCTAAAGTAGTACTATACTGTCTCTTTTATCAATAGATGAAGTTGATTTTTTTGGTCAACTCTCTCTATAAGTAGTGTCTTTCTTTTTTTAATTTTTAAAAATTGTGGTAAAAGTCACATGATATCAAACATACTATTTTAACCATATTTAACTGTACAGTTCAAGGAACTAATTATATTCACATTTTTGTGCAACTCTCCGCATCATCCATCTCCTGAATTTTCCACCTCCCTAAACCGAAACTCCGTCCCCATTAAACACTGACTCCCGCTCCCCACCCCACATCTACCCCCTGGAACTTAGCATCTACCAAAGTACTTTCTGACTCTATGAATTTGACTATTCTGGGTACCTAGGTTAAGTGGAATCAAACAGTATTTGTCTGCACCTAATATATAAGTAGTGTCTTTCTTGAATAATTCAAGGTTGTGCCATGCAGCAGGAAAATTTGATTTAAAGTTTATTTTCCTTTGAACACAACTGGTGGAACATTATAGACAGCTCACTATTTTTAGGCTTCCCTGGTGGCTCAGAAGGTAAAGCATCTGCTTGCAATGCGGGAGAGCTGGGTTTGATCCCTGGGCTGGGAAGATCCCCTGGAGAAGGAAATGGCAACCCATTAAAGTACTCTTGCCTGGAGAATTCCATGGATGGAGGAGCCTGGTTAGGCTACAGTCCATGGGGTCACAAAGAGTCAGACACGACTGAGTGACTTCACTTTCTTTTCATTTTTTTTTAGAGGAATTGTACATTAACATAAGTAACCCCTTGGTGTCCAGGGGATTGATTTCATTATTTGTGTTTTTGCATCTTAAGACCTAGAGATAGACATTATTGAAACCTGGAGAGAGGCATTGTTGAGATGCCTGGAACAAACATTATTGAGACTCAGAAACAGACTGGGAGATAGGCATTACTGAGACCTGGTGACAGATATTTCTAATTCAACTACATTCTTTGGTGCCAAATACTTTTTCTCCTGTTCTGTTCCATTTGTCAATATGATAGACAGTGAATGGGCCAGGAAATATCTTGAGCCAAAAGATATGTGATATGTCATAATGTGACATACCTAGCCTAAATGTGCAGGATGGCAGCAATTTTCCTAGTAAGTTGTGCAAAGAGTAATAGGCTCATCCTTTCATTCCCCACTGTCAAGATATTGCATACAAAAATTTGGGGGGGGGTCTAAATAAACTGTATAAAGACCTAAATTTCTCTTTACCTCAACATAGACTCTAGTTGTTACTTTATAGCAAAAATATGAAATTGGTGGAATCCTGAAAACATTCTGTCAATAAACCATCCTTGAAAAACTGGCTCTCCACAATGCCAAAAATCCAGTTTGAATGAGGGGCTTACTTTCTAGCCAGTTATATTCTTCTAGTTGACTTCTTATGTTCGTCTTGTCCTCTGAGTCAAAAAACAGCATTTGCTAGACTTCCCATGCCTGCTCCATATCCTTATATCCAGGAGAACTGAAACAATCTGATCCATCTTTCTAATATTTACCTGTTCATATACTCATGGTGCTATGCGTTTGAATAGTGGTGACATTTATTTTTTTGCATCTTTCACTCATCGTCCTGGTGTTTGGCTCTAACAATGGAGAAACCTCAGTACTCCTCTTCCTCACTGCTCTCTAATCCCCACCCTGTAGCACTCAAGAACACTATCTGTCACCACTCACATTTTCTTTTTGAAGCTTTCTGCTCCTAGACTCCTCTTCTTTGCTGATCTTGACAGATTTACTGTGGTTAGGATGCTGCAATAGTCACAGTCCCATGGTGTCTTTGGTCTGTACCAAATTTATCGTGTCACAGGAAAGGAGTATACTGTAGTAGTTAAGAGCCTGATCTTTTGTGTCAGACAGACTTGAGTCTCCGTTCTGGCTCCACCACATACTCTGTGTGACTCTGAACAAGTAACTTAACCTCTTGGTGCTTCAATTTTCTCAGCTGTAAAATAGAGAATAATTATAATAATAAAACCACCTCATAGTGTTTTCATCAGAGTTAAATGGGAAAATCCATATGAAGTATTGGTGAGGTGCCTAGCACTCTGTAAGTGCTCAATCTCATTTTCATTTGACAATGTGTACCTGTGTGTGTGATTACTCTTCAGTTGTTTCCCTAACAAAATTGTTATTAATGTCTCAAAGCTAGGTACAGTCTTACAGTATTTTGTTCTCTTCTGATCTCCTTCACATAATCTGCCATAAGACATGAGTCCCCAGTAAGATCTTAATAAATGTTTATTGGTATAACACTTTTCCCATCCCTGCCAAAATCTACAACCTCTAAAATGGTCACTCTTGACAGAAGTCCAGAGAGATTTTTCTTACCTCTCACTGTCCTTTTCCTCTACAGAGGGGCTGGCTTATGACCCTATGATCTGGACAGCTTCATCTTGACAGAGAATAAGGATCCCCATGAAGAGCATTCTCAGTCTAGCTGCTGTTCTAACTGCCCAACTTAATATCCTGCCTTTGCTTCTTCCCATTAGGGAGTCAGGTCCTACCTGTTTGCTCAATATGTTCTTATGAAAATCAATTTCCCTTTAGCTTGTTTCCCATGGGTAGTGTTTTCTCCTTGCACTGGGGAAGTTAAAATGGTCGAGTATACAGAGAGCATACAGAATGTCTCGTGCCAATGAATTTCTTACCAAATCCTAAACTTTGAAGTTTGCTAGGTCAGAGCAGCCAGTTACTACTCTGAAAACCAGACTTCCCGGTTGTGATGAATGGGGCCAACCCTCAGCAACGCTGGGATATTGGGAAAGCTTGATCTGAAGCTACGGTTCCTCTTTCTCTAGCACCTTCCACCTTGGTTGATCCCAGTTTCATATTATCTCTGAACCGTTTTCCTTTCTCTCCACCTCTAGTTCAGTATTTCTAAGCTTCCTTTCAAAATATTTTCTCTTTAATTTGTGTTAAAATGCACATCTATTTTTTTAACAAGATAATTGTCTTAACTTTGGAGTGGGAAACTTGACAGAAACCATCTTAACCAATTGCTAAAAGTTACCATCACATGCGATGGAATAAAAGGATATTGTTGCACATCTATTTTTGAGGTGCTTACTTAATATAAAATGGAATATAGATCTGTGATGGAAATCTTTGCACATAGTTAGCACCAAGTGTTTGCTGCATAAATAAGCTAAAGATCCAGAAATACAACTATTTCCTCTTGAGTATGTTCAATAATAAATCAACAGCTAATAAAAAGTGTTTTCAAACTTCTACCCTCTCCTTTTGGCTCAAGACTACTAGGAGATCCCCTTAAAAATATCAGTCACTCTTTCCAGGAGTTGATTTGTGGTTAATTTCTTGAACTCATTATGAATATGTAATTGTCTGAATAGTGATCTACATAGCCTCACTATTGCACTAGCTATAAAGGAAAAATATATTGAGAAAATTAATATTGTAAACAAGGTTGCAGGGGTCATACTTAAGACTCTTTAAGAGAATCAAGCACACATAGTATAAATCAATATTGCTGATTGCAAATGATTTATGTCTATTCATTAAAGCAAATACCTCAGATATTTGACAACCTTTTAAAGCTATTAATTCAAGTTATTGAATATACTCAGAGGGAAATAGTTGTGTTTCAGATTTCCATTCTATTATTCAGTCAGAAAATAATTACCGAATGCTTGCTGCATGCATAGTCCCACTATGGATATATCTTGAATTATAGAGTAAGTGTGCTCCTTAAAAGTATTATATCTTTTAACTTTTGTAAAACTACTCCAATTTCTAATTGATCAGGGGGCCTTTCTAAGAAAAGAAGCCCTGTAGCAAATTTTTGAAGAGTGAGGAGTATTTTGTATTATGACTACTTGTCCGATTGCTCTATCTCTGTTTTATAAGTATAGACTTTTACGTAGTAGATTTTCTTAAATAGGGTTATTCCTACAAGTTAAACTGGCCTTTATTCCCAATTATCATAATCTGTTAACATAGGACCCAAATTTTTCTGGGTTTCAGATAGCATCAGGGAAGGATCTACCACTACATCCCTAAAAAACCTTTGGTAAGGCAAAGAAGAACTACACAAAAAAGATCTTTATGACCCAGATAATCATGATGGTATCACTCACCTAGAGCCAGACATCCTGGAATGTGAAGTCAAGTGGGCCTTAGGAAGAATCACCACGAACAAAGCTAGTGGAGGTGATGAAATTCCAGTTGAGCTCTTTCAAATCCTAAAAAATGATGCTGTGAAAGTGCTGCACTCAATATGTCAGCAAACTTTGAAAACTCAACAGTGGCCACAGGACTCGAAAAGGTCAGTTTTCATCCCAATCCCAAAGAAAGGCAATGCCAAAGAATGCTCAAACTATCACACAAATCCTTTGACTGTGTGGATCACAGCAAACTGTGGAAAATTGTTCAAGAGATGGGAATACCAGACCACCTGACCTGCCTCCTGAGAAATCTGTATGCAGGTCAAGAAGCAACAGTTAAAACTGGACATGGAACAACAGACTGGTTCCAAATTGGGAAAGGAATACATCAAGGCTGTATATTGTCACCCTGCTTATTTAACTTATATGAAGAGTATATCATGAGAGATGCTGGGTTGGATGAAGTACAAGCTGGAATCAAGATTGCCGGGAGAAATATCAATAACCTCATATGTGCAGATGACACCACCCTTATGACGGCAAGCAAAGAACTAAAAAGCCTCTTGATGAAAGTGAAAGAGGAGAGTGAAAAAGTTGGCTTAAAACTCAACATTCAGAAAACTAAGATCATGGCCTCTGGTCCCATCACTTCATGGCGAATAGATGGGGAAATAGTGGAAACAGTGATAGACTCTATTTTTTTGGGCTCCAAAATCATGGCAGATGGTGACTTCAGCCATGAAATTAAAAGATGCTTGCTCCTTGGAAGAAAAGTTATGACCACCCTAGACAGCTTATTAAAAAACAGACAATACTTTGCCAACAAAGGTCCATCTAGTCAAAGCTATGGTTTTTCCAGTAGTCATGTGTGGATGTGAGAGTTGGACTATAAAGAAAGCTGAGCATTGAAGAATTGATGCTTTTGAAGTGTGGTGTTGGAGAAGACTCTTGAGAGTCCCTTGGACTGCAAGGAGATCCAACCAGTTCATCCTAAAGGAAATCAATCTTGAATATTCATGGGAAGGACTGATGCTAAAGCTGAAACTCCAATACTTTGGTTACCTGATGCGAAGAGCTGACTCATTTGAAAAGACCCTGATGCTAAGAAAGATTGAAGGTGGGAGGAGAATGGGACAACAGAGGATGAGATGATTAGATGCCATCACCAACTCAAAAGACATGAGTTTGAGTAAACTCCAGGAGTCAGTGGTAGACAGGGAGGCCTGGCGTGCTGCATTCCATGGGGTCACAAAGAGTTGGACACGACTGAGCGACTGAACTGAGGACAAATTCAAGAAGTCCTTCTTCTCCTTCTCCTTCTTCTTATTCTCCTTTTCTTCTTCCTCCCCTCCTTCTTTTCCAGAACAGTGTTACCTCTTTCTCTAAGGAAGCCATTAAGAGCAAAAGATGGCCTCATTCTTTCTAGAATGCAATCTTGGGAGATTCACTAGATGCATTTTTAGGGCCCTTCTTAGTTTCTTTGGGTAAACATGAGGGAATTCATTTTGAGGGTGATCAAGTAATAGAGAAGATAGATTTTTCAGGTTCTCAAAGACGATGTCTACACAGAGGACTCAATTCAGAGTAGATGAGGAAGTTGGAGAAAGCATTCTAACATCCATTGGTAGTGGAGGATCACAGAATGGGGCTAGTGGTGAGGAAATGTGATACCAGAGCCTATGGAAAGAACCCAATCTTCTGTGCTAGTGCCGAGAAAAAGAGATTTACTCTGGAGTACAGGTATTGATTTACACAGGGATAGTAGTGTAGTAGAGTGGAGAGAGTATGATGTGCTTTTAAGCCAGAAATACCATCAAATCCCAATTTGGTCTTTTGCTAGCTAGGTGACCTTGGACAAATTGTGTAAATTCAATGCCCTTCAGCTATGTCATCTGCAAAATAAGGACAATACCTACTCATTAGGTTGTTGTGTAGTTTAAAAGCAAATGTCTTTTACGCAAAACATCTGCTAAAAGAAGTGTTCAATAAATATTAGTTCTTTCTCTCCCTACCCTTTTTGATGAAGAAAGAGAAAAAAAAAAGATGAAAACTTCTTTCATGGCAAAGAAAGGCAGTTGGAATGCCAGAGTGATTCTGATGCTCTGCTTATAAGCCAGGAGGTGAGAGAACCAATGTTTCTCAACAAGTGGCATGTAAAATTTAAAGTTCATAAAAGCTTTATTTACAAAACTGTACACCTCTTGGACTCAAAGGCCTGGCCATATCTTATTTCTCTCAGTAATTACATGGCTTGGTGAATAGTTGAAAATTCAGAGGACACCAATCAAGCTTACAGGTGGTTGAACATGGACATAGTTTTGTACTTAAAAGGACTCACTTTGGAGAGGCCAAGGAAAGAAAGTTTGAAAATTGAGTAGCTAGTTCTCAAAGTTTAGTTATAGACTAAAAGCAAAGTTTCAGCTAGGCAATCTTCATGAGCTGAAGAATGTTATTGATATTGAGTGGTGACTGATATCTGGGCAGGCTAGTAAGTGCCATTACATAAAGGAGCCTGATTTCCTGCTCTGTATTTTTATCACAGGTTCCAGATGGAGAATTGGATCATAAGTTTAATGAACCGCTCTTGTAACAATCTGTAGTAGATAGGAGGGTGGTTTTCATCAAAGCTTAAGTGGTAAGGACAAAGGGACAAGATGTGAGGTTGTCATAGGAACCTCTTTGCCCTCAAGGGCCATCAGCAGGATTAAATAATGGCCATGGTGTGCACTAGCAAGACTAAGGACAGGAGATAAACCAGATGGGAAAGAAAATAACTGGGAACAAGATATAGGGGAAGAAAGGAAGAACAGAAAGAGGGTGCTAGAACCACCACGAGCAACTTGAATCACTTCACAGTCATGGGGCACCTATCTCTGATTCCGCTCCAGTTAATCACGTGATTTCCAACCACAGTCAGTATATTTACTAAGTTCCTCTTCTGTATCACCTACTGTGGTAGATGCAGTGAGCAATACAGACATGATTAGAACACAGTTAAGGCAGAAAAGAGCTTTCAGTCTGGCACAGAAGGCTGATGACTTTGTTCCAAGGTGGGATGAAAATTGCCAAAAGAGAGATTCAAGCAAAGTGCTTGAGTTAAAGGAAGCAGAGAAGACTTCCTAAAAGATATCGCATTTGAGGTGTTGCGTAAACAGTACAAAAGACTTCAGTAGGTGAAACTGGGAGATGACATTCAAGGTGGAAGAAATGAAGTGGGCAGAGAGACCGAGGAGGGGGGTATAATATGGATAAAACCCTGTCCCTGTTAGTGTTTTCTATGCACCAAGCACTGTGCGAAGTAGTCTAGATGCATTGCTTCATTCAATCCCGATAATAAGCCTAGGAGGCAGGATTCCATTATTGTCCCTATTCTATAGATGAGAAAACTCAGACCAGAGAGGCTATATAGATCATCCAACGTTACACAACTATGAAGTGGCAGAGCTGCGTTTTGAACCTGAGCCTATCTGAGTTCAGAGTCCATGCATGCAACTAACCAATGGACTATTTGCAGGTCAGGTCATGGAAAGGCATGATAGCAGAGTGTGGCTCAATGGCACAGAGCATATGGAAAGCAGGGTTGACAGCTGCAGCTGAACTGCGGAGCACCTTATTGACTTGTAAGGTGCGGGGTCTGGATCTGTAAACAATGGGAAACCATGGGAGATTTTTAAGTGGTGCTTTAGGAAGATTAATCTGTCAGCAGTGTGGAGGATGGATGGGCAAAGAGAGAAACTGAAGGCAGTTAAGAGGCTATTGCAATACAATAGTCTGGGTGTAAGGTTGTGTATTAAGCACTTGAACTAAGGAAGCCAAAGAAGGAAATGGACAGAGGAGAGACATTGTGAAGGGAAAAGAAAAAGCAATTCATGACTAACAGGATGTGGGCCTTGAGGGAGAGGGAGGGGTAGAAATTAAATATGGGACACAGGTTTGGAAGCTTTTTATCTAGAAGAATGGTAATGCAGGGAACCCAGCCTGGGGCTCTGTGATGACCTAAAGGGATGGGGCGGGAGGCTCAAGAGGGAGATGATATGAGTATAATTATGGCTGATTTGCATTGTTGTATGGCAGAAACCAACATAACATTGTAAAGCAATTTTCTTCCTATTAAAAAAAAGGAATGGTGATGCCGGTCACAGCTGTGGGATGGCTACCTTGAAGAGAAGTTTGGACTTGAGACTGAAACTGGGAGAAATTTCTAAAAAGTGATCTTTGCAACTACAGAAATGAATGAGATGAACTTGGGGAGAGACAATAGTCAAACGTAAAAACTTAAAGGAATGCCTCCCTTAACCTGAAATGGCAAGGAGGGACAGTTATAATGGTGGTAGATGAGAGATTGTCTTTAGGGAGGGGAGAGAAACAGCAAATTGTGAGAAAGGGATTTCGAGAGGGTTGAGTGATCAGCATTGTTAATATGGTAGTGGAGTCAGAGAAGAAGTAAGATCAGATAATACTATTGATTTGATTGATTAGAAGATCTTTAGTGGCTGACAAGGAGCAGTTCCGTAACAGAGCCAGATTTCAAGGGAATGAGAAAGAGGGAGAGTAGAGGTCACACACTGGTGTAGAAAATGCCCAGGAGAGTTTTTGTGGTGAAACTAAAGGAGCAAAATAGATACTTAAGGGGTGCTAGGGCTATTGAAAGGGCTTTTTAAATGCTTGTTTTTATTTATTTGGCTGTGCCGGATCTTCGTTGTGGCATGCAGGATCTTTAGTTGTGGAATCTAGTTCCCTGACCAGGGATTGAACCTGGGCCCTCTGCATTGGGAGCATGGAGTCTGAGCCACTGGAACACAAGGGAAGTCCCAAAAGGGCTTCTTAGTGTAAGCATGATCCTAACACATTTGTTAGCTGAAGGAAATATTTATTAACTAACAATCTCTAGTGCAGATGTAGAGATTAAAGATTTGGTGTCAAGTCAAGGGTTAGTAGTGACTGCAACAAGATCCTGATGAATGTAAGAAAGGGTAGGTCCAAGACATAGGTGGAATGCTTGCTTTGGCAAATATGGGAGCGATATCTATTTCTTTGAAAAATGAAAAATAAAGAGAAAGAGATTAACAGAAGTATATGGAGATGGAGAGATGGCATTAAACTAGAAGCACTCTGAATTCTCAAGGAAATTTGTGTACCATGCATTAACTTATCCAGAGAAGGGAAGGAGCGTGGGCATGGGACTGAGTCCCAGGAACTGGCACAGTACCTGGTACACAGAGTACTCAATAAATATTTTTTTTTTCAATAAATATTTTTTTAATAAATAAGTAAATAAGTGAACAAGATTTAGAACAACTACTATGAAACATGAGCTGTGATGTCACAGAAGATGAATAAAAATATTGCAGAACAACACCCATCAGAATGGCTAAGATGGGAAAGATAAACGACACCATACACTTGAGGGAGTGTAAATCGGCACAACCACTTTGAAAAACTTTGGCAAAAAAAATATACTAAAGCTAAACATATGCATACCCCATGAGCAATTCCACTTCTAGATATATACTAAAGATACCAATACCAAATACTAATATACATTAGTTAACTAAAACATTATACATGAAGAAGAATGCTCATAGCAAAACATAGCAAACTGATACACTAATAAATATTTTATGAGATGCCTGAGGTTGCTTAAGTCAAAAGTAGTAGGGCCAGGGTATAAGCTCAGGGCTTTCTTAATATAAAGCCTATACAATTTCCTCCAAACCAGGTTGCTATTGAATATCATTTTTTATGTGCAGCACTTTACATGTATTGTTGGTAAGCTTCACAATGTTTCAGTATATGTAGTATTACCTACATTTAACAGATTCACACAAATTCACTCAACTCGTGATTGATGTATATTTTTCTCACACAAGAGCTAAAGTGTGAACTCAAATTTTCCTGGTTCCAAAATCCATGACCTTTTTCTTTCATCAAGGAGTGGTAGATTTTCTCAAGTTTAGAGAAATTTTAAGGATGCACATCCATGGGCTTCCCAGATGGCACTATTGATAAAGAACCCACCTGCCAATGCAGGAGACACAAGAGACACAGGTTTGATCCCTGGGTAGGGAAGATCCCCTGGAGAAGGCATAGCAACCCACTCCAATATTCTTGCCTGGAGAATCCTGTGGACAGAGGAGCCTGGCAGGCTACAGTCCATAGGGTCGCACAGAGTTGGACACTACTGAAGCAACTTCGCATGCACAAACACAGATATCAAAAAAATAAAGGAAATATAGTGGACTGTTGTAGTTGGAAACATAGGAAGTGTTCAGTGAAAGAGTCCTTGCTAGCCTGGTCTTCACTGCCCAAATGGCAAAGACCAAAGCCACAGCCAAGAAGTGTCCTCACCATCTTTCTATCTGTGACCTACTTACTTTATTGTAAGAGCCTGTGAGCCAAGGTTGGCTCTAGGTGGACTGGTGAAGTGGGAAGCTGTTATTTTAGCAGTAACCACTCACCTCATTTTTCAATCTTCTCACTTAACTGTAGACAGCATTCTAACTCATATTTAACACAAACACACACACACATCCACATGTATACACACATGCATTCATGCATAGAACTCTAAAAGTATTTCCTTAACAGTCTAAGTTTTCATTGCAGAGGATTTGTTAAATACTCAAAGAAGTGTTCATGCCTGAGATGACTTAGTGGCTTTAAACATTCAGTTCAGGGATATAAATAAAGAACTATCCCCACTCACTTGGGTTCCAGTTCTAATTCCCTTCTCATAAGGGGTGTTCAGAGGTTTGTGAACAGATTACTTTAAGTGGAAGCAATTCCGGGAGGAGAAATTCTAACCAAGGTGTGCTGAGCCATAGAGGGCGAGGCATGTTTTGAGGATGCCAAGGTGAATGTGGAGGCTCTGATCTTTGCCAGGTTCTCCCTTACTCCCACCAGAATCTTGCAGCATAAGCCCTATTGCTCTTCTGTCCTTTTCTCAGCCTCCCTCTTCCGAGTCAGGTGTCTCAGGCTCAGAAGATGTGAATTAGTTGCCATGGTAACCTGTGACTACGCCGGATAGCCTCTTCTCTTGGCCAGTTCTAGGCCTTGGACATCTGTTCTCTGTTCACCTCTACTAATATTCCCAAATCTAAACCCAGGACCATAGCCAACTTACACAGAATCTGTGTGTAGGTGGTGAAGAGGCCCTCACCTGCGTGCAAAGTCAAAGAAACAAGAAAGAGGAAATGGGATAACAGCAAAACAGAGTGCTTAAAAGGAGTTCTCTGAGCACAAAGAGGCCCGGGCCACTAATTTAATTAAGAGCTTACTACCTGGCAACCACAGTAATGTCCTGTCCCTTATTTCACTTAATTCTCTCAAAGAACGTTATGAAACAAGTATCTTTTTTTTTTTTTTCTGCCACACTCTAGAGAAGAGAGAAATGGAAACTCAGAGAGGAGAAGTGACTTGCCTGACATTGCACAGCTGTGATTTCAACTTAGTCTTTATCTGAGTTTTCAAAACCATGTCATTGGATTACACTGATATATGGAAGGAAATTAAGAGCTGCAGAGAAATCTTCCCTCAATCCACATGCCTGTGAATCCCTCTCAGCCTTTCCCCTCAAATCCCCTCCTTACTCCTTCAAATGTAGCCTCTCTTCAGACCTCATCTTCTCCTTCATGGACTCCTTTCTTCCACTTCAATAACCACTTTCTACTATTCTGAGACTCTCCACAATTTTTCTCTGGCTAAATCCTCACTTTCCCCATATTCTCAGGTAGATCCCTGACTTTTCCTTCCTATGGGGCATCTCTCATGGCCTGGAAAGGAGAGGGAATAGGTCAATTTTCCTGACATAAGCAGAACAGAGGACTCCTATATTGGGTTCCTATTGGCTGGGATATGAACTCAAGGCTTTCTTAATATAAAACCTATACAATTGTTTCTAAACCAGATTGCTACTGGATATCATTTTTTTATGGGCAGCACTTTGCATGTATTGTTTGTAAGCTTCACAGTGTTGCAGTATGTGTAGTATTACCTACATTTTACAGATTAATAAATTGAGGGTCAGAATCTACTCACACAAATTCATACAACTTGCAACTGATGGATACATTTTTCTCACCCAAGAGCTAAAGTGTGAGCTCAAATTTTCCTGGTTCCAAAGTCCAAGATTTTTTTCTTTCATCAAGGGGTGGTGGATTTTCTCAAGTTTAGAGAAGTTTCAAGAAGGAAGCATACACATACATGGGCCTCCCAGGTGGCACTAGTGATAAAGAACCTACCTGCCAATGCATGAGACATAAGAGACACAGGTTCGATCCCTCGATAGGGAAGATACCCTGGCGAAGGCCTCGGCAACTCACTCCAGTATTCTTGCTTGGAAAATCCTGTGGACAGAGGAGCCTGGCAGGCTACAGTCCATAGGGTCTCACAGAGTTAACATGACTGAAGCAACTTAGCATGCACGCAAGCAATACTGGGAGGAGAGATTGTAACCAAGATAGGCTGAGCCACAGAGGGCAAGACAGATAACCTCACAGCAAGTTTGTTAACTTAATCATATCTGCAAAATCTCTATTGTTATATCACATGTTAATAACATTCAGAGTTTCAAAGGATTCGTACTTGAGTATCTTTGGGGGCCGTTATTCAGCTGACCACAGCAACCAAGGCATTCAACTATAGCCTTATAGCAGGAAGTAATTTTCATCTCGGAGTAGATGAGCCAGGACCTCATGAGATAGAGTAGAAGGCATAAGCATGGATGAAGTTAGAAGAGTTATATAAACTTGAATTTTGTTGAAATGAAGTCAAGTAGGGATCAGGTGATTCCTACTTTCTGAGGACACGTCTTTTTACTTACATGCTATGCCTACAGAGAGAGGTATAAAGGAAAGGAGGATTTAGAGATGAAGACTTCTGCTCTTCTCTTTCCAAAATGGTTGCCTTACTGTTTCTTTGTCTTACCTGCGTGAGGCAAGACTTGCCTGTGTTGCTTCTCTGGCGGAGGAAAGTTGGGGAAAGGCTGAGACTCTGGGTCCAGAGACAAAAGGAGGTGGCTAGAACTCCTCTCTAGGTGAATTCCACACTCTCTGTCTCCATCTCCATATTAAATCCCCTTTTCCTCAACCTTGTTGCCAATCAGACACCTCCTATTTCAAGGAAATGAAGCTACAATAAAGTGAAGCCCAGGGTAACAAATAGAGAGTGGAGAAAAGGAGGAGCTTTTCTTAGGAGAAGCCGTCATGTCAGCCTCCTTCAGGACAGAGAAAGGTCTTCTCCATCCAGCAGTCTGAGAGAGCTGAGGAACTGGGGATGGCTGCTAGGCAAAGGAACCAAGAGTTACAGGGTCATAACAAATATCTTCTTTTCCTTTGCACAGGATATTACCACTTATCTAGGAAGTAGAGACTCCCATAAACCTCTTACCATGAGCTTCTCTGCCTCATGCTTATTATAAGAAGTAGCTTTAATCACATCTGGCAGGTCTCAGCTAAAGCCCAGTGAAGAGAGTGGAGAATAGGAACTTGGGGAGCTCAGATTCTTAAAATCATGGCAATATTGGTTGAGATGGGCATGTGGGGGCGTGCCTGGTCACAGACTAAATCGTCATGGACTTGGAGTGTCAGCAACTGCATCATAAGCTCAGTGAGGTTTTGATTTATGAGCACCAGATGCACAGTTGTGCATTGATTTTTTTTTTTTTTTTGTAGCTAGCAGCTGGCTTCCCATGTTTTGTTCCTGTTCCAGGACATCATCTATTATATTGCTCAATGCTCCTCCTTATATAAAACCTCATGACAAATTCTTCTCCAAGATTGGGGCCAAGAAAAAGTTTGTTTCTCCTAGTGAACGTGTCTGCTTTTTTCTTTCAGACAATGAAAGCAATGAAACCCATCATATAGAAGTACCCCTACTTCCATACTGTAGCCAGAGGGTTCACAAAAATTCTGCAAATGAATGAATTTTGAGTCTGCTGAGAGTAGGAGTGTCAGAGGTAAGGGAGAAGCCACAGACAGCTCACAGAGCTCACTCAGGACTGGGAAAGCAGGGCAAGCCACCACTTCTGGAGAGATGGACTGACCAGCCGTATACCAAAGAGCTAACAGGGAATCTAGAGAATTCCTAGACAACAACGATGACACTGTAAAATTCCAAGATGAACCATGTTAGGGCATTCTCTAGAAGAAAAGTTAGGAGCTGGGCCTTCCCAGGAAGCAGACATCGGATGGGTTCTCCTCTCAAGTACGACTGATATGTGAAGGACCAAGAAGCTCTGGGAACTGGTAGTACTCAGGCAGACAAAAAAGGCCTAATTGTCAATGGGAAGTCTGGGAAGATCTACTGATCTGATAGCTTCACAGAAATGTCCTGAGCCAGCTATGATGGGGTATAGAAGATACTTGACTTCCTAAATCCCACTACATCCCTAGTTCAGTTTAACTATATTTTCTTGCTAACCTTTTAATGCCGACAAGTATCCATCTAGTCAAAGCTATGGTTTTTCCAGTAATCATGCATGGATGTGAAAGTTGGACCATATAGAAAGCTGAGCACTGAAGAATTAATGCTTTTGAACTGTGGTGTTGGAGAAGACTCTTGAGAGTCCCTTAGACTACAAGGAGATCAAACCAGTCCAACCTAAAGGAAATCAATCCTGAATATTCACTGGAAGGACTGATGCTAAAGCTGAAGCTCCAATATTTTGGCCACCTGGTGCAAAGAACTCATTCCTTCGAAAAGACCCTGATACTGAGAAAGATTGAAGGCAGGAGAAGGGGACAACAGAGGATAAGATGGTTGGATGGCATCACCAACTTGATGGGCATGAGTTTGAGCAAGTTCTGGGAGTTGATGACGGACAGGGAAGCCAGGCATGGTGCAATCCATGGGGTCACAAAGAGCTGGACATGACTGAGCAACTGAATTGAACTGAGCCTTTTTAATTGACTTTGAGATAAACAGGTTACATCTTGCAGAAATCCATGGAGCAGCTATTATGGAGGAGACTATTAGCATCAAAGTATTGACATTAGGTTTTGACTTTCACCTTGATTGCCAGGAAACTTGGTTCTGAATTATGCTTGATTGTTTTAGTATACTAAAAATAAGCGGGGGGGGGGGGGGAATATCAGTATATTTTGTTTGTTTCCATCTCCCTCCCTTTGCACTTCTTTTATTCTTTGTTAACATATTTTAATCTAATTATACCAAGAACTTACTGATTGTAAGCCACTTCAATTATTTTTGAAAGTAAAAAGGGAATAAATAAGCATATGTGAAAATGTGAAAGTGTTAGTCACTTAGTTGTGTCTGACTCTTTGCGGACCCATGGGCTATAGCCCGCCAGGCTCTTCTGTCCATGGGATTCTCCAAGCAAGAATACTGGAGTGGATTGCCATTTTCTTCTCCAGGGGATCTTCCCAATCCAGGGATAGAACCAGGGTCTCCTGCATTGGCAGGCAGATTCTTTATTGTCTGAGCCACCAGGGAAGCCCAAATAAGAATATAGATATATGACATTGTATTTGTGGACTTGTCAAATTCTTCATATTCCCTTGCTCGGATTTAATGTAGGGTTATTGACCTTGACTCAAGCTATGCTCACCTTTGTTCTGCAGATTTGTTGCTATTGATCCAGAGTGGGCCTGGGCCAAGGTATGTCCTGCTAGTAGCCTGTAGAGTCATTACGGCAAAGGAAAGAAAGTATCTCATTTTGTTAGATGCTTTTATTATTCATGGCATCACAATAACACTTTCTTCAGGTTTCCTGACTTGGGAACACCTAATGAGGAGATACTTTTGATACTTCAGTAACTAAGGCTCCTTTAATGGGGTCCATGATGGACCTGCCTTGTTTTATTCTATAGTGAAAAATGTTACAAGGAAGTGGCAGTATATATTTTGTTTGTAATGATGCCTTAAGCTATTAAGGCCATTTTTTATTTTCTGAAAGCAAGAGAGATAATGCTCACTAATAAAATTCACCGCACTGCGCTGCCGGTAGCTCTAGGTTTCTTCCCTATGAAGTGTTCCATTGCCCTCACGGGTCTGTGTCTCTTCTCCGTCTTTCTTGTGTCCTTGTAAGATAGCGAGGGGGGCACAGCTCTTTTAGTGCTGGGGCATTGGGCTCTTTCTGAATCACAAATAAGTAAGAGCCAGCTTAATGCAAGCTGCACCCCTTTTTTATAGTTCCCTCTCCTGACCCTGGCTTCCTTGTTTGCTTCTCCCTGTCTCCAGAGGCCAGTCTCCTTGGAGCACTGATTGTGGCATTTCTCTGAAGACCCTGCCTTTACTCTAGTTCTACTTCCTATCCAATATCCAGACACTGAAATGCCCCTTAGCCCAGCTTCTTCCTGAATTAAAAATGCAAATGCACATGTTTTATTGTCTGTATGTATTAAGCTTCTGGGGCTTCCCTGGTGGCTCAGGTCTGGGGCTTTCCTGATGGCTCAGATGGTAAAGAATCTGCCCACAATGCAGGAGACCCAGGTTGATCCCTGGATCTGAAGATCCCTTGGAGAAGGGAATGGTTACCCACTCCAGTATTCTTGCTTGGTGAATTCCATGGACAGAGGAGATTGGTGGGCTACAGTCCATGGAGTCCCAAAGAGTTGGACACGACAGCAGTGACTAAGACCAACACTCCCACTTGTCATTAAGCTTCTATAAAAGGCTTGATGTTAAGCACAGTGCTCTGTATGGGGCAGGACAGGAAGGTGGGGATGAGAAAGCCCCTTTGAACTGTCATAGGTCAGCATTTGGAGTATTTTAATCAGTCCTGTGATGGGGTGAGAATAGCCAAAAGGGTCGATGAGGACAGAAGCAGGGATAAGGACTGTGGGCTCCATCATGAAGCCAGAAAGACCTGAACGGGAGTTGGAAGCCATCTCAGGGAGAGGAAGCTGCAATTTCCATTTCACCCCAAGTATCTGGGTAAAAAATTGTTCAAAATTCTACTGTCATATGGACCTCAGCTCCCAGTAATAAGAGAATAGCACAGAAGAATATGGCAAGAGAGAAAGGTTGAGGGTTTCTCATCTTTCTTTCAGATCAAAGCCAAGAATCCAGAAAACACACTTTCCCTCAGACACGATCCTGTGTGATGTCACACACAGGGAGGTAAGGCTAGTACCACATGAGTGGGCCTCTGTGACAACTTTGTGTACTAATAGTTCACCTGTAATCCTAATCGGAGGTTATTTTTCTCGCTTCTATTTTTAAAAACCACTGGAAGTTTGACAATATAAACATTTCAACTTTGACATTTGATGGATCAAACCCACTCTAGATGGGTTGAAATTTCATCATCACTATCTGACCGGACTGAAGTATGTTAAACCGAGAGGTTTTCACAGGGGCAGGCGGGGGTGGCGGCAATGTGCAATACAGGCATCAACAACTGGCTTCTTTTAAGAAAACATAAAAGCTATTTCCAGCAGAAATTCTCAGAAACACTATAGGAAATTAGTATAACTGATTGATGTGATCTCATCTAATAGAAATGAGAGTTGAAGTTTTATCCTTCTAGAACTGATGATTAGAGGCAAATGAGGGGCAGGTTCCCATGGCAACCATGTGGCTATCTCAGACCTGAAGGAGGCTTCTAAAGGGGAAGCTCCGAGAAGAAATATGCATTTTTTAAAGGAAGAGATAGTAGACCTTTGTCTTTTAGGGACATACTGGAGTGCTTAAGGAATTAAAAGTGATGTGGAGGTACCTCTAGAATTTTTCTGTGAGTGCTGGGGAAAGAACTTGAATACTGTTTCAGTCTTTTGATGTGGGAGGATCATTCCTACATTGGGTTACTCCTCTCACTCTAACCTCCTTTCATGAGGGTGCCTTAACTGGAAGGAAGTCGGCTATTTATGGACATTACTGCAAACCTGCTTGGGATCATGGTGGGAGTGGGTGTCAAGTGAACCCATCTTGTCCAGACCCTTCCTTTCTCCACATAGGTCTGCCCTCTCCTCCTAGGACAGCATGGGATTGGGACAGTCTTTGGGGAGACAGTTGAGGGAAGTGTGGCAGAAAATCACACCTCCTTTTGTCAAAGGGTGTGGCTGAGAGCTTCCTGCTCATTTACTTTTAACAGATTAAGTTCCTAGTTCATGGAAGCCACCATGAATAAGGGTGTAAGTCAAAGCCAAGAAGCCCTGCTTTTCTTATTCTAAGTACTCCTCCAGCTTTCCCTGATCACTCCTAAGCTACAACTGCTGCCATATCACCCTCTTTCTACTGCCTTCTTCTACCCTCCTCTCATAAGCAAAGTTTACAAGGTCTTCTATCATTCCCTTTCCCCAAATTCCCCTAGTTTTACTTCTCCATGGTTCTACCCATTGCTCCTTCCCATCCCCCTCTTCCTCCCACCTGTATTCCCAAGGCCTTTGCTGACATCTAAAATGTCAGATTTGATAAAAATGTCTGCCCCTGGAATCTCAGAGGCCCTAAGGGGTTCCTAATCTAGGCCAACAGTATCACTGAAGGAAAAAGATAGGTGATATAGTGTAACATTTTCTGAATCTCTGCTTTACTCATTCACCTAGGTTGATTCACTGTATATGTAAAATAGCCTGGCAGAGCAGACTTTATTAATCATTCCCATTCTACAGATGATGAAATTAAGTCTCTCAAGATTTAAATGACTTCTCCAAGAAATTAGTGCTTATAAATACAGAATCAGGATTTGCATCCTGTCATTTTGCCTCCAAATCTGGTTCTTCTTCCACTCCATAGGAGAGTATGGGAGCTTGAAGACCACGTGTTCCCAGGAAAGGACATTATTGTTGTCTCCTGAAGGCTGCTGGAGCGTGGCAGGGAGATTTTTGAAGACTTATACTGTTTGACCATTACAGCTCCAGAAGCTTTTCAGCAGTGGTTGGTCTTGAGACCTTAATCTGTTTTCACTCAGGATGATGGCAAGTAATTCATTCTCAGTGTCCCACATGAGAATATTCTGTTCCCACCATAAGCCTTGGATGACCTGATTCAGGAGTTCTCTCCACTCTGGTTTCTTAATTTCCACTCAGTCAAGTCATTCTTTCACTTGCACATTCATTCACTCATTCATTTGTTCAACTCTGTTGAGTATACCTTAGATGCCAGACACTAAGTAAGGAGTTGAGGATCCATTGATAATGAAGCCATCATCTCTTTTTCTGTAGCTTGTGGTTTTCTAGTGTATTCAGAGACTCCAGTAGATAATGGCAATGTGGTAGGGTAAGAATAGTGATACCACTATCAATTGATTTATAGCATGGAAATTTTGACCAGAGTGAGGGGATGAGGTCAGCTGTGAAGGTTTATCGTTGTAGGAATCAACATTTCCTGGCTCCCAGGTACCCACCTCCCCCTTATTTCCTCAGGTTCCTATGTGTAGCAAATATTCAGTCACTGCTTTATTTTCTAAATAGGATTTTTTTGTTGGGGGAGGTCGGGATAAGTAGTTCATCATATGAATCATCAATCAGCATCTTTAAAGAAAAATATAATGCCCAAATGCTCTTTCCATTGAAATTCTGGGAAATATACTAGGAAATTAGCCACAACTGACTAATGCAATCCCCTCTAATAGAAATAGTCCCTTACTAATATATCTGATCAGTTTATAGAGATTTGATTGCGTGGGATGCATTTTTTATTAATCTGCTTTGTAAATAAATGTCCCTGCATTAGAACAAAATCTTTAAGTGCTGTCTTCTATACAATACTCTTCCTGTCCTTCTCTCTAGGGGTAGATGCCCATGTGTACCGGAGTGACTTTTTCCTCTCTCTAATTTCCCTCGTTGAAAGCTTGCTTTTTCTGGATGTTTTTCTTGGAACAGACCAGATATAGAAATTCACACTGTGGTGTAAATGGATGAAAACAGCTTAATGCTGTACCTTTCATAAGATATTTGCATTTTAATGAAGATTAATTGGTCAATTTAAAGACATAAGTCCTTCTTTTAAATTTTTCATGCCCACAATCAACTTACTTTTTAGAAACTAGTGCACAAGTCCTTAAGTCTCACACCTTTCAGAGTTAGAATTCTCATGGAAAAATGTCCGGCATCAGTAAACTTGACCCAGGGGAAATATTTTAGGGTAGAAGTAGCTCTTTCTTTTCCCCATCAAGTCCCAACCCTGGCATGCTGCTTGGGGTGACATCTGTAATCTCTCCTTACTTCTGGAAGTACTTTTGACTCAGCCCATCTCTATTTCTTTGCAGTCAGCCACTGAATACTGCTCAGCCTATGCAGAGCAGAGTTGAGAATAGAACATAGGCTTCCATAATCTTTGAGGTATGAATGGGGAAGATATTGTGTGGTTAGTTGCTCAGTCATGTCCGATTCTTTGCAACCCCGTGAATTCTAACCTGCCAGGCTCCTCTTTCCATGGGGATTCTCCAGGCAAGAATACTGGAGTGGGTTGCCGTGCCCTCCTCCAGGGGATCTTCCCAACCCAGGGATTGAACCCAGGTCTCCCTCATTGCAGGAGGACTCTTTACCGTCTGAGCCACAGGGAATTGTTACAATGCTATTGGACAATTGACCTGATTCTGGTTGGTTGGTTGGTTGAGAATCAACCTTTTCTCACACAAGAGTTCTGTGAATAAGTAAGCTCATGTGTCAGCTTACATGAGTATGTGACCACATGTGCTCTTGCACCTCTTTGAAGATAAAAGGGTTGTGGGGAGATTGCTGAAAGATAAGTAATGATAATAATGGCTTACCATGCTTTGGACACTGTGCTAAGGGAATTATATGTCTTCAGAAACTCCATATGAAGTACTGCCACTTTAAAACAAAACTGAAATTCATACATGCTGTTCTTTCAAAACATCCCACCCTCACGTTCTCCCCCAGAGTTCAAAAGTCTGTTCTGTACTTCTGTGTCTCTTTTTCTGTTTTGCATATAGGGTTATCGCCACCATCTATCTAAATTCCGTATATATGAGCTAGTATACTGTAATGTTCTTTATCTTTCTGGCTTACTTCACTCTGTATAATGGGCTCCAGTTTCATCCATCTCATGGATTAAATACATTTCTTCAGATCATACCGTAAATGTTAAGAGAGAGCATTTGAACTTCAGTCTTGTACTTTTAAAACCGCCTTACAATACTGCTGTACTTTCGAAACTATTCTATAGCACTGCTTTTCCATGGGAGTGGGTAGATGGATATTTGAGTATTCCAAACTGGAAAGAGATGCATGTTTGAACAATGTCCTTGGGGTAATAATGGACAAGATGTACCCCATGGACACTAAGTGTCCCAGTCCATTGTGATTCAGTGAGACAAGAATCCCTGCAACAGTTGTCTGGGGCTATGTTGTGCAGGGTCCAGAATGGTGATCCAAAGAAGATATCCTTTATGCTCTGTCTAGTACTTCAATTATTGAGGGGCTTTCCTCATTGCTCAGCCGGTAAAGAATCTGCCTGCAGTGCAGGAGACCTGGGTTTGATCCCTGGGTTGGAAAGATCCCCTGGAGAAGGAAATGGCTACTCACTCCAGTATTCTTGCCTGGAGAATCCATGGATGGAGGAGCCTGGTGGGCTGCAGTTCATGGGGGTCCCAAAGAGTAGGGCACGATGAAGACCAAGTTTCAGGAGCTAAAGAAGTTTTCAGAAAGTATAAATGAAAATATTTTCAGAATTGTACAGGGGACTTTAGAGAAAAATCACACACTAAAGCCAGAACAGAAACATATTTAATCAAAGTAATCATTCAGCTTGACGAAGCATTAGACGAGGTCTACTGTGAATTGTTTTCCCTTTGCACGTCACAGAGAAAACATCCAGTATTGTGATTACCAAGGTAATTTGTCTTAAGGTTAATAGGTGGTAAGAAAAAAAAAGTCATGTTTTGTTGTGTTCCATTCTACAGTGGCCAAAAGGTTCTGTTTGGCCTATATAGCATTTACAAAGAAGGTACTGGTCTAATAATCCCCAAATGACAATCCTGGTAACTTCACAGAATGACTTCTATTGTTGGATGGAACAAGGGAGATTCTAGGTAATAATGGAGATGATTACCTGTGTGACGCTCCTTGGCCTGGGAAACCAGGGGTTTGGATTTCAATTTCAGTTCTCCCACTAATTAATTGTGTGACCTGAAGACAGTCACCCAGTATATCTTGAGATCAGTTTTCTCACTTATAAAATATGGGAGTTGCAGTAAAGTTCCCGACTGCCTTCTTTGCCACTTTTTTTGTATGTGTGTTTATTTTTTTTAAAAAGATTTCACTACTAATATGTGGGTCTTTGCTCATTGTAAAAATGTTAAAACAATACCAAAGTGCCCCTTCAGCCTTCTACTTCATGTCTCTTCCAAGATAGAAATTATATTTGTAGCGTAATCTTCTAGATGACTGTCATATCTCTATAGATATATAGATATATGTGCATAGTTTTGTGGGGGTTTATTTTGAAAATATATACTGTAAAGGTGTATGTGATGTTCTGCAAGTGGATTTCTTTTTTGTTCGATAGCATGTCTTGGGGATATTTTATGTCGGTACATATAAACCTGTCTCAGTTTTTATAACTGATGCATTGTATGCCTATACCATTATTCGCTTAGCTATTTTATCACAAATGAAAGGTTGTTTACAATTGTTACAGTTAAAATTCTGCAGTGGACAACCATAAACATTGCCTTGCACAGATGTGCAAGTGTTTCCTTAGAGTTTATTCTCTGACATAGAATTACTGGGTCTGAATGTTTCAGTTTTATTAAATACTGTCAAATTGCTGTCTAAACCAAGTTACATACTGCTAGCAGTTTCATTACAACATTGTCAACACTATTTCATTTGCTGGTCTTATGGGTGAAAATGGCATATCTGCTTACTTGTAAGTTTGAAGTTTTTCTGTGCTAATTCTCTATTTGCATTTCCTTTTTTTTTTTAACTTGCTCATTCATATCCCTTTCCCATCTCTTCTAAAGGATTCATTATACTTTGGTGGTATTGGTAAGAAGGATAACTTTATGTTCATATAAATGTATATGCTTATAACTTTAAAATCATAACTGGATTATAGTTACGTAATTGTAGATTACAATCTCATTTCTTAACTTTGCTTATGATGAATATTTTATTCAGAAGTTAAAAATTCTTGACCATGTTAAATTTATCGATTTTTTTTTCTTTGTGATTTCTGGGTTTTAAGTCTTGCTTAAAAAGCCTTTCTCTCTTTTTACATTATTTCTGCTATATTTCTTCCAATATAGTAATACTTTTGCTTTTTTACATAGCTCTTTAATTCATTTGGAATTTGTGTTTATATTGTGAGGTAGAAATTTTTCTCTTTGTCTCTAATATCACTTTCATTCTGTGCATGTGTGTCTACATATATTTTTTCCCAATCACCAAGTGTCCCAACAACATTTATCAAAGAGCTCATCCTCTCCCCACTGATTTGATTCCTTGTTAATCACATACTGAGTTTCCATTTCTTTACATGGATCTAGTTTAGGACTCTATGTTATACTTCACTGATCTCTTTGATTATTTCTGTATCAATATTAAACTATCTGAATAACTATAGTTTTTATTAACATGTTTTGATATCTGAGAGAATAAATCTTTTTCTGAATTTCCTTTCTAAAATTGTCTTGATTATTTTTGTATAATATCTTTTCTGGGTGTGTTTTAGAATCAACTTCACATTCTACAAACATTCCTACATGGAATTTTATTGTAATTGCATTTAATTTATAGAATAATCTATAAGAATAGAAATCACATTTCTATACTAGAGATTCATCTCACTCAGGAAAATTGTAAGTCTCTTCATTTATTCAGTTCTTCTTTTAGGACCTTTAGTATAGCGTTAGAACTTTATATAGGTTTTGGAATGTATTATTAGATTTCTTCAGGTTTGAATATTTTATTGTATTTCTCCTAAGTACTTCATTTTTATCCTATTGCAATGAAATTTGTTTTCCTATTACATTTTCTGATTGATTGTTTTGTTGACTTTGCTCATTTAACAAATATTATTTGAGTGCCTACAATGTGCCAAAATGCCCTAGGAATTAAAGAGGAACAAAACACTTTTTTCTTTTGAGCTTCAGTAAGCTTTCATTGATTTATTTGGCTTTTTCAAGGCAAACAGTTATATTTTTGTCTCTTCCTTCCTAATAAAGTATTTCTTACTTATTTTTCTTCCATCCTTATATTGACTTGAACCTCCAGTACAATGCTGGGTAAAAGTGATGATATTTGCATTGTTTTATATTCCTTACTTTTATGAGATTTCTTCAATTTCATCATTAAATGTGATTTTTGTTGTATGTTTATGGTACATACTTTTAACAAATTAAGGGTACTTGATTCTCTTCTAAATTTACCTAATTTTTTTTTTGTTAGGAAAATGTTGCTAGGGCTTCCCAGGTGGTGCTAGTGGTAAAGAACCCACCTGCCAATGCAGGAGACATAAGAAACATGGGTTCCATCCCTGGGTTGGGAAGATACCCTAGAGGAGGGCAAACCCACTCAAGTCCTGGAGAATCCCATGGACAGAGGAGCCTGGTGGCCTACAGTCCGTAGGGTCACACAGAGTTGAACACGACTGAAGAGACTTAGCAGAGCACACGTGTGCTAAGGTATATTCCCCCAAATTCAGCAGAACTTAAAGTTTCATGGGATCAAGCCAATGAATGAATTTCTAATTTTTCAGTTATCTATTGACACCAATAGATACTTTTTAAAAAGTTTGTTTGTCTTTTAGCAATGACTCTAATTACTCACTAGTATATATACTTAAGTATTCATTTAAACAAAAATCTAAAAAATTTTAGAGTGTAAATATGGTTGAATCATATATACGAACTCCAAGGAACCACAGAAGAAATATCAATAAAATTTTAGTGGCAAGATCAAATAAGCTATAAAGTGGAAATTAAACTCCAAGATAATATAAACAGAACCTTGGAGAAAGACAAATGAAAAATGTGAAAATTCTTGAGATTAATTAACCCAAAGGACCACATTCAAATAGTCAGTGAGGTGTAATCAACATGGATAAGCATAACTTGAAAATATTTGTTACAATTGTAAGCTCAATGCAGTGAATAAAAGCAACAACATTTTATTAATACTAAAAGAAGATCTGCTAAACGAAGCAACAAAGGATTCATCTTAAAAATATACAAGCAACTCCTACAGCTCAATTCCAGAAAAATAAATGACCCAATCAAAAAATGGGCCAAAGAACTAAACAGACATTTCTCCAAAGAAGACATACAGACGGCTAACAAACACATGAAAAGATGCCCAACATCACTCGTTATCAGAGAAATGCAAATCAAAACCACAATGAGGTACCATTACACGCCAGTCAGGATGGCTGCTATTCAAAAGTCTACAAGCAATAAATGCTGGAGAGGGTGTGGAGAAAAGGGAACCCTCTTACACTGTTGGTGGGAATGCAAACTAGTACAGCCACTATGGAGAACAGTGTGGAGATTTCTTAAAAAACTGGAAATAGAACTGCCATATGACCCAGCAATCCCACTTCTGGGCATACACACCAAGGAAACCAGATCTGAAAGAGACACGTGCACCCCGATGTTCATCGCAGCACTGTTTATAATAGCCAGGACATGGAAGCAACCTAGATGCCCATCAGCAGACAAATGGATAAGGAAGCTGTGGTACATACACACAATGGAATATTACTCAGCCATTAAAAAGAATTCATTTGAATCAGTTCTAATGAGATGGATGAAACTGGAGCCCATTATACAGAGTGAAGTCAGCCAGAAAGATAAAGAACATTACAGCATACTAACACATATATATGGAATTTAGAAAGATGGTAATGATAACCCTATATGCAAAACAGAAAAAGAGACACAGATGTACATAACAGACTTTTGGACTCTGTGGGAGAAGGCGAGGGTGGGATGTTTTGAGAGAACAGCATATATATTATCTATAGTGAAACAGACCACCAGCCCAGGTTGGATGCATGAGACAAGTGCTCAGGCCTGGTGCACTGGGAAGATCCAGAGGGATCGGGTAGAGAGGGAGGTGGGAGGGGGGATCGGGAGGGGGAATACATGTAAATCCATGGCTGATTCATGTCAATGCATGACAAAACCCACTACAATATTGTAAAGTAATTAGCCTCCAACTAATAAAAATAAATGAAAAAAAAAAAAAGATCTGCTAGAATGGTGTGTGTCATATTGAGAATGACTGGATTCATGAAATAATTTGGGGCATCTATTGAGGTGATCATATAATTTTTGCTTCAATCTGTCAATTGCATTAATAAATAACCTAATATTATGCCATATTTGTTTCTCAAGAAAAATCTTATTTATCATGACTCATGATGCATTTTTCTTTTAATACATTGCTGGATTGGAAATGCTAATATGCTATTTAGTATTCCACATCTGTGTTCATAAGCAAGTTTAACCCTACAGTTCTCTTTTTTCTGCTATATTTGTCCAATTTTTGGCATCAAAGGTCAGCTAGACTTGCAAAATGAGTGAAAAATATTCCCTTTTTTTCTGTGCTCCAGAATATTTTATGGTGCATGCAAATGTTTTATTTCTTAAGAATTTGATATAACTTGCCTATTTAACTTTGGGGCCCTGTGCCTTTTTTAAGGGTAGATCTATGATTACTTTTCAGATTATTAATCCATTCAGATTTTCTACATCTTATTGAGTCAATTTTAGCAATACAGTTTTTCCTAGAAAATAATTCATTAAGTATTGATTTTCAAAATTTTAGTGTAATAAAATTAAATGTAACTACATTTAGTATAACATAAAATATCTCCCATATATTTACTTATTTTAGCTATTGTTTCAAACATTGCTAGTTAATGCCTTCTATCTGTTTTACTTCTTCAGACTTATCCAAAGGTTTATCTAATTTTAGTGGCTACCTCAAATAAAGTGTTTTAGGTTTTATGGATCAGCATTACTTATTGATATTTTTGTTTATTTTTTGTTCTTGTAAAAATTTCTTTGAATTATGTTTTGATATTTATATTTACTTTTACTATCTCTTGTTAAGTTTGTTGTTTTTTAACTAACATCTTGAATTTTCTTTTTGTTTGTATTTTTTATTAGAGGAAAATTACAATGTTGTGTTGATTTCTGCCATACAGCAATGCAAATCAGTCATTATTACATATATATCTCCTCTCCCTTTGAGCCTCCTTCCCCTCTCCCCCCATATTTAAAACTTTGATATCTCCTTTGAGAGCCATTTTGGCTGTGCTCCATAGGTTTTGCTACATGATGCTTTCATTCTTGTTCATTTCTAAATAATTTGCAATTTTAAATTTGATATTTTTCTTTAACCTGGGGTCATTGAAAATGATTTCTTAAATTATGTAGAAATTCTTTAAAAAATTATTTTTGTTAACCATTATTACCAATTTCCAATTATATTGATATGTTCTCAGAGTATGTAGCCTTTGTGTTTTCTGTTCTTCCTAATTTGTTAAGCTTTTTTGTAACCTTATGTACAGTCAAGTTTAGTCCAAGGCTTACATGTGTTTAAAGAATGTCAATTCTCTGCTTATTGCATATGTTCCTGTACATGTCTATTGTATAAAACTAATTGTGTTCTCCAGATTCTCATTTTTATTTATGTTTCCACTTGATTTGTTGCTGGGTTTCTGAAAGAGAGGTATGTGAAAGTTTCCCATTAATGTTGTAGGCTGCCAATTTCTTGTTGTTTTCCTATCAATATTTATTTCATTTGTTTCAAAGTTATGTTTTTGTGAATAAACTAACAATTAGTATATCCTCTTGGTGTATGGCAACCCACTCCAGTACTCTTGCCTGGAAAATCCCATGAATGGAGGAGCGTGGTAGGCTATAGTCCATGGGGTCGCAAAGAATCGGACACAACTGAGCGACTTCACTTCACTTCACTTCATACCTACTTTGTTTTTGCTAGCGTTTTCTTCATGTGTCTCCATTTATTTTCAAGTCTCATGTGTCATTTGGCTGAAAATGTGTCTCTTTTAAACAGGCTAATTATTTTTTAATAAGAAGACTTAGCTCATTAAGTTTTACTATTGATTATTGATATCTGAGATGACCTTTGCCATCTTGTTTAACCTTTTCTAATTATAATAATTTCTTGTTGTTTCTTTTCCAGCAACTTATTAAAATAGCATTTCCTGTGGTTATTTTTTGTTGTTCTCAGTAATTTTTTGGAAGTTTTGTATTTCATGTCCTGGTTGTTACCCTTAATTTCTTTAAAAATATTTAAGCATGTATTTTCCTTATATTTCTAGAATTTATAAGTTTATTTATAGTTTATTTTCCTTTTCTCTTTTCTTCTAAACCCCATAATGTTGCATGTAGAGTTCATCTGGGATTTAGTTCCATATTGTTAATATTTTTCAATCAATAATTATTTAGGCTTTATTATAATTTTTACTGGCTTCTTTTTATCACCATTGTTTCTTTTACTCATATCATCCCCTTGGGTTCATGTGTCATTTTGCTAGAGTACATCCTCCAATAATTCATTCAAAGATAAATTGCAATTGGTAAAATATCTGAGTCTGTGCATACTCAGTGAAAAATACCTTCATTTCACACAGCCCTCAACTTTCCAACTTAAATGTTGGTTTTTCTGAGTATAATATCTGTACATGTAAATTATATTTATTATACATTTGAAACTAATCTATCACTATTTTGTAACGTTGCGTATTGCTGATGAGTGATCTCATGCTAGCTTGATTTTCATCCCTGTGTGAGTAGCCTATTTATTACTATGGAACCTTTCACAGATTTTTTTTCTGTCCTTGGAGTTCTGAAATTCACCATGATGTGGTTTAGGTATGGACACTTTATTAAGCTAGCTTTCCCAGCAATTGGTGTATGGTATTTATTTGAAGATTTTTGTCTTTCCTCAACTCTGAAAAACTTTATACTGTTGTTGTTTGCTAGATCACTTTTTTCTTCAATTTTCTTTGTTATTCTTTAACTCCTATTTACAGTTTCTTTTTTTGAGTAGGGCATTAGTCCCGGTTCTTGAGTTTGGTGGGTCTGATTTGTGGTGACTGTTTCTCCCAAATGTTTGTAGATTTTTACTTTGTGCTCACCTTGGGTTTTGAGAAACCCTGCTTGCCTCTAGGTGATGTGTTTTTTTTTTTTTTTCCTACAGCCTGAACACTTGTCAAGAGATTGAGAAGGGACAGGACACACTGCTGGATTGAATGTGTAAATCATTCACCTCAGGGCATGGAGGCCTCCTGTTTCCCCTGGCTTTCTCCAGCCACCTGGGTCCTGGCCTTGCTTCACTAACCCAAGCATCCATAATAATTAGGACAAACACTTATTCTACCCACTTCCTGACACAATTGGGCAAAGGAGAATTAAGGAACCAAACCACTTAGCTGCTCAAATGGGATATTATAACAAACAATGGTTTTCCCATGGCTTCCATATACTACTTGGATCTCTTACCTCTGGACTTGGAGATCATTTAAAGTGATACCTACTTTATTAAACCATCCTCTACTACATATGTTTTAGGCAGTACTTTTCTCCATTAATCTTATTCTTTCCACCTTAACCCTAAAAAAGGATTCCTCAAAATTTGTTATGCAAATTATACTTCTTATTTTACATTTCTGTTGTTGAGATATTAATTTCAAACATATATTTCCTGCCATTTATGGGGATTTGGAGAGAAGATCAGGCATGTGAGCCCAGTCCATCTTTAGTCACTTTGTACCGGAATAGGCTAGCTATGGACCTACTTTCCTCTCTTCCAACTATAATCCAAGCTGCAATACAGAAACAATTTTCTAAGAAGTACTTCATGCAGATTTTTAAATTGTGAGCAAAGTTGAACAATCCATAAGATGATGATTTGTGAAGAATGTTCTGGGCCCAAAGGGAGGGATTCTAATAGACTATAAAACATGACCCGCAATTATTTTTAAAATTTGCTGAATCTAGATACAGTGCAGAATGTACCAAATTTTTAGATGCTTTGTAGGCTGATTGTCCTCATGGAACATTGATTTAAGAGGCCTGTATTTAGAGCTTCTATTTAAAAAGAATAAAGAAAGGCATAATTTTAAAATTCAAACTTGTAAACATCCAAGGCTTAAAAATTCAGCTTTTCCCACAGATCAGAGCTTGTCAATTCAAGATCAGATATGAATCCAATGTGTTAAGTGTGTTAAGGCAAGAATTTTTAATGGAGTCATGTCATACTGGAAATAGTGCTGGTCTGGCAGTCTGATGGCAGTGGGAAAAAAGTGTTTGGCAGCATCAGAATGGCTTCACTAAAGACAAAAGGACAAGTGATTTGCAGCTGAAAATTTCAGATTCACTATAAAATTAACATACACGCCTGATGGGTTCTCATCTAATAAAACTGAGAGTGGGTGTTTGCTTTCCTAAAGGCAAAACAACTTAATAAAATTAATCTATAGTGCTCAAAATGCTTAGGTACTACAAAATTTCAATGATGCATTTTTCATTAAATGAGTGGGTAAATATAATTGTCTATGCAAGAAAGTTTGAGTTCTTATTCTAATTTATTTAAATTAGAACAGAAGAACTTATGTAATGACTCATCTGTCTTGGGGAGACAGAGGAGGGAGCATTAGTTTGTTGTGGTTCCCATGACTAGATGAAGAGGGATGGTTTGAGTTCCATTTGAGCTTGATCTAACAGGACTCTTCCAGGACTCATTTATTCTTCTTAGATAGCTTAGCCCCAACTTGAAGGGCTAGGTAAACCCTTTACTACCTCCATCTAGGTTTACCAGTATATGCAGAACGCTACTGTTGTGCGAAAGTCAAATGAGCCAGGAAAAAGGGAGGTAGTCTAGAGCCTGGCCTTTGTATTACTGTCATGGTTTGCAGAGTAATCCTAACAAGGAAAAGAACAGGCCAGGGGCAGAACTAATCTAGCCAGTCCAGTGTTATGTGGATGTGTGTGTTGGGAGAGGGGGGTGGAGGGTTAAGGAGCAAGCACCTGCTTGGGTTGATGGAAAGAGGACCCAGGGACAGAGGCCTCTTTTCCCAAAATCTATGTCTCATCTGCCTGTCCTTTACACCAGAGATTCCAATGTTTGTCATTCAGTCCTTTAAGAAGTCTCCTATTAACCTGCAATTACTCCTGAGAAGGTATAAATTATTTAAATCTCACCGCTCCTCTCAAACTCTGGACCTGGACAGACTCATATCCAAATTGCAGTTATCTTACCTATCGTCTTAACTTATGTTAGTCTTAGTTTACGTATCTGTCAAATGGGGATGATAATGTCTACCTCAAAAGTTGATATATTAAATGAGAAAAGCAAATGTAGAAGTACCTAAGAAAATGCTAGACATACAAGCTGTGTCCTTACTTCGTTGGTATCAGTTAACTTATGAGGGAGGTGCCAAGGCAGAGTGTATTCAAAGTGTCTAGAGGAATGGGGTTCAGCCAAGAGAAGCAAGATACGTAAAGGCCAATACTGACTCAGAATTATTAGAAGGTTCAGAGAAGGGATATCTGGACCTGGGGCCTGGAGATAACAAGAAGCAGCAGTAGCACAAGCCTGCTATTAACCAGCATGATGGTTCAGAAGAGGGCTTCTTGGCTCAGCCTTGGTTCTCAGCCAGTGGAGGATGACTTTGCTTATTAGGTATATGATATTAGGCAAGTTATGAATCTCATTGAGTCTCAATTTCCTCCTCTATAAAACTGAGAGTATAATAGTGTACTCCAAAGAAATATTGTTAGGCTTAAATGAGTTCTTATGCACACAGTGGTTGGCACAAAGTAAGTGCTCAGTAAATATAACTTGCCATTAATATCATAAGCATCTCTTTTATTGTGATTATTACTTTTTAATAGCCATGTGCATATCTTTATTTTATGGGATATTTTAAAATATTTATATTTTTATTATTCTCTTTTTGGCCACATCGTGCAGCATGTGGGATCCTAGTTCTCTGACCAGGGATTGAACCCATGCCCTCTGCCTTGGAAGTATGGAGTCTTATCTGCTGGACTGCCAGGGAAGTCCCATAAAAATATTCTTATTTTTCTCCATAAATGATACTTAAATTCAGTTTAATTTCTGAGTACCCTGCTTCAACACTATGAATGTTACCTAATATTATTTCTTCTTATTATTATACTCCAGGGTTAACAAATTACTTGGAAGTTCCAGAGCACTCAGTCCTAGGACTAGATTTCAGGTGAATTGAGGAAAATTGAGGATTCTTTTTTGTTATCTTATTTCTTATTTCAGGGTCTTTTTAGGGCTGGTGGTACTCTCACCCCAAGTGTCCAGTGTGCCCTGTTTGCCTTTTGTGCTCTGCTGTTTCATATACTGTGCTTCAAAGTTTCCGTAGGGATGACTCCAAGACTCATTCATGCTAAGATATGAATGGGTATTAATTCAAATGCTGCACCTTCCATTGAATTTACACTTTTAATAAGGGTTTAATTTCTGAGTCCATTAGTTATTTCATTCCCTTCAAACTCCAGGGAAGGATTAGCAATAAACAAGTGGCTCATGTACAGACTTTTTATGGTCAATTTTTCATACAAACTAGGAAATGAAAAACAGCTTGTGATGGAAGAAGCTTAGAACGACATGACCAGGGCTTGTGAGAAATGACCTGAGCCCAAAGAGAGAGATTCTAATAAACCAGGAAAATGACTTTCTTAACCCCCATTGTTCATTGACGTCAACCCCAAAGGCACAGGCCCAGGTGCCTAACAGGTTTGCAAGTCTCACCAATTTAAGATCCTTAAACTTTGGGTTAGTTTCCAGCCAGATAAAACGAGGAAGCAGGAGTTTGACAATATGTGTTTTAAAACCCCAAATTAGAAGAATGAAGAGGTTCATCTTGACCTTTTGTTTTTGCCATTTCCTTCCCCATAATACGTTTAATCAGGTAAATGCTAAGTTTAGGGTCAACAGAGGATGAGAAGGTACTTTGGGTACCAGAATCAATTATTACAGTCTTTAAAAAAAATATAATATCCATATGCACTTTCAAGATAAAATTCTCAAAAACACTCCAAAGAAATTAGCCCTTAAGTGACTGATGTAATCTTCTCTAATCTAAATAGTCCCTTACAAATACATCCAAAGAATCTAGAGAGTTTAGATTGCTGAGGTTCAGGAAGAGATTGAGTGGGATGATGTATTTTGTGATTAGGCAGCTTGGTACACTAAAGTGCCATTGTTAGAACATAGACTTTAAGTGCTTTCCTCCGTGCATCCTTCTTGCTCCCCCATCCCTTGGTGATCTCTCTCTCTTACCCTCTGATGGCCTTTACTTCTTTCTGAATTTCCCCTCAAAACTTTAGACTTTTATTTATTTTTTTTTTTGCATTAAATCAGGCAAAGAAAAAAAAAAATCACACTGTGTTGTGAACGAATGAAGTAGCACAGCTCAAAAAGATATTTGTATTGTAATAAAGGACATAAAGTCCCAAAGATAGAATTTCAAGCACTAGTAATTATGGAGTAAGGGGCTTCTTGGCCAGATGGAGCTTTATTATGTTTCCTTTTACTATGTGCCTGCAATATTTAATTAGGCTCTAGTCACATCAACCTGGACTTTTTAATCATCTAGCTTGGATAAGAAGTTATAGGTACCAGACAGTAGCTGATGAGAAGAGGTTCCCACTGGGTTCGAGGTGGAGTTAGCAAAATGTGGCACATATAGGCTTCTAATTGTTTTCAAGCAGGCTTTGTTCACCAACCCAGGAAATTGAATAGTATCCGATATTCATTCAACACGTACTCAGCAAGTGCTCTTATGTGCCAGGTACAGTGTTAGATGTTGAGTTACAACAATTAATAAGGTGGAGTTCTTTTCTTGGAAGAGCTTAGATTCTATCAGGAGAGACAAGTAAACATTGACAAATACGAAGTGATTAAATGGTTAGCCATTTGAATAAAATATCTGAATCCCTACCTGACCTTTTATACCAAAATAACTTCCAGATCACTCAACAAGTTAAAACTCTAAAAAAGAAAAAAAACATAAGGTACTATACAAAAACATGAGCTATTGTTTTTATAATCTTGCAATGAAGGAGACTTTTCTAACTAAGCATGCTACAAAAATCAGACACTATTAAGGAAAAGATTGACACTTTTAACTACACAATATTATTTTTATGGCAATAAATAAGCAAACAAAAAGGCAAATGACCAACTAAAGAAAATCATGTCACACATATAACAAAGGAATTTTAGAATCCTTCTTAAAATAAAAAACAGTTTTAAAAATATATATGAAAAACTTTTACAATGCATGAAGGGCAAAGATCTCATAGAAAAAAATGGACAAAAATTTCAATAGAAAAATAAATATTCAACAGACCTAAAAAGTTCTACTCAAACCTGATGATAATTATTTAAAAACAAATCAAAACAACAAGATATAATTTCCCTACTACACTTAAAGCATGATAAAGTTTAACAAAACCTAATATTTCCGAGAATGTAGGGATTCACAAACTCTTGATCATAATCAGTTGGACTATAGCTTATGGGTATACTTTTGGAGGGCAATTTGATGTAATAATCAAGATTGCAGAAGGCCATACTCTTTAACCCAATAATTCTACCTCTAAGAATTATCCTAAGGGTATACAAATATGAACATGCAAATACACATTTGTAAAAAAATGTTCACTGTTAACTCTAATAGCAAACCAAACCTAACTAAAGTACAGAACAGTATGATCCTGTTTGTGTGTAAAGAGAGCATGTACAGATATTCTTATATATGCATCAAACATTTTTTGAAAAATACATAAACTGTTAAGAGGGATTGCCTCGAGTTTAAGACTGTGCTGGAAAGGATATAAAAATATTCTACTTTTTATTTCATAATCTTCTGCAATATTTGTATATTTTAACCCTGAGCACTTATTACTACTATTATTCTTATTAGATAAATACTGTTTTATATGTAACTGAAATACAATAACACATGTCAACAATAATTATACATACCATACATATAATTATGAAGGTAGATGAAAAGCCAGATTAAAATGCAAGCTGCTTTACTAGCACAAGGGCTGGTGACCTAAGCCAGATAACAGAGCTGTGTGCATGTGGTGGTGGTGGGTGAGGATTACTGGAGGGAGGTGGTGTCTGTGCTGAATTTCGACAGACAGTGAAGAATTAGGTGAAAGAGAAAGTAGGGGTTATTCCAGGTAGACAGCATATTAACATATTAGAAGTTGTTGGTTTGGGCTGGTGTGTGGTGGGAAGTGTTAGGATGGAGGGTGCAGGCAATTGAACCTGGAGATGGAGTTTGAGAGTGGATATTATGAAGGACTTTGCCGATCAATCTAACTACATTACCAAAGTCTCCAAGAGTAGTTTTCATGGAAATGATGAACTAAAAGGTTCACACTGTGGTGTAGATGAATCAAAACAGGTATTTGCATTTTGATAAGGGACAGAATGTTCCAAAGGTCTAATTTCGGGCATTAGCAATTAGGGGGAAGGAGTCTTCTTCATGTCCTTCAATTCACACATTTATGAGAAGATGACACACCTGGTAATCTGGATATTAGTCCATCCCATTTAGTGAGATGTCTGCCACCCTACTGGAGATGGGGGAAGATTCTATTTTCCAGAAGCCCCCTGCTCTGGGACTGGTTAAAAGAGGTTAGGGGAGAGAGGGAGGCTTCCATGGTAACAAGTCAGTTGTGTTCAGAACCCTGCAGACATTTGTTGCTGAGAGGAAGTGGAAGGCAAATGGGGGTCCTAATCAGCCAGGTCAGCTGGTTCCTCTCCATTGACCCTACATGGTAAAGGGAAAAGTGCATAGGTTTTGGAGTCAGACAGACGAAGATTTTATACCGGCTTTGTCACTTGCTAGCCCTGCGACCATGGGCAATTTGCTTAATCTTTCTGAGGTGCAAGTCCCATGAGAGATTGTGTAAAATTGTACATACAAAGCACTGAGCACTGATATGTAGGGAGTAATTGATAAGTGTTAACTTTTATAATCATGATTATCCTCTCTTCTTCATGAGCCCACTAAGCATTGCCATGATCTTTGTCATATGGAGAAGGAAAGAGCAACCCACTCCAGTATTCTTAACTGGAAAAATCCCATGGACAGAGGAGCGTGGAGAGCTATAGCCCATGGGGTTGCAAAGCGTTGGACATGACTGAGCACATATGCATCTATATTTACGCATTGTCATATTAAGAATAATTATCATTATCCATGCTTACCCATGAATCTTACAGAAGCTCTGTCTTTTTCTCCCAGAAGTCCACCAAATACTACTATTATTGTTGTTTTTGCTATTACCATTCCTTCTTCCCTATGAGCCTACCATGGGGTATTATTCTTCTTGTTGTCATTATTATTATGGCAGTCACTAACATTTGCTTCACTCCACGAGTCTTACCAGGATTACCCTGTCTCCAACTCATGACTTCTCCAGGCCCCACCACTGGAGGGAGCAGCAGAGCTGACACGCCGTCTCCTTGTGCTCCGTTCCAGAACTACCTAGCCTACTTTTAGCAGGTGTAGACAAGGGGCCAAGAAGGCAAAAGTGAAAAGATTTTCTCTCTCAGTCTCCCATTCTGCTCGCCAGGGTCTTAGGCTCTTCTGCAGTTTGGGTTTGTATCCTCTGCTCCTTTCCTCCTTGATGAAGTGATTGAAATAAGTAAGTTCTACCAGTGGATGGAAATAAGCCAGCTTGTTTTCCCAGAAAGCCAAAGAGGATCAAGGAGTAAAGAGAAGGTGAAAGAACTTCTCAGATGTGGATGGAATCTTATCAGCATAGCCCCAGAAATTCATGGACCTAGGAGGTATGAGCACAAGCTAACGAGAGCAATTTCTTTTTACTGGGCTCTTCTTACACTGTGACGAACACATTACAACCTTACTACACTCAGATGAATTGAGAACTCATTATTCTTCTGCAGATGAGGGAACTGAGACTGGGAAAAATTAAGGGACTTATTCAAGGTCACGGAGCTAGTAAGGGGCATCACTGGCATGTGATCTTAGGCTTGCCTGATGTCTGGGCCAGGAAAAAAAAACAACCTTGAACCTGAGAAGTAGACTGTAGTTTAAAGAAAAAAAGAAGGAAAAAAAACTTGAACTTGAGAGACAGCTCAAGGTTATTTCTCTCTTTTTTTTTTGTTTTTTAAAATAATTAATCTATTTTTTTAATTTTATCAAGGTTATTTCTATTCATGTTTCTGTGATTACCTCAGGTTGTGATTTTTATAATTTTCTCTTGTATTTTCCTTATAGATTATTGTGACTTTGTAGCCTTCATTTTTTGTTTGCAATTAGTATCTTTCAAACCTCACTAGTTGTTTTCTCTATAGTTTCCAAGAAAATAATCCACAGGAAACAATAATTAAAGCTATTTATTGACCATTTACCTACTGCATGTTAGGCACTTGACATACATCATAACTAGTCATCATAACCACTCTCAGAATGGGACACTATTATTATTCGCTTCCATTTGACAAAAGGAGAGACTGAGGCTCATAGAGTTTTAGTGGATGTGCAAGGGCATGCTTCTGGTAAGTTGCAAAATGGGAGATTCAAACCCTGGGCTCACTCACTCCAAAGCTCTTATTCTTCACTACAGCATAAAATGAGCTGTTTACGTTCCATGCCACATCAAAAGGGTTTATGGCTTGCTTTTGGCCAGACAAGGAGAAATAAAAGTATCATTGTGTGCTAACCTTGGGAGGATGAGAGGGGACAATTTAAATGAGCACAGAACAATGCCTAGGGCCCCTGAAAGAAAGAAGGTAAATGCATAAAGTGCATAGCCGCTGGCAGACTAAATAATTGTCCCCAGGAGTTTACATCAACAAACCCCTCAGTATGGAGTTGTCTCCTTCAAAAGGGTGACCCTTGAACCACTGATGCCATACTGAATGGCATCTGGAACTATGATGTACTACAGGAAGGATTTTTTTCTCTTTTAGACTACCACATTGTTAGAAGGTTTGGAATGAAATGTTGGAAGAAGTGTGTGAAGTTTGAAGGGGTAGGGGCAGGCTCGATTCTGAAGGAAGGGAAGGTAAATGAAATTTCTTCTCTGTCTTCAGAAGATTCTTCAGGAGGATGAGTCACTGGAAAATTGTCTGACAGGGCCCTTGTTAAAAGGTATTCAGGAATCACAAATTTTCCCTACCAGGTCTTCCTGTTTTAGATCCTCTAATGTATGCCTGGTGTGTAAAGAGAGGGGATTTGCTAAATGTTGACTCTCTTGATGTTATAAATTGGTCAGTAGTGTCATAATGGTGATCCTATTAGCAAGCCTCAAAGTGGCCTTTTTCTACGTTGTCCCAAAGGATTGTCAGGTCTGGCGCCAGCAGGGATAGCTGCTGAGGGAGTATTCTTGCCTAGAACTTTTTTTGAGGCCTGCCACCATCCAGCCTGCTCTTTGTTCCCCTTTGAGCCTGGCCTCATTTGGCTCTTCTCCCTCTGGTATGCCCCCAGCTGGAGTGCCAGCCAAGTTGTTGCCCTTCACACACCCCACCGCAGACTGATACTCCTTCTCCCTTTGCTGGGCTGCCAGGGAGAGGATTTATATCAGGATTGCTCAACTAAGAAATACCCAGTGCTGTAAAATTCCAATGTTCGCTCTCTGATACGTTTTTGTCCTTTCGTAATGTAGATCCTTAACCTTTGTTGGAGAACCTTCATGGAAGAGTCTACCTTTGAATGATTTGTCTTATGTTGAATATTCTTTGTGTCAAATTCTTTTAGCTGCTCAGTCTAACCCGCCTCCACTGTCATTGACCCACTATCAATGAAGACAGGGTTTGCTTAACCATAAGGCATATTCTGTTTTATGTGTATACTCACCCTCATCTAAAGAGAGACGTTTACTAGTGGAGTTCTCCATGGAGGTCTGAGCCAAACCACAACCTGGCCATTTCTGTAGTCCTTTGTCAATTGTTGGACATGAGTTTTTATTGCTACAAAACTATTTCTAACCTAACCTTCCTCCCACGTATGCTACCCTTCTGGCCCCTCAATTATGGTAGTAGGCGGCAGTAGGAAAGCAAAAGAAATCCTAAAATCGCCAACCACGAAATCTTGTCTCTTAAGGCTTACATTTCTGATATGTGGCTCAGCTGGTAAAGAATCCACCTGCAATGTGGGAGACCTGGGTTCGATCCCTGGGTTGGGAAGATCCGCTGGAGAAGGGAAAGGCTACCCACTCCAGTATTCTGGCATAGAGAATTCCATGGACTCTATAGTCCATGGGGTCACAAAGAGTCAGACACAGCTGAGTGACTTTCACTTTTACTTTTCAGGTTAACAATATTTTACTACAAAAAAATGTTTTTATATATGGGCCTATAATAGGCAGATGGGAACCTACCACTTCAAGAGTTGCATAAGTCAGGGATAAATTTTGAGACCTCCTGAAAACTATCAGCCAAAAGATCGCAGATAACTAGTTTTACAAGAATCTTCTCAACCTTAGCTGTGCATTGAAATAACCTGAGGGGCTTTCGAAAAACACATTTCTGGGCCCCAACTCCAGAGATTCTGATTATTTAATGTGGAAAGCAGGATTTTTTAAATCTCTTCAGATGGTTGTAGTGTGTAGCCAAGATCTAGAATAGTCATTCTAGATTCTTATTATACAAAATGTAGTCTATATATCCACAGCATGGGCATCACCTGGGCATTTGGCAGCAATGCATAAACTCAAGCCCTGCCTCAGATCTACTGAGTCATAATGTGCATTTTCATAGGATCTGTTGGTAGTTCATACGCACATTAAACTATGAGAAACACTGTTCTAGAAGAAATGTGAGCTCTTGTAAAGCATCACCTGGGAAGAACACTTTTGCATCACCAACCAATCTGCCCACTGGCATTCTGGGTTTTCTAAAATATGGCTTATAACCTCTATATGCCATATATAACCCCTATAACCCTCAACTGCAGATGACATCTACATCACTCTAATAAAGATGAATTCTCCTACTTCAGAAAAATGAGGAAAAGTGTTGATAGCTTTGGATCTAGCTTTGTTTCTTCCTGGTCTGTCTTATAAGCTTGGATACCTTTCTTTGTAGTCTTCCAAGACATCGGTAAGGAGTGAAGTGCCAAAAGACTAAATAAAATAATGATTTTCTTTTCCCCACAAAGAAAGGCGATACTACATGTGCTAGCATGGCTAGTTTGATGTCGATCCCCAGCAAACTTCTAGAATGGATTATTAAGAAGATGATTTCTGAGCCTTTGGAAAGGGACTTACTAATCACTAGGAACCAGCATGGGTTCATTAAGAGCAAGTCATGCCAGACTAAGCTCATTTCCTTTTGGATGGGCTTGCAAAAGGAGGCTGCAAAAATAATTTACCTGGGCTTTGGCAAGGATCTTGACAAACACTTCCTGTGATGTCCTTTCAGGCAGGTGAAGAAATGGTGTGAGCTAATAGTATGGGTGGTTGAATGTTTAACTCGTTAAATGTGCGCTAATTGCTCAGTCGTGTCCGACTGTGTGACCCCATGGACTGTAGGCCACCCGGCTCCTCTCTCCATGGGATTTCCCAGGCAAGAATACTGGAGTGGGTTGCCATGCCCTCCTTGAGGGGATCTTTCAGAGCCAGGGATCAATCGAACCTGCATCTCCTGTGTCTCTTGCATTGGCAGGCAGATTCTTTACCATAAGAGCCACCAGGAAAGTGGTATATAGCTTAGTATACAGCTTCCCTGGTGACTGAGAAAGTGAAGAATCTGTCTGCAATGCAGGAGATGGGGGCTCGAACCCCAGGTTGGGAAGATTCCCCTGGAGAAGGGAATGGCAACCCACTCCAGTATTCTCGCCTGGAGAATTCCATGGACAGAGGAGCCTGGCAGGCTACAGTTCATGGCATCCCAAAGAGTCAGACACTATGAAGCAACTAACTCATTAAATGATCACATACAAAATGCATACATTTAGTCCATTATTATAAATCCAGGAATGCAAATGCTTTCCAACATTCGAATAAAGGTGAGACATTGACTAAATTTGGGATTAAGACAAAGCTTGTAGGGATATCTGTGTATGTTATACAACAAAAAATAAAAACCCTCATTGTGGTCACCATCAGGTCTTACACTGACTCAGTACTTTTCTGTATTGTAGAGCACTTTCACATATATTATTTTATTTCGTCCTCAACACAAACCTGCAAAATTAAAATAGTGATTATCTCCATTTTACAGACATGAAAACTGAGATTAAAGATTCAGTAATTTTCCAAGGGGACAAATAGTTGTGAAGCTGAACATAAAAAAAAAAACACAACTCTTACAACTTCCTATTTGTCACAATGTGACAAATAGGAAGCTGTATATTTCAGCTCTAAAATTAACTACATAAATTCAGAGTGAAGGCAAGGCTTAGCAGTACTTCTATAAAAGGCATAGGGGTTTCCTTTAGCTTCAAACTTAGTATGAGCCCATAGTGTTCTATGGTTGCTAAATATGCTATTGAGATCTGAAGAGTATATTAATGGAAATACACTGTCCACCACATTGGAGATGATAGTTTCTTTCTATCCAAAGTTGGTATTTCTAAAGTGTTTTTTTATTCAGGTTTCTAGATTTGAAGAAAATGAGGATGTTTTACTTGTAAAAGAAAGATTTAAGGAATGCTTTTGTGTTATATGGGCTTCCCTGGTAGCTCAGCTGGAAAAGAATCCGCCTGCAATGTAGGAGACACTGGTTTGATTCCTGGGTGGGGAAGATCCCTGGAGAAGAGATAGGCTACCCACTCCAGTATTCTTGGGCTTCCCTGGTGGCTCAGATGGTAAAGAATCTGCCTGCAATGCAGGAGACCTGAGTTCGATCCCTGGGTTGGGAAGATCCTCTGGAAGAGGGTGTGGCAACCCATTCCAGTATTCTTGCCTGGAGAATGCTCATGGACAGAGAGACTGGCAGGCTACAGTCCATGGGGACACAAAGACATTTTTCTGTGGATTAATGGGTAAGAAAATTGGAAGATGGCAGTACCAGAAAAGTAAAACTTTCCTCACTATTACAGCTACCTGATAATTGAAGGGACAATTATTCATTATAGATATTAAGTTTCCTGTGGGCCTCCAAGCCCCCTGCACCCCTCCCCTAGAAGGGTTCAAGCAGAGACTTGGTCAAATTCTTGTTTGGTATGTTACAGAAAGTGTGTGTATTATAGTACATCTAATGGCCCTTCAAATTCTATGATTTTTTAAGTCTTTCATTCTTTCACTGTGTCCAGATACATATGATCAAGTCCAACTTTGGGACATCAGTTGATGAATTCCCAAAATTGACTGCTGGTATTAAAATAGAACAATTGCTTGAGTAAGAATCCTGCAAATAAGGGAGCTTTGGCTGGTTTTGAAATCTCTTATGATTTGCCACCCTTTATGGGATTTGCCTCAAGCTCAAAAATAATTCCAGCCTCTGTACATTCTACTAGTCTATGATGTCATTTATAATAGATTACCCTTGAGTCTTTAGCATATAGTACAAAAGATGGCTTTCTGAAATGAGAAGGGATTTCTTTACAAAAATCGCCCTTTATAGACTAATAACTCATGTGAATGGTTTGATTTCTCTGCACACCCATACCACAACCTGATGGCTCAGATGGTAAAGAATCTGCCTGAAATGTGGAGACCCGGGTTCAATTCCTGGGTCAAGAAGATCCTCTGGAGAAGGGAATGGCTACTCATTCCAGCATTCTTGCCTGGAGGATTCCATGGACAGAGAAGCCTGGCAGGCTACAGTCCACAGGGTCGCAAAGAGTCAAACACGACTGAGTGATTAACACTTTCACCACACCCAGTTTAAAATATGACTCTAGCCAGGGTCTTATGGAGTTAATTTAACATACAGTCTGATATGATGGTCTGGCCTAGGACCTATTTGAGGGGATAGGGAGTGAGCCAAGGGAACATCTTTCTTCTCTGAGACTCCATTGACCTACCACCTCATCACATTGGCTGCCTCCTTGAGTGGTGGAAGTTGAAATGTTGGTCCATAGCAGAACAGAAGAGTGTGGAGTCCTGGGAGGTTCTGGGTAGAGAATCTTATGGTAAAGAATCTGCCTGCCAATGCAAGAGACACAGGAGATGCAGGTTCGATTGATCCCTGGCTCTGAAAGATCCCCTCAAGGAGGGCATCACAGGTCCTGGGTAGAGATCAAGACTAAGTTTGAGGGCATGAACAAGCGTTCCTGGTTAATAAGCCTAGAGGCCAGCTTCCATTGGTATGGAAAGGCAATGGAAGAGAAGGGGGAGGCTGAAGTAGATTTCACTAGGAGGGCTGCAGGTTTAGCACTGAGCAGGGGACAGTGAGTTAGACTGAGGCACCTGCTTCCCTTGAGAGTCAAGGTCAGGATCTCAGAATAGATGAGACAACATAGCTTAGTGGTTATGAACACAAACTCTGGAGTCAGACTGCCTGGGTCCCTATCTTGTCTCTGACACTTGCTGGCTGTGTCACCTATGGGGGTTGCTTAATCTCTATGGCTCTGCTTCTTTCTTTGTAAGAAATGTGACTAATGATAGAACCTACCTCACAGGTCTATTGTAAAGATTAAGATGCTTAATAAATGTAAAGCTTTGTAACACAAGTCTAACTAAGTGAATATGAGTGTCTGTTCAACAAAATAAATTTAAAAAGAACGGTGCAAAGGTGGACAATTTAGCAAATATTTATTGTATGCTTACTCTGTTCCAGGAACTGTGCTAATCAAAGTTTAGTATGGGAAAATCTGACTTTGCAGTCAGGTAAAATGGAATTCTAATTTCAGCTCTGACCTTGGCTGTGAGCTGAATGGCCCTGGGCATGTTCCCTAACCTCTCTGAGCCTCTGTTTCCTCCTGTGTAAAATGAGGATGATATCAATAAACCAAAGAAAAGATCAATCAATCAATCAATAAATAAATAAAAATGAGGATGATAATAGCACAGGGTCACACAAGACTGTTGTTAGGAGTGAATGAGGTAGTACCTATATGTGTGCTATATATAATGCGACTGACTAAGTGGTCATACATGACTCCCATAAGCTGGGGACTATAGGATGAAACCTAATGGGAATAAATGTCAAATCTTAAATCTGAGTTTAAGACAATTGCAAAGTAACACATCCCTTGTACAGTAGAAGGACAAGAAAGGATTGAATTGGCAAGAGCTTGTGTGAAAAAGAGCTGTGGGTTTTGGTTGACCACAAGTTTCCTCTGAGGCTACAGTGTAATCTGGCTGCCTGAGAACTAGTGAAATTTTAGATGGCATTAAAAGAAATGGTGAGGTGAGATCCCAGAAAATGATCATTTCACTGTCCTCTGTACCCTGTGCTGGTCAGATCACATTAGACATGTAGGGCTTCATTTTGCTTACATTTCTGGATGGACGGTGACAAGCTCACTGACAAACTGCCAGAAGTGGTGACCTGGATTGGGGAGCATTAGAAAACCCTTTCTTAAAGATGAGATTAAAATAACCCCAGGAAGGAAGCAGTGAGGCAATATTTGAAACAGTTATTTTTTTTCCTGATGAGAATGTTTATAGAACATATGCCACATTCAATTTGTCGGCAAATCCCATTGGCTGTTTCCTCAGCTTATATCAATAGTCCAACCATTTTTTGTCACCACTCTGCTACTGGGTTGACCTAGCCTACCATCTCTTGCCTCATTATTAGAGTAACCTCCTTGTAGATATCTGTTTCCACCCTGGCCCCCAGTCTATTCTCTACACAGAAGACAGGAGGCATGCATGCATGCTTAGTTGCTTCAGACATGTCCGATTATTTGCAACCCTTTGGGCTATAGGCTGCCAGGTTCCTCTGTCCATGGGATTCTCCAGGAAAGAATACTGGACTGGGTTGCCATGCCCTCCTTCAGGGAATCTTCCCAACCTAGGGACTGAACCCTTGTCTGCCTGTGTCTCCTGCATTGGAGGTGGATTCTTTACCCACTGAGCCACCTGGGAAGCCTGAAGACAGGATGAAAGTGAAAGTTGCTCAGCCGTGTCCGACCCTTTGTGACCCCATGGACTATACAGTCCATGGAATTCTCCAGGCCAGAACACTGGAGTGGGTAGCCTTTCCCTTCTCCGATGTAACTTCCCAACCCAGGGATTGAACCCAGGTCTCTGTAAGTCTAACCATGTCACTCCAGTGGCTTCCTAGTTCATACAGAGTGCAGGGCCAAGTCCTTACAAAGATCTGCAAAAGTCTTGCTTGTCTTGGTTCCCATTACCTCTTTGACTGCATCTCCTACTTTCCCCCTTGCTTACACCACTCCAGCCACTGTAGTCTAGTCAGCTTCTCAAACCAGCCAGGCATTCTCTTGTCTCAGGGCTCTTGTACTTCCTGTTCTCTCTGACCAGAACCCACTTTGCCTAGATAACTGTATGGCTTACTCTTCCATATCCTGTAATCATAAGTCAAATGTTAACCTTCTCAGTGAGGTACTCAGTCACTCTTTTTAAATTGAAACAATTTCCCCCATAAAACAGACCCTTCTGTATCTCCTTTCTCCACTTTGTTTTTCATCACATCTTTTATCATTGTTTAATATTCTATGTAATTAACAGATATATAAAATCAATCAATAATAATATATAATGAATATATAAAAGAGCTGTTTTGGTTGAATCCAGCAGGAGTTGGGTAGGCATGAACTCTGCCCTCTCCAAAATCCAGATAATTAAGAGTTAACTACAGAGATACATTTGCAATTGAATGTTGGCCAAACCCTGGAAACAACATGAGTGAGATATTCTGGACTCAAGGAAGACAACTCATATCTTCCAAACTTTGTAAAACTACTATGTGTAAGAAGTAGATTTCATCTAGGTTGCAACCTGGGTCAGAACTAGAGCCAATGAGTAAGAAGGGAGTATACACAGATAGGAGATCAATCAAGCAATTTGAAATTCTCAGATTGTCTCATGGAGTGGTGAGCTCCGCATCACTGGAGGTATACAGAAAGAGGCTGTGTACCTACCTGTCAGCTTCGCTATAAAGGAGATTGTGTACTGGGTTGGGGATTGGACCACACTACCTTGACAATCTTTGTAACTCTAAGATGCTAAGGCCAAAGATGTGGCCCACGGATGGAGGGTACTTTACATTTTTTTTTCAGAACTGAAGGGAGAATTTTTGGCCTTTGTTTCTGGAGTCCCAGAGGCAAATTCTTCTCTCAAAGGTCCATTCCATTCTAATTGAGATTCCATTTCCCAGAGATTACCTGATGCTGTGCTGATTAGAGGCCAGCCAGGGGTAAAGGGACTGATTCCCATGGCAACCAGGTTGAAAAAAACATACCATGTGGAGCATTGTCAGCAACAAGCTACGTTTGCATTATAAATAGATATTTAATTCATTGAGATAGTTTGCTACGACTTCTGCATTATAAATAGATATTTAATTCATTGAAATAGCTCTGACAGTAAGTAGGGAAGTTAAAACCCAAAGCCACTCTTTAAGTATTTCAGTTAATTGACAACTATTTTTTCCCCTTCTAAATCATATAAAACTTGATTCTCTCAGTGAAAGAATGGTATATGTGAATACTTTCAGAAAACCAACTAAAAGTCCAGTGTCACATGTTTATATTTGTTTTTCACTGAAAGGTTGATCAAAATTTTCTGATTGCATGGATATCTGTTTGATACAGGAGACCCCGGTTCACAAGATTTCACAAGAGTCTTTTTCTGTCATTTTTGCTTCATCTTTGTCCTACTTTTCTAACTCAGAGGCTTCTATAAATTTCAGTCCTTGGCCCTCTTCTCTTTTCTTTCCGTCTCTCTTTCCCTTAGTGAAGAGCTAAAGCAATCAAGTGATCACTTGCTAACTTGCACAGCCCCACTGCTAGCCTTGACAATACACGACAATATCCAATGGTTAGAAAACAAAATCAGACCTGATCAAAGGAATTCTATCAGAAAAGCAAGGACCAAAAACAGGCCTCCCTCCACTGTTCAAAATGTACAGCTTGATTGAAGGTTAGGGATGGAGAGTTTGAAGGCAGTGAGTGGTGCTGGGCAAAAAGCAACAATTAGTTTTTGCTAAATTCATATGCAAAAACACTTTTGAAATGCAATTTTTATAAACACTATATGAAATTAGTATAAGTGACTAATAGAATCTCATCAAATGGAAATCAGAATGAGATTTTGTACTTCGACATTCCAAACAGCTTAATACAAATTAGTCTATAGTACTCAGAGTATTTCATTCTGTAAGGATTAAGGGAAATGTGATGCATTTTTTTCATTAAGTTGCTGGGTAAATAAGCTTCCCGATATAAGAATATGGGAGTTACTTTCTAAATTTTATACTAAGCAGGGTTAAATAACTCACTGTGTGCAGCACCCCTGGATATTGCTCTATTAAATAGTGATAGCTTAAAATTAAACAGTGTTGGGGGTAAGGAACTTTAGGGTCAGATTTGAAGGGATTACAACCTCCTCTAGGACCCACAGATCAATCCTTCTGAGGTCTTGAACAGGTTTAAGGAATTAGGGAAGCTCCTTTCCCCAAGCCAAGCCTCCTAAAGTGTACTAGATTTTCACCAGGGTGCATGCTGATGCAAGGAGAAAGATCAGGGGCTCAGAGTGTGAACTAGCCTCCAATTGGAGTCCTGGGAAGGAACACTGGGACAGGACACTGGGAGGTCCCCTGCCTGAAACCAACCACCGCAGCTGCTTCCTCGCTGTCTGAGATTCCCCCCACCAGAAAAACACAGGGCTTTCTTTAGGGAGGGGCAAAGTATTCCATTTTTATCAATCATTTACATTTGAGAGTGAGTTAATGTACACTCGTGATTGGTGGGAAAGGCTCACAAAGCATACTTTCCCAATTTCCAAGTTCTGCAGTGGATTAATCCTAATGTTTGAAAGCAGATGTACTACAGACCTAGAAGTTCCACAGTGAAAGTATGTAACTGAAGTGTTTGCCCTCCTCAGGCTCAACTTGGAGAGAATATTGCCATTCATTCATTCAGTAATGAATTGGAGAATGAAGGGATGACAGGACATTCTGTTCAGTAACCATGTCTGAAACCAAATTGGACATGTTGGAGCATTCCCTCCTCCCTGACCCTATCCTTGAGCTCATTTCTCTGTGTTAGTAACCCCCTGCTCTCTTACTGTGCCATGGGGGTCAGCTCCAATACACCATTTTTTGCTAAATCTTAAATAACAAACCAATGGAAAACTGCTACCATAGTTTTTGCAGTTAAATAGTGAATACTCTTTTTATTCAGAAGAATACATTTTTAATAGATTTTCATGCACCAGTAAATCAGTACAGTGAGGAATTACAGGGGTGGGAAATCTCTCTTCAGGAAACCTCTCACCCTGGTAGAGCTCTCAGTTCCTAAAATCCCCTTGACCCATCTCAGGTGATTAGTGGCCAAGGAACAGTAGGTGGTGTGGACTCCCGGGGAAACCAGTCAGATTTGAAGGTCTCTGAGGATAAAAAAAGAGGAGAGGAAAGCTCTTGTAAAGTAGAAGATGATTATATTGGGACTGGCTGCTCTACTGAAGTGCCCTGAGAGACTGATGAGGGAGAGTTGGTGTTGGTGCCCAAATCTCCTTCTTGGTTACACTCTTCCAGGGCTATGGTCTGGTCTCTTCCATCTGTCTCTGAGCCCCTGTGTAGAAAAAGAAAAAAAAAACAGGACTAAGGGAGGATACAGAGCCATCAACTTGAAAGCAGGCTGAGTTATCGGGCTCAGATGCTAGGGGAGCATTTGGATCATTGTTTTCACAGAAGCCCTGGGTTCATAGCAGGAGGCTGACATGAGGCAATTACCTGGTTCGGAGTCGAGGCCACTTCTTCCACTCTATGGCTAGCACCACCCCCAAAGCTACAACCACCACCACGATCAGGGTACTTCGGACAATGTTCCCGACAGTGCACTCCTGAGCAGCAGGCCCTGTGATGACAAAGAGCAGAAACCAATGCCATAGAGTTTAGTGCATGTGTGTTCCCCTTGCTCACTTGCTGCCCGTTCATCTGGCCTCCACTGGGGTTCACTTGGGAACCACATGTTGGGACAACAGATGGGGTGGTCAGAGGCAGTGCTTCTGCTGAGGCAGAAGCAGCCCTCCCTTGTGGGGTGGAAGACGCATTGGAAGTATCCTTGTCACTATCTTTGAGTGAATCTGAGGTTCCACCTCCTTACCATCCCTAGGAGAAAAATGACCACACTTGAGGTCTCTGACTCCAAAGCCCTCCCCTTCCATGTGTGGCCTGCCTCCATGGAGACTGTCTCCAGGGTCCCAGGTGTGTCAGGCCAGAATCATGGAGGGATTATCATCTCACCTGCTGCCCCCACCAGCTCCAGAGTATCACTAGGCTCTGACCAGATATCGGGGTAGGCCTGCAGACGGTAGCTGCAGCTATAGTTTCCAATGCCCTTTCCTTCTACATTATTGATGACAAAGTCTCCATCCTCTGAGAATTGTTGAGGTGCTTCTTCTCCATCGTGTTCCAGGACAAATTCCACGCCTGGCAGGGGCCCTCTGCACTGAAGGGTGATGTCCTTCCCGAGCCTGAACACAGTGCTGGGCGAGGCTGATAAGGAGGGTTTAGGGGGCTTGTCTGCAACCAACCAGGATACAGAGTTAGAAATGGCCTCGAACCCAGCCCTTTACCAACTTAGGGATAACTACTAAAAAAACCACAAAAGCTAGAGTCTTACTGAAAGCCCCAAGACCTTACCAGTCACCCAGATCTCCAGGGAGTTACTGTGATTAGAAGCTGCAAGGGGAGCAGAATCCAAATAATACACACAGCTGTACATCCCAGAATCTTCACTGCTTACTGCTGGCATCCAGAAGTCAGCCCTGAACCCGCTTGGCCTCTGTTGCTTTAAAGGCTCTTGAATACCCTTCTTCAACAGGACAAATGTTGAGTCTGCCAGTTCCCCCTGACACTGAAGAGTCATGTTTTCTCCAGGGGCCACCATGGGACCAGGTTGGGCTAATAGGCTGGGTTTGGGGAGCAAACCTAGAAGAAATGAACTCTTGGTTCATAGAGAGGTGGCCACTTACCAGGGCATCACCCCTGAAGTCTCAATAAAGAGAAGAGTTACTGCCTGCCTCTCCTTGAGTTCTTGGAAAACCATTTCCCGTGAACCATCTGCCAGCCCAATTCCCTCTTTTCTATACTCCTCTGCCCACTCCAGAGAATCTTTCCCTTACCTGTGACTATGAGTTCCAGGGTGTTGCTAGGCTGTATCTTGATGAGGCTGGTCCAGTCAGGGTGGTAGCAGCAGCTGTAACGACCTATGCTAGCACCAGATACGTTGGTGATGGGGAAGGCCCCATCATTACTGGTGGATCCCCAGAGCTGCACTGAAGTGGCTTCTACTTCTTTGTGGAGAATGTACCCTACTCCATGTACTGGCCCTTGGCACCAGAGAGTAACATTCTGCCCCACGGGAACCACAGAACTGGGCTCAGCAAACAACCGTGGCTTGGGGAATGTGTCTAGGAAGAGACCAAAGATGGAAAGTGGTGAGTATGCAAACTGATCACTGAATTCACCCTTTACCTTTCTCCTTCCAGACACAACCGTTCTACTCCCTGTCCTAGCCCAGCCTTCCAAGAGGGATTACCCTCCCTTACCCCTACTCCAGTTGCTTCTGTCCCAGTCCCATGTCTTGTCTGTCCTTACCAGTCACCCAGATCATAAGAGGCTTGCTGAGATATGATCCCCTGTTTGACATAGTGGTCTCATAGTAGATACAGCTGTAGTTCCCAGAGTCCTCCGCCCCAACAGCATGGAGGAGGAAGTCAGCCGAGTTCCCCGAGGCACTCCGGAACTGTAAGGGACCTGGGATTCCCTCCTGCAGGAGGGCAAACCTCATGCCCTGGAAAGCCCCTTGGCAACGCAGGGTCACATTCTTCCCAGGAAGAACCACGGGACCTGGCTGTGCCAGGAGAGTGGGTTTGGGGTAGAATTCTGAAATTAAAGAGAACACATATGAGAGAATCCTGCCTCACACATCCTGAGCATTGTTTTTTTTTTTTAGTGTTATTATAAGAAACGATATATGCTTATTGTAGAAAACTAGAAAATACAGAAAAAAAACTAATGAAGGCAGTAAAATTCTACCACTCAAAGATGGCCATTTTTTGTACATGTTTCTGTATTACTTCCCATTTATTTTTGTACATGCCCATGTCATTTTAACTATAACTATTTGTATCATTGGGCTTACTGTATACACAGTGGTGTAGTTTAATATTTTTCACTTTATATTGTAAACATTTTCCTATGATGTTAAACAGCCTTTGAAAACCATCATTTGTAATGACTGCATAATATGCAGTTGACACTTCAGGGTCTTTACCCTTTCTCTGAGGGTCATCCAGCCCACCAATATCTGGTAGCCCAGCTAAAGAAAAAGTGGACCTTGGGCCTAAAGCTCAAGGCCAAGCTGCAAAAAGATTTCAGAAATAAGGCAACATGTGAAACATCCCCAGTGCCTCATTTCTTTCCCCAGAAGTGGATTATTTTCCTCCTTCTTCTCATCTTCCCGTATAGTGATAATATAAGCATCTGCCTTACTTGGACTGTTTACCACATGCAGGCACTGTCCTGAGCACATTCTTGGTGACTTTTAGAAAGGGCACCTCTTCCTCTCTCACTGACATCCCTCCTGCCCATTGTCCCAGGGACAGTACCACCTCCGCCTGCATTTCCCCAGTCCTGACCTGTCACCACGAGTTCCACGAGGTCACTGGGCTCCGACCAGATTGCAAAGTCGTAATAGCGGCAGCTGTAATTCCCTCCATCACCAATGCCCACCGAAATGATCAGAAAGTGGGCTGCACTGGCTCCCAGACTTGCCCAAGACCTGTCACTGGATGCTACTTCACTTCCATCTTTGTAAAGAATAAAGCTCATGTGCTGGTGGGGGGTGGAGCAATTGAAAGTCACCCGGGAACCAGGAGTGACCACAGGACTGGTCCATGTCTCAAAGAAGGGCTTGGGGTACATTTCTAGAAGGCAAAAAACCAAACATAACCAAAACCAAATCAATAGAAAGCAAGCTAGATAATATAGCAAATACTGGTTCCAGAAAGCAGCTTGGCTTCCTGTAGTATTTCATTCAGAAGAAGGTGCATTTAAAAATCCAGGCAAAACCACTTTGCAGATAGAATTTTCACAGGGACCCCCCTCACCCCACCCCTCACCTCCTCAAGCCTAATCCTCACTGTCAGCAGACTGAGCAATGGAAGCTAGCTAAAAGAATGGGTAGTCACGGGGGCTCTGCTGATTCCCTGAGCCTCAGTTTGCCCATTGGGACAAGAAGGGGAAATGGTACCTGATCCACCTCCTTTGACTATTTGCTCTCTAGCTAAAGGAGATAATTGATATGAAAATAATTAGAAAAATTAAATCACCCTCCACAAACCCCAGCTATTAATAACAATTATGGCTATTAATATCATGCAGCCAGAGGCCCTGGCACTCCCAGCGCCACGCCTGCCTGGCTCTAAGATTGGACACAGGCTCCTAGGACCAACAGCAAAGTTCGCTGTGGGGAAAGGAGCGTCTGACCTGGAGCTTTGCTTCCCCCCTCCTCCCTCACACACCCCTTTCAGCTCTACCTTTTATGACAAGCTCCAGGGGCTCACTAGGCTCGGACCACTTGAAGGGGCGCTTTTCAGTGTGAGTTCGGCAGCTATAATTGCCTTCGTCTTTATCCTCCATTCTTTGGATTGTAAAGAAGCCTTCTCTCCCAACGGCACCAAGTCGCTGGACGGGGTCCTGCATTCCCTCCTTGTACAGAGCAAACCCCATGCCTGCCAGCCATCCTTTGCAGCGGATTTGCAGTTCCTGACCCCGAATTGGGGGGGAAGCAGAAATGACAGGCTTGGGGAGGATATCTGGAAAACAAAACAGGGAGGACAAGGAGTCCGAAGTTAGGAGGTGCCCAGATGGGACACGAGCGGAGTCACTCGGTCAGCAAAACAGAGATCCATCCTGGCCGGGCCTTTGGCTCTTCCTGTCAGTCTCCTCTCAACCCTCTTCCCCACCCCCTCCCCCATCTCAATCCCCTCCTCTCCTACAAGCAGCAGAAGTCCCTTGGGCTCTGGATCTCTGAGCATTTCCCCATGCCTCGGAGCAGTGCTGGAGTCCCGGGGCACCAGGGATCATGCCGAGAGGACGCTCGGCCTTTTCTTACCTGTTCCCACTAGCTCAAGTGCCTCACTGGGCTCAGACACAGCCATCTCCTCCCATGAATGGCAGTGGTAACTCCCGGTGTGAGCCTGGGTCAGGGCTCCAAGGGGGAAGGCAGCCCGGACCTGCTCGGAGGCCGGGCGAGTTGCGATCCACCCGGTGCCGTCCTTCAGTAACACAAACTCCTTAGTTGAACCAGAAGGGCTTCTGCACCAGAGGGTTAAGTTCTTCCACGGGGCCAGAGGGAAGTTGGTCTCTGCCCACAGCTCAGGCTTAGGGGTTGGCATGATTATTTCTAGAAAGAGCAGAGTTAATGAAGCCATCCTCCCTCCCCTGCCCCTCCCCCTTTCCTTGCCCTTGAATCCCCCTCCCCAGATCACACTGCCCACCTCCCCTTTCAACCCCAATCCAAACTCTTTCCTCCCTTCTGCAGGTGCTGGGGAAAGAAGACGCTGATGTCTCAGTTGAGCCTCAGAAAAATGCAAAAGCTTGGGGGAAATTTTGCAGGCAGAAAAGCGGAGTTGGAGGCTGAATTTTGCCAGCAGCTTCAGCAAAGTGCCCCTTCCTGGCTGCCCTTCCCTCCCAACCAGTCACTCCCTGGCCACTGACACTGACACTGTAGTTATTTCGGATCTCCAGGGAGGAATGTCCCAGTCTGGAGCAGGAAAAACTCACCAGTCTCTTCTGTCAATACCCCAGTGCACAGTCCTGCAAAAGAAATTGCTGCCAGGGATTTGCCCCCTCCCCCACGGGACTTCACCCCGGCCTTCTGCCCAGGCCCCTTCCCCACCCCCTTGTACTCACCACAGCAGAGAAGAGCTGTGAGTATGAAGAGCATGGTGACCCCTTGAGCTGTTCCCAGCAACCAGGCTTCTCTAGCAAGACCAGAAAAGAGATGAGAGGAGTTGCTGGGATTAGGGGGAGGGCGGAGAGAAGGGGCGGCAATTTATGTCATTGGCTTACTTACCACCCAATAGGGATTGGATATGGCCAGAATAATGGGATATCATCTTTTCTGACATCGATGACTTTTCTCTTTGAGGGCCTCACCACCTACAGACCTCTTGCTCTTTCATGACCCACGGGCCCCGCCCCTCCCCCCTCCCCAGACAATATCAAATGTCAGCTCCCCAAGGCCCCTGATTAGGCCGTTGCTGGAACTGAGATGTCAGATGTGAAAATACCTTTGTAACTCCAGCTCTCAGAACCCCTGGAGTTCAGTGTGATCGGAAGCTCTGGGTGATGGGTATGGGGCCAGAGGGAGAAATCTTGGGTGTTTCTCAGTCATCAAGTTTAAGTTTGGAAGCAGTGTTTATTATGGCACTATTGGTCCTCCAACCGACCTGCCTCACCCGCCTTTGTTGTGGATGGGTTACCTAGGCAGCAACAGTGGGATCTCCCTACCCCCACCCAGATCATGACTAGAAATGTGCAGCAGCTTCAGGTCCTGTAGATTCAGATCCTATAGATTTAGCTTATATTAAGCCAAAATCTACCTGACAATTTTGACTTAGAAAACACTGACCTTCCTTCCTGGTCAGGACAACGTGCTTTTCAAACTGTCTTCTCTGATATCTGGTTTCTGAACTCATTCTTTGCTGCAGTGGTCCTGGGCTGAGGTGGGGGGCACTTGAAGCTACATTTTTTTCTAATCTCTGGCTTGAAGGCTACCACAGTGTATGTGGAACTCAGAACAGATTCTGTGAACCTGACCCCCACTGAAACGTTTGGAAAGCTCAAAAGGGGTAGTGGTTTTGCAGAAGGTTTAGGTGGCTCCCTTCCCATTACCCAAGCACTCTGTCCCTCAGATCTCAGAGGAGAACACAGACACACACAATCATAGTCATCATCCATTGTGTATTGAATACTCCCAGGCACACAAAGGCCTCTGCTCATGGTGGGGGAGGGGTACAGCCAGGATCAGAGAGTGGGGGAAAGTGGCATTCAGGAGCAGAAGCCCCCACCAAGCTAGGAGCTGTCATTTCTCATTTTTGGGCAGAATAGCCTGAGCACAAGGATATAGGGATAAGGGAGAGAAGGAGATGACCCAGGAGACACAAAATAATAAAAGTAAACAGCAGGAGAACCTGTTTGACTTGACACTTTATGGATCAGGGGAAGCAGTCTGATTCTTTGACCCAATCCATTCTCTCATCAGCTGCCCACCCAGGCTAAGGCTCTATTCTCAGAAGGCTCTGCACAGTGGTTGTGGGCCGAGTGGCAGAGACACTGGCTTCCATAGCAGCGAGGATGGACTACAAGGCTTGCTGGCCCTTGAGAGCTGAGGTAAGGCTGAATAGTTGGGATGGGAGTTGGATAACATTCTGAGAGACAGGACAGTGTTGCTTCTTACAAAAAAAGTTCAGATGAAGTTAATGTGGAAGACATCGATCATCTGTGAGAGGCAAGGTGGCTTGGGAGGGAGATTTGGGCACCCTCCTGGGGGGGATAAGCGAATGAGGTTCTGAGGACTTCTTAAGTCTCTGAGAAATTCACATTTCTTTACCCTCTGGTAGGGGAGTTGACCCCTCCATGAAATGAAAGAGAAATGGCTGGAATGAGAAAGCCTTGTATCTTCATCCCTGAAGGTGGAGGATAAAAAGGGTGTGCCCATGGGGCTTGTCTCAACTGGAGCACACCCCATTCCTGAACCTCTGGGGAGCCTGAACTCAGCTAGATTTAGGAGCAGGGCATTGGGATAAGACAGTTACCTGATTCTGAGTCTCCGACACTTCCACCTTATCCATAGCACTACGAACAGCAAGGCAACAAGCTGAATGATTAGAAATAACCTGATAGTTTCATTCAGAACGTGATTCCAGGTGAGAAAGCCTGTGACCAGAGAAGACCAGAAACAGGGACCTTGATGGGGACAGGGACAGATGAACACATTCATGGGGGAAAGGGGAATCTGGTTACTGCAGGTAAAGGGAAGTTGAAGCAAAAGTGACCTTTTACATGAAGAAAGGGACCCTTGAAAGTATCGTGCTCACTGCCTTTGAGTGATTGTGAGACCACCCCAGGAGAAAGATGCCCAAACCAGCCCCCGACTACCCTTTCCATATCCTGCTGGGCATTACTCTGGGATCCCAGGGGTATCATGGCCAAAGTCATGGTGGGGGCACCTCTATGAAGAGTTTTCCTCTCACCTGCTGGCCCCATCAGCTTCAGAGGCTCACTGCGATGTGACCAGATGTTAGGGTGTGCCTCTATGCGATAGCTGCAACTGTAGGTCCCTGTGCCTTTCCCTTCAACATTACTGATGATGAAGTCTCCATCCACTGAGAATTTTGGGGATGTTTTTCTTTCTTCCCATTCCAGACAAAATTCAAGAACTGGATGAGGTACTCGGCACTGAAGGGTGATGGCTTTTCCTAGCTTGAACACGGTGCTGGGCCAGGCTGACAGGGTGGGTTTGGGGGGCTTATCTGCAACCAATCCAGAGACCAGAGTTAGAACAAGTGACTTTGAACTCATTGTCTCATCTCAACAAATGTTTCTCAACTCCTTAATTGGGCTTCTCTTTTTTTTCTGCTCTACTAGATCAGTGGCTTCAAAATTTGTGCATCAGAATTCCTTGGCCCATTTCTTGATCCTCTAAAGACTTCTAGGCTCCTACCTTCAATCAGAAACTTAACAATACCTGTAGGTTTCCCTGGGTCTTAAGGAAACTAAGTTTTCTAGGAGTCCCATCGGGGCTTGTCCATGCCTAGAGGTAAGGTTTGAGTAACAGTACTGGGAGAGAAGCTCCCTAAAGTTTTGGAGAAAACCACCCTCCTAGTCTGGTTTTCTTTGGCTCATAAATCCAGAAGGGTACAGGGACACTAACTCCTTCTAATAACACTGGAATGAAGATAAAAATAAAGAATAGTTGTTAGCACTTGCCTACAACCACAAGCTCCACAGTGTTGTGCGATGTCATTCTGATGGAGGTCTTCCAGGAGAGGAGATAGTGGCAGCTATAGATGCCAGCATCACTAGAGGTCACATTGTTGAGGAAGAATGACGTGTCATCATAGATACTGGTGGTATCCAAGAGTTGAAGTGGTTTGTCTTCTCCTTTCTTATAGAGTGCAAGCCCCACTCCATCCACTGGCCCTCGACACCACAGACTCACATTCTGACCCATTTGGACCACAGGACTGGGCTGAGCAAGTAGCCAGGTCTTGGGGAAAGTGTCTAGGATGAGACCCAAAATATCAAAGGCTAATAAGTCTGACTTACCCCTCCCACTAGTTAAGGTTCTTTTCCTTTTCCTCCAGTCCATCCTTGGCAAATCCCACCCTAAGCCCAGTTATACAAATTCTGCTCCTTCCCCCACCATCAACCCTGGCTGCATGATGAAGTTCTCCAGTGGGCCCAAAGAGAGCCGAACACCCTTACCCCCAACATAGGTCCCAGGGCACCCCCCTCTCTTACCAGTTACCCAGATTTCCAGGATATCACTGAGGAGTGAACCCCTGTATGATCCATCATAGTAAAAACAGAGGTAATGGCCAGCATCGTGGATTTTCAATGCCCGGAAGAAGAAATATGCCTCATTTTTTATTGGCCTCTTGAGGTAAAAGGACTTCTCCAAGTCTTCAAGCCTTATTAATGCAAAGGTCATTCCATAGATTGGCCCTTGGCACCTGAAATTAAGGCTTTCTCCCGGTGCCATGATGGGCCCAGGGTAGGCTGTCAGAGTTGGTTTGGGATAGAGTCCTAGAAAGCGAAGAGACTCTGAGTTAGAAGTAGGGTGATTCTTCCTCATCATATTCTGGTTTTATTTTCCTACTTTCTTTAGATAGCAAGTGGTAGCTGAAGTTTTACCCTCTGCTCTCTCACTCTTCCCTGAATCTCTGCCTCTTCTAGAAGGTAACCAAGGGGAAGTTCACTTCCACTCCTTCCCTCTCACCAGACTCTCTCACTGCACTGAGCTCTAACTATGTATAGGGGTATGTCTCAGTGGAGTGTCTACATTGTAATTCCCTCTATCTTTAGGTCTCTGAATTGCCAAATGTAGTTCTTCCAATCACCCAAGAAACCAAACTTCTGAAAATTGCTTTGATTCCTTCTTCATAAAGCATGAATGTTACTGCAGTATTAAGGATGGCTTTTGAACACATTCAGTTCACAGAAAACCCTACTTCCCAGAGGAGACTGAAAGAGGCCAGTAAGTCGGGATTGGCCAGTAAGTCTGCAAACCAAAGAAACATTTGTTAATGGGGCCACACCCTCATTTTCATGTATTGTTTCTCCAAAGAGATTAAACTACACAACAGAAGGTAAACCTCACTCCCAAAGCACTCCTTCTTACCCACCCCAATTCCAGGTAGGCCCACCCACCCATTATTGGAAGGATCAGCTCTATCATAGGTTCATTAAGCATTTAGGATACCTCAGGCATCATGGAGATCTAGGGGTATACAAGTAAAGGAGACAGACACAGTCCCTGTTCGCTAAGTGCTCAGGGCCTAGTGGGGGACACCTGCGAACAGGTAATTGCAGAAGTGTGTGTTAGTGGCATCTATACCAGAAGGACATTCGTACAACAAGCATCCATAACACGCAGCTCAAACAGACAGACTTTTGTTCTTTGATCCTCAATAAAAAGCTATACTAATAAAATTAATATCTACCATTTATTGAGAACTTATATGCCAGGCACTGTACACATATTATGTTAGGCAAATCCTCACAACAACCCTGTGAGGTAGGTATTACGATTATACCAATTTTGCAAATGAGAAAACTGAGGCACAGAAAGGCATCATACAGTGGATCAGGTAGATACTGTTATCCCATTTTAGAGTGGGGGAAACCGAAACACAGAGTTGAAGTAACTTGCTCAATATCACACAGGGAGGTGGTGTCAGAGGTGGAACTAGAAACTAGGAATAAAACTTTTAAGTCCAGGGTATTTTCTGTAGCACCACAGCTTTCCCCAAGCCTATTTAACTTGATGAAGGAACTAAAGCAAGTGTGGCCAATTCTGTCTAGAAGCATCTGGGCTATGGGGTGGAGGTGTGGTGTGCGTCTAACATTAGGCGTTTGGAAGAAGCTTCTACTGTGTTTAAAGCTTGGTACTGCCTTACTGGATCTGTATATACAAGACTAAATTCATTTATAAAACCATTTCTGAAATATGAACTATCACTTTCCTTGTCATTTTTTGTTTCTTTTTATTGCCAGCACAAGCAATTCACTCTGTTTTCCACACTTAAAAATAAAAATCACAAATAGAATAAAAATACATTTAAATAAAAAAAAATCAGTTTCCATGACTGCAGTGGCAGTGCCTGGCACATATTAAGTGCTCAATAAACATTAGCCGAATGAATGAATGAACACATGATTTTCAACAAATAGAGAACAACAAAGCTGTGATGAGCTGAAGCTGCTGGACATTTGGCTGGACTCACTCACTAGCCAAGTGATTGGCTCCCAGACAGCTGCCTCCTAGCATGTGTGATTCTCATTTGCATCTCAGTAAAATATCAAATGACTCTAGCTCATGGGCCTTGCAGAGAACTGGGCAAGGAAAGTCATATCAGAAACCCTGGCTCATCCAACCATGATCCCGGGGACAATGATCATCAGACCCCAGCAGCCATAGCCACACCCACCTGCCACAATCAGCTTCAGGGGGTTGCTGGGCTCTGACCACAGGGTAGGGAGCATCTGGATATGAGTGCGGCAGATGTAAACCCCTTCACTCTCAGGTGTCATGTTGGCAATGGAGAATATGGCCACTCTCCCAGTTGGGACTTGGTAATCCACGGGTTCCGCATATCCCTCTTTGAACAGCATGAATACCAAATCCTGCAGCCAGCCATGGCAGAGTATGTTAACATTACATCCGGGAAGAGGGGAGGTCTCAGTCTGGATCCAGAAGATGGGCTTGGGCAGCTGGCCTGGAAGGAGAGAATGAACTAGAATTCAGGCAGAGCAAGGGTAGTGCAGCTCAGGCAGCGCAGAGAGCTCTACTTAAATGAGTCTTCCTGGTATGATACTTATTTGTCACCCCTCTTTCCCCATCTAGAGTATTCCCTAGGTTGAGGAGCTTGCCCTCTAGATCCATTCCAGAGTCTGCAGCCTCACTCTGCATTACCTATAGAAATGAGACACTTATTTACCAAGTGTGGAATATCTGTATTATGCATGCAAGCGCTTGAGGCAAATGAATTAAACAAACCCTGCTCTGGGAAGGCAAGTTTGAGTCCTAGGAGTTGGAGTTTATTCTTGATTATCTCTCTGTCTTCTTACCTGGTGCCTCCAACTCTAAAACTTTACTGGGCTCTGACCAGCCTGTCTCCTTCCAGTAGCAGCACCTGTAAAGACCTGTATTTGCCTGAGTAAGGGCACCGATGGGGAATGAAACTTGGAAGGTCTTTCGGGAAGGGCGGATCCAGGTCATCTGTGTCTTATCCTTCAGCAACAAGAACTTGCTTGAAATCTGAGAGGGGCTTTTGCACCAGAGTGTGATGTTCTCCCAAGGGGCCTGGGGGTAGTTGGATTCTATCCATAGCTCCGGTTGAGATGGCATCACTGCTGTCATTCCCAAAGAAAACAAAGATGTCAGTGGTTCCAACCCTCTCCCTCCCATAACATGCCCCCTGCAATGTCCCCTTTAAATTAGCCCCAACCCTCCCCATTCCTCCTTTTGTCTTTCCTTCGGGACAGGGTTGTGTGCTTTTATGGGGGGGGGGTGGGATAGGGACCGTAGGACATTGTTTTAAGGAATTCAAGTGAGTTGGAGAACAAAGTGCAAGAGACAAAGTCTTTACTATTTTGTGGGAAACCAAGTCATGAAGTGAGCGGTCCTGATTCCTAACAAGCTGAGTCTGGAAACTGCCCTTGGCATCTCAAGGCAGTTATGTCCAGGGCCATGGAGGGGCAATGTCTTGCAGCCTTCAGGAAGGAAGGGAGTTGATGTGGCAGGACTCACTTACCCATTGGTGTCACACCCAGACTCAGTCCTGAAAAGAGAGATTATGGTAAAGGAGAGCCCCTCGTTGTCCCAATCACCCTCAAACCTCAGTATTCTCCATTCCCTCCCCAAGGGGCCCACTCACAGGGGTGCCTATGACAGGGACACTTGCCCCGCCACGCCTTCCTTGTACTCACCAGCACAAAAGAGTAAGAGAGTGAATGTCCGCAGCATGGTGGCCCCTTCCCCTGGCCTGTCGAGGGTCATGGAGCCTCCGGAGTCTTAAAGGGCTTTGCCCCTCAGAAGGCGGTGAGATCTAAAAGCAGAAGCATTTTTACTCAGGGGACTGCTCCTTCTCCTGAAAGTTTAGTTTGGATCACTAAATTGTACCTGAACACCTACCTTCCACTCCCCCACAGGCATGCAGGGTTACCAGCTACTTGTTCTCTTTGTCCCCTTTCCCCACTTCCCCCTTCTTCCACTCAAGGTCTTTGCTGGTATATCTACCAGATCAGATTTATTGAAATGTGTTTGTCCCTAGGGTCTGAGAAGCCCAGAGTGTGACCTAATACAGGCCAGCAGAAGCCCTAAGGCATGAGGGGGATGGGAGGTGTAGAGTCAACTTTTCGGATTCTTTACTCATATGTATATTTCTTGTCAGAGTCCTCCAACAACCTAACAAAGGAAGAGTTCTACATCCCCATTTTGCTGGCTAGGAAACTGAGGCTTATGCAAGAGATAATTTTCTCAAAATCAAAAGATATTAAATATCAGAGCCAAAATTCAGATCCATGTTGAACTCCAATGCCTATGCTCTAAAACCAGAAATTAAACTTTCAGAGATAGCCCTCTCCCCCTTTCTCATCCTCCCTCACTTCTACTGTCTCATCCCATCCAGGCTTTCCCTTCTGTAGAATGCTTCAAATTTAGTATTATTTTCATTATTGTTTCGCATCCCCTGTCCAAAGCTCAAAACCTCCATTTCGAGTAGGTATTGGAGAATCAAATTACTTGAACTAATTGATATGAAATGTAAATGATTCATTGGCGCCCCAAAACTTATAAGCATTTTTGTTCACTGCCCCTAGGGAAAAGAACTGAATTTCAGGGAATGTGGCAAAAATATTTGAGTTCAGGGAGGCTTTCTTATTTTCTTGAAAATCACTATTGACCACAGGCTCTACCTGTCCATAAGTAGACCCCTTATGCTTTTCTGTCTCTCCTACCCTACCCACCCTGGGCCCAGAGTATCCTTTGGCCAAAGAAAGATGTATGCTCATCACACAAACTCAGGATGACTCTCTTCTATCGTCTCTCTACTTAGGGTCTGAGGTTGTGTCTGACCCTAGCTGTTTAATTTTATTTCAAAAGAGTGGGATAAAGGAAGCTCTCAGAGCAGAAATGGGTGCTTTTGCTTCCCCAAACTGATCCTGATATCAAAGCTTCTAATTTGCTCCAGGACTAGGAGGGATGAAGGAGCAGGAAAAAGGGGGAAGATTCAAACATCTGGGCTGTAGGGAGCAGGTGGACAGTCAGAGATCCAAGGAAGAACAGTTTCCCTTTGCATTTTTTACTTTGCATCGAAGGATGCTCAAATTACCTTCTTTGAACTTTTCTTATCTAATATCTAGCTAGCCTTGTTGTGTTGAATCTGAGATAATACCGGAACAGTGCTAGGCACATAGTGAATATTTCTTTAAAACTGGCTATTTTTCTTCCCAAAGGGGACATTAATCTGGCAGAGGACCCTAAAGATGCTATTTCCATCTCAGCTCCCACAGACTCCCAGGCCCGGGCCCAGTCTTGGTGACACCCTGTTGCTTTGTTCCCCTGAGGCTTTGGCCAGTTTACTGGGGGTGGGGGGGGGGACTTCAGGTTTCACTGCCAAGGGAAAGCTTTAACTGGGATTCCACTCAGGAAGGCCAACTGAGACTCCAGTCCTGCCAGGTGGACCCCTAAACCAGGGTTTCACTTCCTGGGGGCTTGAGGGGAATAAGGAAGCTGGGCTTCTCAGCATGGCTGACCCCTCCTCCACCTCCTGAGGAAACTCTACCGTTTATATCCAGCCAAAAGGAATCTTCTGTCCATGGAACAAGGGAAGGAGTTGCGGGCTTCGGGTTAATTGGCCACGCCCATTTTTGACCTTTCACACTACCCCCCTCACCCCAACACTCCCCCACCCCCATCTTCAGCAGTCTAGCCTTTTCTCCCTCCCCTCCTACTCCACCCCAAGCACTTCACACACCCTTAGGCAGCGCCGCAGTGCTTTTGAGGGCGAAAGACCCGAAATGTCTACTGGCTCGCCCCCTGCAAGGCTCTGAGGGTTCCAGGAATCAAAGGGTTTGGGCTCGGCGGGGTGCCGGGTACATGTTCCGCTAGAGGATTTGAGGGAAGACTGCGAAGGAAAAGGGAAGATATCTGAGTGCCCAGAGATTCTCAGCGAGGCACGGCTGGGAGCCGGGGAGGGAAGGCGAAAAGGAGGGCTGAGGGGGTGGGGGGAGGAAAGACTTGGGAGCCTTTAAGTTTACGGCAATTAATTACTTCAGGGAAATTATTTCGGGGTTTTGTTTAGGATCTGATGGGCAGTATTTAATCTTCAGCCACTGGACTGTGCGCGCATTTGCAGGTACTTACGGTAGTTGAAGGCCCGCTCCGCTGTTGGAGATTCTCCAGTGAGCTTCTCCTGATGCTGCAAACTGCCCGGCACGGGAAGAGCGGTCTAAGGACAGCCTCTCAGTCTCCGGGCCCCGCCTCCCTCTCTCCCCCGCCCTCCCGGCCGCTCCGACCTTCTCCCCTCCCTCCGCCCGGCTCTGGGAGTCCACCTACACCAACTCTCTAACACCTGCAGTCCTCCGGAGGCCGGGATTTCTACGCCCCTCCCCAGCTCCCGCCTCTCTCCCGATTCCCTGCAGAGGTTGCCGGGCCCCTACCCCCTCGCTAATCGCTGAGTTTCATTGGGTCATTGTATTCAGGAGAGGAAAAGGCCAGCTCTGAAGTCGGGCAAAGCTGTCGATCCCTTCTCTCCAGCTCCCCAATGCCTTTAAAGGGATTTCAGATCTTCCTTTCACACCCCCACTGAAGCGTAAACACCGCCACCAAGGCTTAAATGCCTACTATGTGCCTCTGCGGCCTTGGGCATCTATTATTTCTAATCTTCATAGCAGCCCCTAAAGGATGTGTTACTTCCCTCAATTTTACAGACGAGGAAACTGAACCTCAGAGAGGATTGAGTAACTTGGACAGCCTTCAAAGTCCAGCTCGGGATAAAAGCCCAGGCGAAACATGTTAATACAAATTTGGATTTCAGTCTGGTTCTGCTATTCGAGAGCTGAGTGACCTCAGGAAAGTGTGTTACACTTTCTGAGTCTCAGTTTCCCCATCTGCAAAATCAAACAACAGAAGTTACTTCACAGGGCTTGGATGGGAGAGTGCAGGTAAAGCTTGCAGCACGGTAGGCCTGCTACAGGATAGGTGCTGCTGTCGCCTCGTCTACTACCACTAATACTACTACTGTTAATCTGTACAGCTTTCCACGAATGCCCCAGAGAAAGAGGATTTCAGTGATGCAGACAATTCATAAATTTAGTTGACCATCCACAACTTTTTCAAATGATGATGTGTGAATGAGGCGCTAACCAAAGCTCCTGACATATACTATATGATGGGATTAAAGGAGAGCTTTCAGTGGACTCAGAGATCAGTGGATTGTTGTAAGAAAATGACACGGTTTTCTCTGTACAAGTTTTACATTCGTAGAAGGTTAAAACTTACCTAAAGAAAAAATACTGTAATTTGAGAACAAACTACATAAAAATAAAGCAACATCTGTTTTAATAGGAAAACTGAATGTCATATCTTCATGGGGATATCAGTTGTGGCTTCCTGCCATCCTCTGTTCCTACATACCATTATAAAGTATTGATTAGAATAGAATAGCCAAAAAAAAAAAAAAGAAGAGAATAGCCATATCCATATAAATGGGTATTTTGGGGACAAGTTATCTAACCTCTCTAGGCCTTCATTTTCTTATTTGTAAAATAGGGATAATAATTGTGCTTAATATCACACAGACTTTTGGGTAGGACTGAATGGACCCCCCCCCCCGCCCCCTGTAAACTACTACATACTGACTAGGACACAGCAGTCAACCATCCATTAATTCAACACATTTTTGTTGAGTATTTTCTTTGTGCCAGGCATTGTTCCAGATGCTGACAATACAGAAAGAATAGCGATTTCTGCTCTTAAGGAGTTTGTAGGCTGAGGGTAAACAGTGATAGAGAACAAGTAGAAGATGGTCAAGGAAGGAGGTGCCATGGGAATCAGAGGATTGTAACAGGAATGTCCAGCAAGTACGGCATGGAGAACAGCAAGCCATTTACTGTTGTTGTTTAGTCGCTAAGTCATATCCAACCCTTTTGCAACCCCTCGGACTATAGCCCACCAGGCTCCTCTGTCCATGGGATTTCCCAGACGAATATTGGAGTGGGTTGCCATTTCCTTCTCCAGGGGATCTTCCCAACCCAGGGATTGAACCTGCATCTCCTGCATTGGCAAGCAGATTCTTTACCACTGAGCCACCTACTGTGTGGCTAAACCAGGGCGGTGGGAATAGAGAAGGAGGCCACCCACTTCAGTATTCCTGTCTGGAGAATTCCATGGACAGAGGAGCCTGGTGAGCTACAGTCCATGGGATCACAAAGAGTCGAACATGACTGAGTGACTAACATTTCATTTTTCATTTCATTATCTGTCAGGGTGGAAATATTCATGTCTATTTTTAAAAGATTTGTCTAGAAATCACTATGATAGGGTTCCCCTGGTCGCTCAGTGGTAAAGAATCAGCCTGCCAATGCTGAGACACAGGAGACGCAGGTTCCATCCTTGATCTGGGAAAACCCCACATGCCATGGAGCTATTGAGCTCCTGGACCACAGTGATTGAGCCTGTCCTCTAGAGCCTGGGAACCGCAACTACTGGGCCCTCATGCCACAACTACTGAATGAAGCCTGTGTGCTCTAGATCCCATGTGCCACAACAAGAGGAGCATGTTCACTGCGACAGGAGAGGAGCCCCTCCTCGACGCAACTAGAGAAAAGCCCGTGCAGTAACAATGACCCAGCACGTTCAAAAAAAGAGGAAGAAATCACTGTGATTGTATCAGGTACTAAGTGCATTATAAATATGAACTCATTTTATCTCAATCTCAACACTAGGAATTAGTTATTGGTATCAGTCCCATTTTGCAGACAAAGAAGCTGAAGCACAGGTCCATTAACAAATTGCCCAAGGCCAACACAGCCAGCAACTGGAAGAGCTAGAATTCATATCCAGGTAATCTGTATATACAATTCCATGGTTCCAGGTTTTTCATTGTTGTTGTTGTTGAGTCGCTCAGTCATGTCCCACTCTTTTGTGACCCCATGGACTTCAGCCTGCCAGGCTCCTCCATCCATGGGGATTCTCCAGGCAAGGATACTGGAGTAGATTGCCATTTCTTTCTCCATTTTTAAAAATTGCTTACTTTATTGATTTTTTTTTTTTTACTTTTAACTTTTTATTTATTTTTATTATTTATTTATTTATTTATTTTTAATTTTTCAGTGGGTTTTGTCATACATTGATATGAATCAGCCATAGAGTTACACGTATTCCCCATCCCGATCCCCCAATAATTCAAAATCCTTTTATGCAAAGTAACTGAACAACTTCTCAGTTCCTTCATTCTTTTATAAAAATGAAGTATAATTGATAAGGGTTTCCCAGGTGGCGCTAGTGGTAAAGACCCCACCTGTTAATGCAGGAGACCCAAGAGATGCAGGTTTGACACCTGGGTCAGAAAGATCCCCTGGCATGGCAACCCACTCCAGTATTCTTGCCTGGAGAATCCATGGACAGTGGAGCCTGTCAGGCTACAGTCCATAAGATCACAAAGAGTCAGGCGTGACTGACACGACTTAGCATGCATGCATGCACACATAATTGATAAACAACATTATATTAGTTTCAAGTATACAACATAATGATTCAATACTTGTATATGTTGCAAAATTTTCTTAAACACTACAATACTACCTCTGCTTTGGAAGCTTGGAATGATAAAAGTAAAAGAATTTTTTTTTAATTTAAAATAAAGTTGACATATAATCCTGCAATCCCACTCCTGGGCTCATATCTGCAGGAAATTTTAATTAAGAAAGATACATGCACTCCAATGTTCATTGTCGCACTATTTATAATAGCCAAGACATGGAAGTAACCTAAACGTCCATCAACAGATGGATGGATAATGAAGATATGGTATATATAGACAATGAAATGTTACTCAACCATAAAAGAGAATGAAATAATGCCATTGGTAGCAACATGAATGGACCTAGAGATTATCATGTCAAGTAAAATAAGTCAGACAGAGAAAAACAAATATGTGATATTGCTTATATATGGAATTAGAAAAAGATACAAAGGTACTTATTTACAAAACAGAGACCCACAGACATAGAAAACAAATTTATGGTTCCCAAAGAGGAAAGGTGTGGGGGAGGGGTAAATAAGGAAGTTGGAGTTAATATATACACACTATTATATATAAAATAGGTAAAAAGCATGGACCTACTGTATACTACAGGGAACTATACTCAATATGTTGTAATATATTCATAAAAGAATATTTCATATATGTAAATATATATATCTCATTTAATCACTGTGCTGTACATCTGAAACTAACACAACATTTTAAATCAACTACATACTTCAGTAAAAAATTTTTAATTTAAAAAACAGATGTGAATGTACTTGAAGTGAAAGTGTTAGTCACTCCATCGTGTCCGACTCTTTGCAGCCCCATGGACTGTAACCCACCAGGATCCTCTGTCCATGGAATTCTCCAGGCAACAATATTGAAGTGGACAGCCATTTCCCTCTCCAGGGGATCTTCCCAGCCCAGGACTCTTGCATTGCAGGCAGATTCTCTACTGTCTGAGCCACCAGGGAAGTGAGACAGAAAAGCACCAATCAAATGCTCTGTTAATAATGTAGTACAGAAAGCAGTGATAATATTTTCCTGCTCTCTGCAAGCCCTTAGGCTGAAGCTTGTTGGCCACGTGATTCAAAGAGCTGACTCATTTGAGAAGACCCTGATGCTGGGAAAGATTGAGGACAGGAGGACAAAGGGATGACAGAGGATGAGATGGTTGGATGGCATTACCGACTCAATGGACATGGGTTTGGATAGACTCCGGGAGTTGGTGATGGACAGGGAGGTCCAGCGTGCTGTGGTTCATGGGGTGGGAAAGAGTCGGACACGACTGAGCGACTGAACTGAACTGAATTAAATGAGATTTTTTAAAGCTAAATTTGTGTTATGGTAGTCCAACTAGGGGAAGCCCAGGGCAAAGGAGCACTGGCCTCCTCCCAGTGATGTGCTGGCACCAGCTACAGTTGAATGTGTGCATCTCATCTTAACCTAGGGTTTAGTAATATCATGGCTTAAAATTGGTCATGGCCAGAGAATTTACACCAACCAATAGGCAACTGCTACAAATCAGGGCTTTTTTCCCCCTCAGAAAGCTGTTTGTTAAACATCCACTAGCAAACCGCTTCCAGTTTTAAATTTTAAGACAGTGATTCTCAGTGGTAAACAGGAACTACCAAAAATCTTGGTGATTTTCATACTCTCGAGAATTATGATCATTATAAAGCATTCCTTGTCCCCCCTACTTTACTGTGTGGAAAGTCACCTTTGGGGTGGGTCAGATTTCTAGAGTATTTGGTGCATTAAAGAGGTGCCAATATGTTTTAGCACCCTTCCCACTTCCCAATAGTAGCTCAGACGGTAACGCATCTTCCTGCAATGCAGGAGACCCAGCTTCTATCCCTAGGTCAGGAAGATCCCTTGGAGAAGGAAATGGCAACCCATTCCAATATTCTTGCCTGGAGAATTCCATGGACAGAGGAGCCTGGCAGGCTAGTCCATGGGGTTGCAAAGAGTTGGATCGAGTGAGCGACTAACACACACCACTTCCCAGTAAGTCTAAGCCACAATCCTGTTTCATGGTAGAATGGGTACATGGAGTAGACAAATAAGGAAGAGAGGTAGTACTAAGCAAGTGGTGCTCTGGAACAGTGAGAAAGCCCAACTGGACCAATTAGGTTCCAACAGCAAGACCTGGGGTGTGGGGGCAGAGCTTTGGAGGTGGGAAATACCTTCTCTGAGAGGTAAAAAGAGAAGCTGGGGCCCACTCATGGAGCTTGAGTTTCAGCATATCCTTTGTCCAGGATTTCAATTACTAAGGGCGCAGTTTGGGGCATTAAGTCACTCCCTGAAGCTATAACTGAGGGTATTTTCAGGACTGTGAAGGAAGATTCCTAGAATAAATCAAATGCAAGTGATGAACCAGAACTGAAATTTATTTAATCAAAAGATTCATGGTGAGCCATAAGGCATGGAGACCTGCATGATCAGGCTTCTAAATGCCTGTCATAAAGCAAATCAACAGTGTGATTGCCGAGGTGAATATAACTTAAGGTTAATGGGTGGAGAGGAAAAAAAAGATGTTTTGTGGTGTTCTCATCTAGCAGGACCACAAGGTTCTGTTTGACCTATATATCATTTACCAGAAAGGTAAACTATTGCCCCACTGTCCCCATATAATAATTCTCCTAGTATCACAAGATGCCTTTTGTTTATATAAGAAGCAATGAGAAGAAAACCTATGTATGTGCTTGTATGTTGTGTGCATCTGCATACATGGGGGGGTGAGGGTTCTGGTATAGACTTATAAAATGAAGGGAACCTCTGAACGTGGGCTGCAAAGTGTCTCATTGTCTGCTTTTCATATCCTGGATGAAGTTGATGGCCCCAGAAGGAAGGAGGTGGGCTCAGTCCCACTGCCTTGGTGGGAAGGCAGAGTGGCTTCAATGAGCAGTTTAGGTCCGACACAGGCAGGATGCTTTAAAGTGCCAGTGCCAGGAAAGTTTGTTTTTCTGCTTCGGAGTCTGACTTGCCTCCAGTTTGTCTAAATTGTAGGGATTTGAGGTGGGGGGTGGCTTGGAGTTTGAGGAGAAAAAGGGAGGTAATGTCAGTCGGGAACTTTTAATCAGTTGTCCAAAGGAAAGTAAAGAAGTCAACAAATGGGTTCTTTTAGCTCCCTTTATTGTATGATTAACTAATTATATAATTAAAGTTAAATGGAGACATCTAAACTGCAAGAGCAATACAAATTAGCAGTTTAAAAACACATCACTTCAACATCACCCACTGTTTACAATCTGTTTCTTAAAATGTCAGTTTATAGGCAGTCATTTCAATGTACATGCATCTCTCTGAGTTTAATTTGTTTCGTGCTCTGAGATACGGTCAAATTTTCTGAAAGATCCAAGTACCCTTGACAGAGGGTGGGGGAAAACTTTCTTTCTCTGAATGAATCTGTTAATTTTGTATAGGTTATTACTTTCACATTCACAACAAAATTATTTTTTCCTATTTTAGCTATCATATTCCAATATCTCCCTATTCCACTCACCACTAATTATCTTGCTGTGTTCATATCCTCTCTCCCATGTATCCCTCCTCTATCCCTTCCATTTCTTTTTTACTTTTTCTTTTCTCTTTTTCATGCAGAATATAGATAGATACAGACATAGATGTACATATACACTCTTAGTAACAAATGTCAATATTACATTTGTACATCATTTTCCCTAATTCCCTTGGCCAAAAAGCAATTAATCATAAAACTGAGATCTGCATTTTTTTAAGAAACAGCTTTGTAAATCAGTTTAGTCACTTATCTCCAGAAGCACCCTCTCCCTGGGCTGCAGCTGTCTGCAGTAAAGCCAGGAGTTTTGGAATATTGCTGACAAATGCCTTGAAGTCATCTTGATTGTCAGAGATTTTTCTCTCATCTTCAAATACAAAAGATAGCTTGGCTGGATGGTTCACCGGAGGCTTCAGGCCCAAGGACTTCAGCTGGTAGTAGATCTTGTTCCAACTCTGTCTTTCTTGCGCTGTAACTAAGGCATAGTTAGGTGTTAGACCTATCTTTGTTGAAAATCAGTTCTCTTTTTTGAGCAGCTTGCAAGATTATTTCTTTTCCTTTCAAATTCAAGAACTGTACAATTTTGTGACTTGGACTTTTAGTTTGAGAGGTATATTTGAATTGGGACCTGTTTATTCTGTGTGTAAGTTGAACTCTATGTTTAGCTCTGGAAAAATTATTTTCAATAATTTCATTAACAGTTTCAAGGTTACTCTCACTTTCCTCACCTTCAGAGATGCCAAGCACACAAATATTATATATCCCCAACGTGTTTTCAAAATCCATCACCTTGTCTTCTAATGTGAGGGGTTGTTTGCTTAAAATTTTTTTTTCTTTTGAGACTGAAGCTAAATTTGCTCTTCATTTGTACTGATTCTCTCTTCCATGGTATTTATTCAATAATTTTCCTCTCTCAGGGTTTCTTTCAGTCCTGTGATCTTTGATGAGCTTTTCCTGTGTACTTTTTTAAGTGTCCACATGGTCCTGAATCACCTTCAAGGTGGAAAACAACATCTCCCTCACATTGGCCCTTTCTTTGGGTTCTGCCTGCTGCTTCTCCAGGCCAGCTATATCTCTTAAACTCTCTGAGGTCCCTGGTTCATTTGCAGCATTACAGTGCTTCTTGCTTGCTCCTAAACTTGTCTTCATCATTTTCTTCATTCTCTTTTAAGCTCGAGTAGTGTTTGCTCTCTTTATTCCCTGCTTTTGTAGCTAAAGCTTCTGTTGTCTTCAAGGGCTTTCTGAAGCTCAGCAACTTGGTTCTGTACACAGCTGCTCTCTCCTGTTCCCCAGTAGCTCAAGAGCTGGGATCCTTTAATCAAAATCCAATACCTATTTTAATTTATGATATGCTCAGAAAACTATAGAGTATTAAGGTATAATTAACTGATGTGCTCTCCCCTAATAGCACTGAGAGAAAGAGTTTCATAGCCCTACAGGTAAGATGAGGAAATAGATAAATGCATAAATAAAAAATAAGCACACATATAAAGACATCAGTATACTAAATACCTGAATACATAAATATACAGACACAAAAAACATTGTATAAAGGCACAAAAACACAAACATGGAAATAAAAATGTACATTAAGAAATCTCCACACTGTTTTCCATAGTGGCTATACTAGTTTGCATTCCCACCAACAGTGTAAGAGGGTTCCCTTTTCTCCACACCCTCTCCAGCATTTATTGCTTGTAGACTTTTGGATAGCAGCCATCCTGACTGGCGTGTAATGGTATCTCATTGTGGTTTTGATTTGCATTTCTCTAATAATGAGTGATGTTGAGCATCTTCTCGTGTGTTTGTTAGCCATCTGTATGTCTTCTTTGGAGAAATGTCTGTTTAGTTCTTTGGCCCATTTTTTGATTGGGTCATTTATTTTTCTGGAATTGAGCTTCAGGAGTTGCTTGTATATTTTTGAGATTAATCCTTTGTCTGTTTCTTCATTTGCTATTATTTTCTCCCAATCTGAGGGCTGTCTTTTCACCTTACTTATAGTTTCCTTTGTAGTGCAAAAGCTTTTAAGTTTCATTAGGTCCCATTTGTTTAGTTTTGCTTTTATTTCCAATATTCTGGGAGGTGGGTCATAGAGGATCCTGCTGAGATTTATGTCAGAGAGTGTTTTGCCTATGTTCTCCTCTAGGAGTTTTATAGTTTCTGGTCTTATCAGATCACTAGCCCAGGTGGGATGCATGAGACGAGTGCTCGGGCCTGGTGCACTGGGAGGACCCAGAGGAGTCGGGTGGAGAGGGAGGTGGGAGGGGGGATCGGGATGGGGAATACGTGTAACTCAATGGCTGATTCGTGTCAATGTATGACAAAACCCACTGAAATGTTGTGAAGTAATTGGCCTCCAACTAATAAAATAAAATTTAAAAAAAAATAAAAAGTAAAAAAAAAAATAAAAAAAAAATGTACATTAAAATGAGCCTTATGTGTTCAAAATATTTAGCTTCTTCCTGACTGAGGGTACACAGAATATGTTTCTGATTAAACAACTAGGTGCATTAGAATTATAAAGTAAAGAGTGAAAGAAGTTCATCTAAACGTTTCAGTGTTTGTGGAAAGAAATTTTAACTTTGTGTCAGGGGGCTTGAATTTCAGGCCTGGCAGAGCCACTTATTAGCTGTGTAATTGTGTGACATTTGGCAAGCTACTGAAAGTTATTTGAGTCTCCATCTCCTCATCAGTCAAATGAGTATTCAATAACTGTGAGTTAAATCTGAATATAGAACTCTTTGTTACCCTCAGCCTAATCACGTTGTTTTTTTTCATATCTCTTTACAGTGGTATCTGGGATTTAGCTTGGTGATGGTGGCAGCGGTAGAGACAGGACAGTGATGGGGAAGGGAAAACTTGAATAGGACTCAAATGGATATTTTCTCAGCTCCCATAGCATCATTTTTCTTTTTGAACATTTAAAAAATGTGGATGCAGCTTGATTATATCCAAAGTAGTGTAGAAAGGGATGAGAGAGATGAGAAAATAAAGATAAACTCTGCCTTCAAGATTATGACCTAATGGGAGATATAACCATATTCACAGCTAAGTATAATATAATGCAGAGCATGGTAAGTTTGGAAAGACAGACGTCAGATAAAAAGACTGTAGAGGAGAAAACAGTTAATTCTGCTTGGCAGCACCTAGGAAGTTCTTCATCCGAGCCCTCCGGACTGAAGCATTCCCATCATCAGGCATGGTGAGAGCACTTACGAGGCTTCCTACTTCAAAACATCTGCTTCACACACCCAATGTGTCCCTGACTTTCCACCATATGATTTCCTTTTCTGGGAATAGAAGGGCAAAGAAGTGCAAAGTATGGCAGCACAAGGTGTGTGGAAAATGTCTGGAAATGAAGCTAGGGACATGGACAGGAGCCAGATCATTAAGGGCCATGTGTAAATTTTAGTAAAATTTCTTCCTTGTGCTAAATTGAAAGGCCAGGTCATGTTCTAGGCCCAAGGGGAGGGCTTCTAACCAAGCAGAAAATGACCTTCTCTAGCTTCTAATGCTCCCTGACGTTAGTTATGCTATCCTGGGCACGGATCCTCAGGGACAAGGCTCAAAGGCCACTTTTTGAGCTGACTGTCCACCTGTCCCTCTAATTCAGTCTCCTAGTAGTTCAGGTTTCTGTTTCAAAAGAAAACAAAACAAAACAAAAAAATCAGAGACAGGGTAGTTTACAATTACAGTTATGCATATTAAATATCCATACATGAAAATATTGGCACTTTCAGAGATCTGGTAATTTAAAAATCAGTGTTTATCTCAGACTTTAATGTGTCCAAGTAGATAACTTTGAATGGGTTTGGAGGAGGACAGTTTAGAGAAGGAGATGTTGTGTAGGGGGGAAAAAAGTAAAAATTAAGTGCAGCAAATTCTGATGCAAATGGTGATTTCATCTGATTTTCATGCCAATTCTCAGAAATACTGAAAATTACTGTTGGAAACTAGTAAAACACTTGATCAGATTCACCCACTAAAAATTAGAACAGCTGTTTCATACCTCTTCTTTCAAAGCAACTTAAAAAATAGTCTTTAGAGCTCATAGTGTTTAGGTACTGTGAGATCTTAGGCAAATGGGGTATTGCACACGTACTTTGCTTTCTAGTCTTAAGGATACATGAGCGAACAAAACAAAAATTTCCACATATTAATCAGTGAATATTTTTACTAGGTATATGGATAAACAAACTTTCTAATGCTTCAATAGAAGAAGCAATTTTCACAACTTTAAGTTACTAAAGATACAGAACTGGCTTTTCTGCAAGCTGTGACAATTGAATTTGTGGATGTTAGTGGCTAGGGTTGGTTAGCGGGTGGATAACTAAAGAGATTTTTTGTATGGCTCTGTCTAATCTTTCCCTGAACCCCTTTCTTCAGAACCATGTGAACAAAAGAAAGAGGAAGGGTAGGATTGTAGGAGAAAGATCATCAAAAGCCTTATACATGTTTAAAAAGAAGTAGAGGAAAAGGTTTGGCCAGCTGGCATTAAAAATATTTTTGATTAACTGTGTGACCTTTATCTACAGATGATATTTTCTTAATATTTTTAACAAGATCTCCGGAAACTTAGGATGGCATAATCCACTGGGGAAATTGCAGTGCCAGGGAAATTAACAGTACAATTGTCATTGGGCATTATGATGTTAAAAATATATATTAACTAATGGAAATAGTGCTAGACACTAATTAAAGTATCCAAATGACTTGTCATTATTAATAACTTTGTACTTCAACAAGGAGCACTTGCTGTGGAAGTTCTGTGACTATCCTGGGCACAGCATGACAATATTTTAAAAATATGTACACCATGAAAGAATCCCACTTGAAATAGCTGTAAGATGGCGCCAAAAAGTTACCAAGTGGAACTTAGCACAAACTCAGAAAGAAGTGGAAGTCTGTTCTTATGACCTCAAGAAGTAATTTAAATTTTATACTTTTTGAAAATAACATGCACTTTCTTGAATTTCAAATGGTTAACCCCATTGCTTATTTACTTAAGCAACCTTTATTGAATGTCCACTATGAACAAGGAACAGTCACATATTTAGTGGAATAAGATGAGTGAAAGATAGAGGGAAGGGCAAAAGAATGCAAGACCCTCTGGTATACTCTGGCAGCTAAAAGATGAATAAAACACATTCACTGCCCTTCTAGTAACTAAAAGTTTAGAAATAGAACAATGATGTGTAAACAAGTAACAATAAAAGGAGAATGTGCTAAAATTTGATAAGAAAAGTGCAGGAAAAAAGGTCATGAAGATTTTAGTAAAAGGAAATGTTTTTGATATTCTTTCTAGCTGAAGGGATCAGTGAAAGCCTTGTGGATAAGGCCACATTTGAACTGAACTCTGAAATACGGTTGGATTAATCTGATGGCTGTAAATGCTGGATGGTTAGTTCTGCAAGAATAGAGAGGTTGATTTACTCATCTCTGTACCTCTTCTGCTTAACACAGACATAGTGCTAATAAGTTACTGTTTATCACTTGCTTACTATTTGTGGGGCACCATGTTAAGCATTTTCTATACATTGTCACATTTACCTTGACAACACTTCTGTGGCAGCTATAGGGACAATAGCAGCAACAACAAAAACAACATTTGTGGAATGCTGACTTGTGTACCTTCCAAGATCCCTGGTGGATGACTGAAACCACTAAGAGTACCAGATCCTATATGTACTATGTTTTTTTCCTTATACATACATACCTATGATAAAGTTTAATTTATACATTAGACATATAAGAGATTAATAATAACTACTAATAAAATACATAATTATAACAGTATATTGTAATAAAGGGCTTCCCTGGTGGTTCAGTGGTAAAGAATCCACCTGCCAATGCAGGAGACGCAGGTTCAATCCCTGGGTCAGAAAGATCCCCTAGAGAAAAGAAATGGCAACCCACTCCGATATTCTTGCCTGGGAAATCCCATGGACAGAGGATCCTGGTGGGCTATAGTCCATGGGGTTGCAAAGAGTCGAACACAATTTAGTGACTAAACAGCAACAACTGTAATAAAAGTTGTGTGAATGTGCTCTCTCTCTCAAAAATACCTTATTGTGATAAAATGCCTACGTGATGAGATGGAGTGAGGTGAATGATGGAGGCTGTGTGATGTTTCTCAGAAGGAGGATCATCTGCTTCAGGAGATCATGGATCATCCGGCTGTGATGATGTCAACGGCTGGTTGCCAGGAGCAGACGATGTCGATGCTTGGGGATGGATGGGACGGGTTTGGACAGCCTGAGAGTCACCACACTACTTCAGAATGGTATGTAAATTAAAACTTATGAATTGTTTATCTCTGGAGTTATCCATTTAATATTTTTGGACCACAGTTGACCTTGGGTAATGGAAATGCAAGAAATCAAAACCACACATAAGAGGGGACTACTGTGTATCAGTATTGGTATCCCTGTTTTACACATGAGAAAAGTGAGGCCCAGAGAGGCTAAGCAGCCTGTTTAAGATCACACAAGTTAGTCAGAGGGGGAGCTACAATTTGAATCTAGGTCCCAAATTTGCATAGAAAGTAGTTAGAAATTTTGAATAAATAGGTGAATGAAAACTGAAAGAGGAAAGAAGAGAGATATTGTGAAGATAAGAACCAATGAATCTGCAAACTGTTTGGGGGAGAAAGAGAGGCAAAACTGCCTTGGAATTTTCAGGAGAAATGTCAGTATTGTTTCTCTGAAAAAGATGAGGGTCAATGTACTGGATTTTTAAGAATAACTTTGATAAAGCATTTGAGAAATATTATGATTTTTTAACTTATAATATGAGTGATATGACTCAGTGGGTAAAGAATCCACCTGCCAATGCAGGAGACATAAGAGATGTGGGTTCTATCCCTAGGTTGGGAAGTTCCCCTGGGGAAGGCAATAGCAAACCAGTCCAGTATTCTTGCCTGGGAAATCCCATGGACAGAGGAGCCTGGCGGGCTAGTCTATAGGGTCACAAAGAGTCGGACACGACTGAAGCAACTGAACATAGCATCAGTGATAGACCATAAAAGTTACATAGACAACACCTCAAAGACCAGACAAAATGTTCATGCTGCTCATTTCTTTATGTTGTGGAGAATTATTGGTGATGTTCTTTTTTCTTCATCCTTGTATTTTCTACTATGAAAACAAATTTGTGATTACAAAAGGAACTTTTAAAAGGTTGAGTAATATTTTAGGGTATATTTAAAAAATAAGCAGTACTCCTTGTTGTTAAGAAATACACACTTAAATATTTAAGAGTGAAAAGTGAAAGTTGCTCAGTCATGTCTGACTCTTTGCCACCCCATGGACAGAATACTGGAGTGGGTGGCCTTTCCCTTCTCCAGGGGATCTTCCCAACCCAGGAATCGAACCCAGGTCTCCCGCATCGCAGGCGGATTCTTCACAAGGGAAGTCCAAGAATACTGGAGTGGGTAGCCTTTCCTGTCTCTAGTGGATCTTCCTGAAACCAGGAATCGAACCGGGGTCTCCTGCATTGCAGGTGGATTCTTTACCAACTGAGCTATCAGGGACGCGCACTCATGAGTGATGTGGATATTAAATTTTCAACTTACTCTTAAATTGTTCAGAGAAAGAGAGAGAGAGGAAACAAATGTATTAAAATGTCAAAATTTAGGGAATCTGAGAATTTTGGAGCTGAAATTTTTTTACTATCCTTGCAACATTTATCTTAGTCTAAATTTATATTAAAATTAGGGGAAAAATACATGTTCAACTAGGTAAAGCAAAAAAGCCAGAGAAAATATACACACACATATATGAACTATAAATAATGCACAATTACTATATACTAGATACATACAGTGTGCATCATCTATAGTTCATATATTTAGTTTATGATTCATAAATATGAAATATTACAATTTTAAATATAATAAAGAAAAATAATCATGAGAAGCATCAGATTTCCACTCTTCTAACAGCACTTATTTCCGTTAGGTTTCCTTGTTTTGGCACTGCCAACTTATTCTTCTTAAAGTTGCTAACTGTACCAGAAGAAACTCATTTCTAGTTTGCACAGTTGGCCATATTACCTACAGTATCATTTCAAAGGCCAACTTCTGTTCAACTTCTTCCAAATTGTCTTGAGATAGTCAAGTCAGTGTTTATTTTGACCATTTTTTCTGAACTAATTTGCAGCTTAGTTGAGTTTTTCTGGATATTTGGTTAAATGGAAAATTGGTAAGGCGCTTTTGGAGAGTGAGCTGAAGTTGGACTAACGGGGGCAGTTAATCCTAGTAGTAAGCCTTTCATGCAAATACAGTTCACCATGGAAACAAAAGAAAACAACAACAACAAAAAAGAAGAAGATGGTTATATAAGGGTTGTGAAATTGCCTTTACTTTTGCTGTTCAGTTTCCCTGAGGTCAGATCTGATGACTGTTATTATTTTTATTATAATATCTATCTATGTATTGCACATTGTTCCCTTCCTACAAAGTGCTCATAGATCCATTTTGTTCATTTTGTTCATTTTCCTTCAAGATAGTTCTGCTAAATAGAGCCTTGGTACATGGGGGCCAATTCTTATTTTTTTAGCTAGCTTAGTATACAGCACCTAATTGCAGGAAAAATAATCTGTTCAGAGGCAATGGTATCTTTGGGCTGAATGTTGACATGCCATATATAATGTAGCTATTATAACTGATAATGGTCATAATAGCTTGTGATACTTTTGAAAGATGTTCTTGAATAGTATTGTTAGCAGATACACTAAAGAACTAGACATGAACTGAGCAGAAATGGAAATATATTAATAAGGCATCCCAGACTGAGAGAGTTTTCTTTGAATTTGTGTTCCCTAGGAGATTAGCAAAAAAAAAAAAAAAAAAAAAGTAACAACAACCTGAATTTCCTTTCAAATGAGAAGAACATTCTATGATTTTATAAATCCATCACCTTATAACTTAATGTCATCTGCTGGAAGTCATTCAAATGGAAAATATAAACAGAAAGTCTTTTCTAAAAGTCCTGTTTATCACAAGGTAATAAGGTTATATTGAGTTCTTTTAATGCAATTTAAATTTTGGCTCTAAATAGTGTGTATCTCTTCCAAGGTTAAAAACACATTAAGTACACATAAACACGAAGTAAGATCTAAAATATTCCTGAAATATGTTAACAATCACATTTATATAACAGATACCTTGTTTGTGACTGTCTCAACATTAAGCTAGACAAGTAGATGCAAAAATGAAGGGAGTTTGATTTGTGACGCTGTCCATTGCCCAGCAACGAGGGACTGTGGTTGTTTTTGCAGCATTGCACCACTTTAGGAGGCTGGGGACAGACTAGGCATATACCACTTTTTTTCCACCTTAGACTGAAACAGACAGCAAAATGAAGAATTTAAACCTGCTATTTGTCAACAGGTTAAATTTGAGAACATTTACATTTGAAAGATGAATTTTGAAAATTTAAATGCCCTTGAATGTCTAATTACCTGTGCCTTCATTTTGAAAATTAATTGCCAGAATGAAAACAAAACAAAATAGGACATTTACTTGACTGCAGAATTGATGAGAGTTATTTTCAAAATAACTCTGAAATAAGCTTAATAGTACATGCTTCAAAAATAATTTTTAAATATTCACAAACGTGAATGTGCAATTCTGCATTTGAGTCCAAACCCCCCCAGATGTACAAGCAAAGGATGAGATGTGGCTAAGTAGCAACACACATAAAAAAGATTTAGGGGTTTTCAGGGACTGTAAACTCAATATTATTCAGTTGTGTGTTGTGGTTGCGCCGAAAACTAAATTCATCTTCATCTGCATTAATAGAAAGATAGAGTCAGAAACAAGGGAGTGATAGCACAGCCCAGCTCTGTGCTTGGCAGACCTGTACTTGAAATGTTCAGTGAAAATAGCAGGATGGGAACAACGTTTGGATAGCAGCCACAAACTAAAATGCATCTAAAAGGGCGAGAGGAAGATGCTGAAGTCTGAAAACCATGCAGAAGACGGAATGCTGAGTAGGCCTGGCCTACCTTAGCCTAGAAATGAGAAGGAACAGAAGGTAGTTGTCTTTGAATCCTCCTTCGACATCGTCTCCTCCTCCCACTCTTTCCCCCTCTCTTTTGTCCCTTGTCTCTTCCTTCCACTTTCATTCACTTATATTTCCTCCCTAAAGCTGTATCCCAAGTGGATGATGCTCCAGTTTGGTTCTATGACATGTGTATAATTTCCCTGCATATCCTAGACACCGCACTTCTCTGCAACCCCTTTTCACTTCCCCCTTACTCTTGTGCTTTCCCACTCATAGCTAGCAGGACTGGACCACAGTAAGTCCCCCCTCCTTCACATTTCATTTTTAGAAAAGCCTTCATGACCCTGGGAAAGGAAAGAGAATCTGAGTTAACTAGCACAGATTCTTAAGCCAAAGTCTTGTAGACAAAAAAAGGCCTAGGTACAAAAGGAGCAATTCTAATAAAGCTATAAAATGAACTTCTTTATTCTCCTTAATGCTTTCTGGCATTGGACATGAGAATCTGAGCACAGATCCTCATGGGTGGGCTGAAAGTGCTCTTGTAACACTAATCTAGGATGCTTAAATATCAGGTTCTTATTTAACAAGAAGAAGAAAAGAGAGAGTTTGTTAATACAAAAGTTTGAACATAGAACATCACTGCCTGAATGATTAAACCTATTTCAGAGGGCTGAAATACTAATGACTCCAATTTGTCAAAACATAGGAGTTTTAATGGGGGGCAGGAAGGGCTGGTGTTGGTATGTGGCATAGGAATCAACAACTGCGTACTTTAAAGCAAAACATAAAAGCTCTATCCAGCTGAAATTCTCAGAATCACTATAGGAAATTAGGCGTAATTGACTGATGTGATCTCACGTAATAGGAATGGGACTGAGTGCTTCGTATCCTCATAGTTAAAACAAGTAAATAAAATGAATTGACAGTGCACAAAATGCTTATGGTGTGTAACAGCTCATGCAAATTGGCTACTTCCTTGGTTTAAACATTTTGTAAATATAAATTGCTATGTTAGAAGATGACAGGGAAGGAGAGAGGAAATGGAAGGGAAACAAAAGGTAGAAGATAATAAGGAAAGGGAAGGATAGAAAAGACAGAAAGAGGAGGAAAATGAGAAAAGAGAAATAAAAGGGCAAAGAGGCACAGAAATACAGGGAAAATAGAGAAAACAGGAGGGAGAAAGAGAAGATGCAAATATTTGAATGGCTACAATATATCTGTATGCACAAAAGTCTTCAGAAGAGAAGTGAGAAGTCAATGTGTTTCAACTTGGAGTCACCAATAACAATACCCTTATATGAATGAGTATCCTTAAATGGATGAATTAGACCAAGTGGAGGGAGAGATAAATCTAAGTCCTGATGAATTCTTAATCCAGTCGTCACTTCCAGGGCTATTCAACTCTTGCTAGACGCCTTTGGTCTGAGTTGAAGGGCTCATCAAGCACATCACCATTGCTATTTGAATGGTCACAGCAAATTTATTTATAGTAGCCTCAAACTATAAACATTCCAAATGCCCATCATCTGGTGAATGGATAAATACTACTCAGAAAGAAAAGGGAACAGACTATTGATAGATGTAGCAAATATTTGTTGTTGTCGTTCAGTCACTAAGTTGTGTCTGACTCTTTGTGATCCCATGGACTGCAGCATGCCTGACTTCACTGTCCTACACTGTCTCCCACAGTTTACTCATGCTTATGTCCATTGAGTTGGTGATGCCATCCAACCAACTCATCCCCTGTCATCCCCCTTTCCTCCTGCCCTCAATCTTTCCTAGCATCAGGGTCTATTTCAATGAGTTGGCTGTTCGTACCAGGTGGACAAAGTATTGGAGGTTCAGCTACAGCATCAGTCCTTCCAGTGAATATTCAGGGTTGATTTCCTTTAGGATTGACTAGTTTGATCTCCCTGCTGTCCACGGGACTCTCAAGAGTCTTCTCCAGCATCAAAGCATCAATTTTTTGATGCTCAGCTTTCTTTATGGTCCAACTCTCACATCTGTACATGACTACTGGAAAAACCATAGCTTTGAGTATACAGACCTTTGTCGGCAAAGTGATGTCTCTGCTTTTTAATACACTGTCTAGGTTTGTCATAGTTTTTCTTCCAAGGAACAAACGTCTTTTAATTTCATGGCTGCAGTCACCGTGCATAGTTTTTTTGGAGCCCAAGAAAATAAAATCTGTCACTGTTTCCATTTTTCCCCATCTATTTGCCATAAAGTGATGGGACCAGATACCATGATCTTCATTCTTTGAATGTTGAGTTTTAAGCCAGCTTTTTCACTCTTCTCTTTCACCTTCATCAGGAGACTCTTTAGTTCCTCTTCACTTTCTGCCATAAGGATGGTGTCATCTGCATATCTGAGGTTGTTGATATTTCTAGCTAACACAGATGAATCTTGAAGACATATTATGCTAAGTGAAAGAAGCCATACATAAAAGGCTGTATATTGTATGATTCCATTTATATGGAATTCTAGAAAAGGCAAACTATAGTAATGGAGAATAAATCAGTGGTTGCCAGGGACGAGGGTCGGAAGTACAAGATTTCTGCAAAGCAGAATGAGGGACCTTTTGGGGGTGAAAGAAATGCTATTTATTTTGATTGTAGTGGTGTTTGCATGTCTATGTTCATTTGTCACAACTCATAGAACTGTCTGTTTACAATTGGTGAATTTTAAATTATACCTAAAAAATTGCTGGTAAAAAACAAAAAAAATTTCACCTAAGATCAACTAATAAGTGGTCCTTAATCTTCATGAGGATCAATATGTAGAAAACAGATATTTATGGGTCTAAAGCAGAGATTTAAAGGTGTTTGTTCACATGATTTCTTAGTGCCTTATTCATTAAGTTGAAGTTCTTCACTCTGGCATTCAAGATCTTTTGTAATCTGATTCCACTCTGCCTTAGCAACTTAGAGTAAGTATGCATGCTCAGCCGCTCAGTCATCTCTGACTCTTTGCAACCCCAAAGACTGAAGCCCTCCAGACTTCTCTGTCCATGGGATTTCTCAGACAAGAATACTGGAGTGGGTTGCCATTTCCTTCTCCAGGGGATCTTCCCAACCCAGGGATTGAACCCTTGTCTCCTGTGTTTCCTGCACTGTGAGTGGATTCATTATGACTGAGCCACCTGGGAACCTTGATTTTACATATATATATATTTATTTATTTATTTGTTTATATTTATATGTACTCTTGACTACTATCAGGCAGTTCTTCTCACTTCATACAACTTGCCTTCCCTGCTTCATCTCCTGGCATACATGTACCATGCTTATTTCAATCTATTTGCCTTTGCTTTTGTGTATTTACCCTCTATGTTCTGATATGCCTTACCCTCATTTGTCTACCCATTTATTGAGTGCCTCCTGTGTGCCCAGTTTTAATAATTAGACACATTATAAGGCTGCTAAAGTCTCTGTCTTCACAGAGCTGGCCATTACAATGCAGTATGGAAAAGGTTATGTATGGTAGTGGGAAATACAAGGTATTAGTACTACAGGGGAAAGGAAAAAACCAAAATTTAGGAACAGAGTGGTCAAGAATAGTTTCTCAAAAGAAATAACATATACCAATTCCATCTTCAGAGAACTCTATTTGAATGTTCTTCCTTATGTTGTCAACATAAGGAACATTCTTCCTTATGTAATCAACCTAATTATGTCTCCAAAAAGTAAAGTGGTTAATTAATGTATTGTTCACTCACATGTCAGAGTGGAGATTATAGCCCTTTCAGTTTTCTATTCTCTAAGCCACTCTGATCAGTTTCTTCAAACACTCTATATAATATAGTTTTGCCTTCTCCATCCATCCTAGTTGCTAAGCTAAGTGTGTGCTGGTTTATTTATGTCTTCTTGAATTCTGGCACCCAAAACTGAGTAAAGAATTCCAGGCATCATTGAGAAAGGACAGAGAACAGTAAGATTATCATATCCCTCATTTTGGATATTCTAGTCCTTTAAATATAACCCAAACTGACAGCATCTTTTAGATCTGTGGTTAATAAGGATATATGGAGAAGGAAAGGCAACCCACTCCAGGAATCTTGCCTGGGAAATCCCATGAACAGAGGAGCCTCGTGGGCCACAGTCCATGGGGCTGCAGGAGTTGGACATGAGTGAAGCTACTCAGCATACATGGAATCTAGAAAGATGGTACTGATGAGCCTATTTGCAGGGCAGCAATGGAGACGCACCAGGACCAAGGGAAAGGAGCAGTGGCCCTCACAAGAGACTGAGCCAGACATGCCCTTGAGTGTTTGAGGACCTCCTGCGGAAGCATGAGTCGGCAGTGGCCTGCCACAGTGACAGAGGATCTCCATTTTTTCATTCAAAAAACTAAGATCATGGCATCTGGTCCCATCACTTCATGGCAAATAGATGGGGAAAGAATGAAAACAGTGACAGACTTTATTTTCTTGGGCTCCAAAATCACTGTGGTCGAGGACTGCAGCCATGAAATTAAAAGATGCTTGCTCCTTGGATGAAAAGCTACGGTAAACCTAGACAGTGTATTAAAAAGCAGAGACATTACTTTGCCAACAAAGGTCCGTCTAGTCAAACCTATGGTTTTTCCAGTAGTAATGTATGGATGTGAGAGCTGGACAATAACAAAGGCTGAGTGCTGAAGAACTGATGCCTTTGAAGTGTGGTATTGGAGAAGAATCTTGAGAGTCCCTTGGACTACAAGGAGATCAAACCAGTCAATCCTGAAGGAAATTGACCCTGAATGTTCACTGGAAGGACTGATGCTGAAGCTGAAGCTCCAATACTTTGGCCACCTGATGCAAAAAGCCGACTCATTGGAAAAGAACCTGATGCTGGGAAAGCTTGAAGGCAGGAGGAGAAGGGGATGATAGAGGATGAGATGGTTGAATGGCATTACCAACTCTATGGACTTAAGTTTGAAAAAACTTCGGGAGATGGTGAAGGATAGGGAAGCCTGGCGTGCTGCATTCCATGGGGTCACAAAGAGTCAGATACGACTGAGCGACTGAACAACAACAAATGAAGACGCAGACATAGAGAACAGACTTGTGGACATGGCGGGGGAAAGAGAGGGTGGGATGAATTGAGAGAGTAGCATGGAAACTTATACATTACCACATGTAAAACAGATAGCCAGTGGAACTTTAATCCTGTGTGACACGGGATTGAGCTCCCCTGTGTGACACGGGGAGCTCAAATCTGGTGCTCTGTGACAACCTAGAGGGTTGGGATGGAGTGGGAGGAGGAAGGAAGGTTCAAGGAGAGAACATATGTGTACCTATGTCTGATTCATGTTGATGTATGGCACACACCAACACAACATTGTAAAGCAATTATTCTCCACTTCAAAAGAAAGAAAGAAAAAATTATGATTAAGAATCAAGGCTAAATTATGGTTATAAAGTAGATAATGTGTAGTATGTAATGTCTCTATATATTCTGACAATGTAGATACAGAAAAACGGGAAAAAAGGAGGGAAAATCAAGAGAGGATATGAAAAATAGAAAAATCTTTAAGAAATTTTTTTTACCCAAATTTTAAACTTTTTATTTTATATTGGAGTATAGCCAATTAACAATGGTGTGGTAGTTTCAGGTGAGTACAGAAGGGACTCAGCCATATATATACATGTATCCATTCTCCCCCAAACTCCCCTCCTATCCAGGCTGCCATATAACATTGAGCAGAGTTCCCTGTGCTATATAGTAGGTCCTTGTTGGTTATCCATTTTCAATATAGCAGTAAGTAGATGATGTTCCCAAAGTTCCTAACTATCCCTTCCCCTCGGTAACCATAAGTTCATTTTCTAAGTCTGTGAGTCTCTTTCTGTTTTGTAAGTTCATTTGTGTCATTTCTTTTTAGCTCCCACATATAAGGGATGCCATAGATATTTCTCCTTTCTGTCTGACTTAAAGATAAAAGAAATTGAAAGAACAACCCACAGGATGGGAGAAACATTTGCAAATCATATATCTGATAAGGGTCTATTTTCCAGAATGCATAAAGAACACTTACCAGTCAACAACAAAAAGATAAGCAACCTAATTAAACAACAAGCAAAGGACTTGAATAGACATTCCTCCAAAGCAGATGTGCAAATGTCCAAGAAGCACAAGAAAAGATGCTCAACATCTTTAGCCATTAGAGAAATGCAAATAAAAATCACCATGAGATACCACTTCACACCCACTCAGGTGGTTATTACAAGCAAAACAAACAAAAATAATAAGTTTTGGAGAAGATGTGGAGAAATTGGGACCCTCATACACTGTTGGGATTGCAAAAATGGAAGACCACTGTGGAAATCAGTGAAGTGGGTGGTTTCTCAATAAGAGAAACATAGAATTACCACTGTTGTTGTTGTTCCCTCTTCCCAGTCTTGTCTCACTCTTTGCAACCCCATGGACTGCAGCACACCCAGGCCTCCTTGTTCCTCACCATCTCCCAAAGTTTTCCCAAGTTCATGTCCATTGCATCGGTGATGCCATCCAGCCATCTCATTCTCTGATGCCCTCTTCTCCTTCTGCCCTCAATCTTTCCCAGCATCAGGGACTTTTCCAATGAGTCAGCTGTTCCCATCAAATGATCAAAATACTGGGGCTTCAGCTTCAGCATCAATCCTTCCAACAAATATTCATGGTTGATTTCCCTTAAGATTGACTGGTTTGATCTCCTTGCTGTCCAAGGGACTTTCAGGAGTTGTCTCCAGCACCACTGTTCGAAGGCAATTCTTTGGTGTGCTGCTGACTTTACGGTCCAGATCTCACAACTGTATGTGACCACTGGAAAGACCATAGTCTTGACTATATGGACCTTGGTCAGCAGAGTAATTTCTCTGCTTTTCAACACACTGTCTAGGTTTCTAACAGCTTTTCTTACAAAGAACAAGCATCTTTAAATTTCATGACTTCTGTCACCATCCGCAGTGATTTTGGAGCCCCAAAAGAGGAAATCTGTTACTACATCCACATTTTCCCCTTCTATTTGCCATGATGTGATGGGACCAGGTGCCATGATCTCAGTTTTTTGAATGTTGAGTTTTAAGCCAACTTTTTCACTCTCTTCCTTCACTCTCATCAAGAGGCTCTTTAGTTTCTCTTTGCTTTCTGCTATTAGAGTGGTATCATCTGCATATCTGAGGTTGTTGACATTTTTCCTGGCAATCTTGATTCCAGCTTGTGATTCATACAGCCTGGCATTTTGCATGATATACTCTGCCTATAAATTCGATAAGCAGGATGACAGTATACTTCTTTCCCAATTTGGAACAAATTGGACGTTGAATAATTGTTCAAATGGAACAATGGAACAAATTGAACAATTTGGGCATTGCTTCATGTCCGGTTCTAACTGTTGCTTCTTGACCTGCATACAGGTTTCTCAGGAGATAGGTAAGGTGGTCTGGTGTTCCCATTTCTTTAAGAATTTTCCACAATTTGCTGTGATCCACACAATCTGTTGCTTTCCTCTATTTATTTGCATTGTTCATTTAATAAGTCTTCCTTATTTCTCCTTGCTATTCTCTGGAACTCTGCATTCAGTTGGGTATATCTTTCCCTTTCTCCTTTTCCTTTTGCTTCTCTTCTTTTCTCAGCTGTTGGTAAACCTCTCTTGCCTTGTAAAACCTCCAAAGACAATCACTTTGCTTTCCTGCATTTCTATTTTGGGGGGATAGTTTTGATCAATGCCTACTGTACAGTGTTATGAACATCTATCCATAGTTATTCAGGCACTCTGTCTACCACATCTAATCCCTTGATTCTACTCATCACCTCCACTGTATAATCATAAGGGATTTGATTTAGGTTATACCTGAATGGCCTATTGGTTTTCAGTACATTCTTCAATTTATGCCTGAATTTTGCAATAAGGAACTCCTGATCTGAGTCCTGTCAGCTCCAGGTCTTGTTTTTACTGACTATATAGAGCTTTTGCATCTTTGCCTGCAAAAAATATTATCAATCTGATTTTGGTATTGATCATCTGATGATGTCTGTGTGTAGAGTCATCTCTTGTGTTGTTGGAAGAGGGTGTTTGCTATGACCAGTTTTGTCTCTTGACAAAACTCTCTTAGCCCTTGCCCTGCTTCATCTTGTACCTCAAGGTCAAATTTGCCTGTTATTCTGGTGGCTCTTGACTTCCTACTTTCGCATTCCAATCCCCTGTGATGAAAAGGACATCTTTTTTTGGTGTTAGTTCTACAAGGTGTTGTAGGTCTTCATAGAACCAGTCAACCTCAGCTTCTTCAGCATCAGTGGTTGGGGCTAAACTTGGATTACTGTGATATTGAATGGTTTGCCTTGGAAACGAACTGAGATCATTCTGTCATTTTTGAGATTGCACCCAAGTACTGCATTTCAGACTCTTTTGTTGACTATGATGGTTACTCCATTTCTTCTAAGGGATTCTTGCCCACAGTAGTAGACATAATGGTCATCTGAATTAAATTGGCCCGTTCCCATTATTCACTTTGTTCATTGATGCCTAAGATGTGGATGTTCACTCTTGCCATCTCCTGCTTGACCACGTCCGGTTTACTTGATTCAAGGACCTAACTTTCCTAGTTCCTATGCAATATTGTTCTTTACAGTTCAGACTTAACTTTTACCACCAGACACATCCACAAGTGAGCGTCATTTCTGCTTTAGCCCAGCCACTTCATTCTTTCTGTAACTATTAGTAATTGCCCTCCACTCTTCACCAGTAACATATTGGACAAATTCCAACCTGGGGAGCTCATTTTCTGGCGTCATATCTTTTTACCTTTTCCTATTGCCCATGGAGTTCTAGAGGCAAGAATACTAGAGTGTGCTGCCATTTTCTTCCTCCAATGGACCACAATTTGTCAGAACTCTCCACTAAGATCCATCTGTCTTCAGTGGCCCTGCATAGCATGGCTCATAGCTTCACTGAGTTATGCAAGCACCTTCACCACAACAAGGCTGTGATCCATGAAGGGGGCAAGTAGCAATTTGCTCAAGCAATGAAACTACATTGGTACAGCACCTGAAATTGAAATCACCACCTGGTCAAGCTAATGCAAATACACTGTCATTCTCCAAGACCATCTGTCTTCTGCACAGGCCAAATAGGCTACTTTAATGGGAGTATGGAGTAAATCGTCACTCCTGCATGTTTGTAGCCCTTGATGGTGCTGCAAATCTCTGAAATCTCACTCAGGTATGTGCAAGGCTTTTGGTTTACTATATTTCTAGATAGAGGCAACTCTAATTGCTTCCATTTGGCCATCCCTACCAAAATAGCCCTCACTCTGCAGGTCAGGGAACAGATGTGTTGTGGAGTCTGCCAGTTGCTGAATATGTCTATCCTAATTTAGCATTCCAGAACTGTGTAGATAAGCATGGGATTGGTTTGGGTACACATCAGCCCCAGTGGAGATGAGCCTGAGCTGAAATTTCATTGATCCCTTGACCTCCATAAGCTCCTACTATGACTGATAGACCATAGTGACACTTGGCCATCTTGGATTTAGTGTGAGATCAGAGTCAGTGTCCAATAGTCACCAAAAGGTATTCTCCTAATTCAAAATCACACTGACTAAAAAGCTCTAGGTCCCTTTCAGGAAGGCTGGGAAACAGACTAACAATATATATTTCAGTAAAGTGTACTGAGGCATGATGGACACCTACTTCTGGATTTCAAAACTTACTCCAAAGCTACAGTTAACAAAACTGTGTGGTACTAGCATAAGGATAGTCACATAGATCAGTGAAATAGAATTAATAGTATGGAAATAAACCCATAAATTTATTCATAGACATAAATCCCAAAGAGTGGAAAAGAGAAACCTGTACAGGAATGTCCATCACAGCACTATTCCCAGTATGCACAAAGGAGAAGTCACCCAAATGTCCATTCACTGCCTAGTGGATACAAAACATGTGTAGTCTAGCCATACAGTGTAATACTATTCAACCAGGAAAAGGAAAGAAGTACTGATTCATGCTACTGATTCATTCATATGTGCATGAACCCTATGCTCAGTGACAGAAGGCCACATATTTATTGTATGCCTCCATCTCTGGGAAGTCTCCAGAATAGGCAAAGTGCTGTGGACAGAAAGCTGATGAGTGGTTGCCTGAGGACTATGGGGTGGGGTAGGGTAGGGGAAACTGCAGGAGGGGGCAATGGGGAGTGATTGCCTGGCCAGGTACAGGGGTTTCTCTTTGCAGTGGTGCCAACATTTTGGAACTAGATACAGTCATGATGGTGGCCCAGCACCGCCAGTGTATACTCGGTGTCACTGGGTGGTCTGCTGCCTTTTCTGTACAAAGGTTCCGTGAAGTGGAAAGGGAGAGTTTTGACAGAGAGGGTCCAGTGGGCAGGGTGAGAAGGATCCTGCCAGCGTCATTTCTTTGCAGGTCCAGGCCTGTGGGGTTTGGGTGGCGGGGTGGGGAGCGCGAGAAACAATGACCTCACTGGGTCTATGTGTCACAGAGCATGCTCCTGACCAATGAGGCGCCGGCCCGTGGTTTCTAGGATACGGAGTAGAGATCTGAGAGTAGCAGTTGTCTTGAGACACTGGAACCAACTGGTTCATCTCACCGCCATCTCATCTCACAGCACCTCATCTCATCACACCTTATCCCACCGCACCTCTTCCCACCGCACTGCAGATCGAGGCCTCGGAGGAAGCGGGTTCAACGGCCAGCATGCCGAAGAAAAGGGGCCGTCAAAGGTCATCTCGTCACCGCTCCCGCACCGCCCGAGCTGAGCTGTCCTTCTCAGTGAGCCACATGGAGTACCTCCTGCGCAAAGGTCACTATGCCCAGCGCCTCAGCTCGTCTGCACCAGTCTTCCTAGCAGCGATCATTCAGGACCTGACGTCCAAGGTCCTGGAGCTGGCAGGCAACGAGGCCCAGAATACTGGTCAAAGGTGCATCACCCCCGAGTTGGTGGACATGGCGATCCACAACAATGCTCTGCTCAGCGGCTTTTTTTGGATGACAACAATCTCCCTGGAGGCCCCGGGTCCACGCTAGGTGCCCAACTACACCTGGGTACCCAGTGCCCAGTCCCTGGCCCCCAGACAGACCTCCGGCTGTCCGGTGCCTGGCCTGCTCACCGACCGATTGCACTGGCCAGTGCCTTGGGCCCAGTAATGTCAAATCAATAAAGAGTTTCAAGATATCCTTGTGTGTGCTTCAGTCACTTGGTCTGGAAGGTGGTGGTGGGACACGCTTTGTTGGAGGGATGGGGGTCGGGGGTCTGGTTGGAGCTGAGGGGGAGTGTTGTGAGTGTGGGTGGAGTCGGGGATGGCAGGCAAAAAGGAGAAGTCGCTCACGGTGATAGTGCATGGTGTGGCCCTGGGTGGGAGAGGCTGGCTACAGCAGAGGTGGGGGTGGAGTGGGGTCTTGGGGGAGGCAAGGGAATGGAAGGCTCCCCCATTGGCTCTGAGCAAGTGGGAGCCAGGCCAGGTCCGCAGAGGGACCGGGGTCCTGGTGGTGACGCTCAGTCCCGTGAGGGCGGTGTTGTAATAGGGCGAAGACGGCAAGGTGACAGACAAAGTCATGGTATGGGATGCAGGGGTTGGTGGACAGTGTGCTTAACATGAATTCCCATGGGGGCGGGGGCCTAGACAGTAAGACTGTAGTGGGATGGAGATTGGGGTGGGCAGGACACAACCAGCACGTATGCAAGGTCAGAATCAGGGTCACGTGGGGTTGAGTTAACTTCTTGGTCATGTTTCTTTAGAGATGCCAGGAGATGCCCTGCTTGGCAACCTGCATAAAAAAGGTCACCTAGCAACGGTGGGCCATGCCACCACCCGCAATTTGCATATACGACATTTCCGGGGCCAGGCTCCGCCTCCTGCAACTTCATTTGCATATCACCATGGAAATGGACCTTTAGCCTAGAAAGTTGGAGTAGTAACCACGTGTGAGACCCACGTTTTAAAATTAATGCTATTTCTTTATGCCTTAGGTAGTTTGGATTTGATTAGTAAGAAACTTTATACCTACTGCTGCTTCCCTGATAGGGTGCTAGCCTTTTACTGACCTTTTATTTCTTCATTTTAAATAATGAGAACAAAATACCTGCCCACCATTTCAGAATAATGGTTAGAAGAATTGGAAACATATATGATGGATATATAATATACAACATAAAAGATATTTTTAAAAATATGCAAAAACATGCTGTTTAGTTGCTCAGTCACATCTCTTTGCAACCCCATGGACTGTAGCCTGCCAGTCTCCTCTGTCCATGAAATTTCCCAGGCTTGAATACTGGAGCAGGTTGCCATTTCCTTCCCTAACCCAGGGATTGAACCTGCTTCTCTTGCATTGACAGGGGGATTCTTTACCACTGAGCCACCAGGGAAGCCCATATAAAAGTATAGTTGTGCTAAAATAAGAATTTACTAAGTAGTAAGGGTAGTTCTGTATGCAGTCCATGGCACTGTGTTATATCTTTTTATTTTCTTACATTATGCAATGAAACAACCTCTTTTGGAGCCCAGTTCTATGAATTTACCACAGGTATACATGTGTGCATCCACCACCACATTCAGGACATGGAACAGCTCCATCAACTCAGAAAGTCCCTGATCTGGTACTGTGGTCCCTGTTCAGTGCTTGCTTTTTGTTAAAATAAAGCTTGTTAAATAGAACCCTGGGTGGGGAGTTGGATGGTGAGCCAAAATTCAAGAAAGACCACAAGGGAAAGTGAAATGAAGAAGTTTATTACTCATAAGACCTGGAGGAGGCACAAAGCATTCCTGGAGGGTGGCACAGGAGGTCAGAGCAGGCTATAGTCAGAGGGAAGGCAGCAGGATCTGGGATTTATAGCTTTTATTAGGTCCCATAGGCTAAGTGCTTCTAGGGTTCCCTGGATAAGGCCAAACTGGTCAATTCAAAACCGAAAAAAAACCCAGCAAAGTTTTAGTAAGCTCTGTGGGAGTTCTATCTAAGGGACCCATAAGAGGAAGGAGCTGGGAGGCGGAAGAGATTGTTAAATCACCCAGGCCTTTGGGGAAGTCATATCAGTTACTCTTTCTTATGATTCTGCTGACTGTCATCCAGGGCATGTACTTGAGGATAGATTTGTGTCCACCCAAGGTCCCTGCAAGCCCCTTAGCCACACAAAAAGAACACAATCTTATAGAGTACTTTAAACTCTCCTTCTCCAGAAGGAAATGGCAACCCACTCCAGTATTCTTGCCTGGAGAATTCCATGGAAGGAGGAGGCTGGTGGGCTACAATCCACAGGGTCGCAAAGAGTCAGATACGACTGAGCGACTTCACTTTAAACTCTCAATAGTTGTCAAACTCTTTCTTCAGACCTAATCCTTGACAACCACTGCTCTGTTCTCCATCTCAAAAAAACCTGCCTTTTGCATATGTCTTGTAAGTGGATTCATTAAGTCTGTCAGCTTTTGAGGTTGGCTGCTGTCACTAAACATACTGCTTTTGAGGTTCATTGAGACTGTTGTGTGTATCAGCAGTTATGTTCTATTGTTGAGTAGTATTCCATTGTGTGGATGTACCACAGGGTTTCTTTAACCCTTGGTCTATTGTAGGACATTTTGGTTGTTTCCAGGTTTCGGGCAATTTTGAATAAAGCAGATATGAACATTCATGGATAAGTTTTTAATATGAACATAAATTTTCATTTCTCTACGGTATATCCCCAGGAGTTGGCTGACTGATTCATATGAAAAGGTTCCTCAGGCTCTCTTCACAAATAGTCTCATCCTCATGCCCTAGGGGCAGCCACTGTTTTTATGTTTTTCACCACATATTGGTTTTACTTGTTTTAGAACTTCAAATAATGGAATTACACATGTAAGTACTTTCAGTGAAGCTTCTTTTGAAAGGCACTGGAACCCCACATGCTCTTTTCCCAGCTTCCCAAGATGTGGTCCACTGATGAGTGGGCTAGCAGCCACTGAAGACAACACAGCCTTGCTGCAACGAAACCCAAGCCAGCCCAGCCTACATTTATATCCACATTCATCTGCCTTGCCACAATAGAAGGGTCCATGAAGTACACATAGGGGACACCTCTATACCACATAGCTCTGATGACCAGTAGTGCACTGCTGTGGCCCATAAGGTGTCTCCTACATGAGACCACTTCTCCAAAATCAGAAAATGTAACTTACCTACTTAATACATAGAAAAAAGCATAGAGAGCTGGCAAATTGAAGAAAAGATAAATCTGCTCCATATGAAGAACAAGACAAAATGTCAGAAAAAGAACTAAACAAACTGGACATAAAAAATCTACCCAGTAAAGAGTTCAAGGTAATGATCATAAAGATGCTCAATGAATTTGGGAGAAGAATTGATGAACATAGTGAGAATTTTAACAAAGAGTTAAAAACTATAAAGCAGAACGAAATAAAGATGAAAAGTTCCATAACTGGAATGTTAAAATACTGTCGAAGGAATCAGCAAAAGAGTAGATGATACAGAGGAACAGATCTGTGAGCTGGAAGGCATAGTAGTGGAAATCATCTAGCTGAAGAGAAAAAGAGAATTTGATAAGATGAGGATAGTTTAAAAGAACCCTGGGACAGCATCCAATGTATAAGCATTCACATCATGTGGGTCTCAAAGGACAAGAAATACGAAGTTTCAATTATAAAAGGGAAAGAGAAAGATACACCCAACTGAATACAGAATTCCAGAGAACAGCAAGGAGAGATAAGGAAACTTTCTTAAGTGATCACTGCAAAGGAATAGAGGAAAACAATAGAATGGGAAAGACTAGAGACCTCTTCAAGAAAATTAGAGATACCAAGGGAACTTTTCATGCAAAGATGAGCACAATAAAGGACAGAAACTGTATGGATCTAACAGAAGCAGAAGATATTAAGAAGAGGTGGCAAGAATACACAGAACTATACAAAAAAGGTCTTAATGACCCAGATAACCATGATAGTATGATCACTCAGATAGAGCCAGGCATCCTGGAGTGTGAAGTCAAGTGGGCCTTAGGAAGCATTAGTACAAACAAAGCTAGTGGAGGTGATGGAATTCCAGCTGAACTATTTAAAATCCTAAAGGATGATGCTGTTAAAGTGCTGCGCCAGAAAATCTGGAAAACTCAGCAGTGGTCACAGGATTGGAAAAGGTCAGTTTTCATTCCAATCCCCCAAAAGGGCAATGTCAAAGAATGATCACATTGCCGTACAACTGCACTCATTTCACAAGCTAGCAAGATTATGCTCAAAATCCTTCAAGCTAGGTTTCAGCAGTATGTGAACCGAGAATCTCCAGATGTACAATCTGGATTTAGAAAAGCTAAAGGAACCAGAGTTCAAATTGCCAACATCCACTGGATCATTAAAAAAAAAAAGAAAAAACAAGGGAATTCCAAAAGAAATCTACTTCTATTTCATTGACTATGCTAAAGACTTTGTGTCAATCACAAAAAAAAACTGGAAAATTCTTCAAGAGACGGGAATACCAGACCACCTGACCTGCCTCTTTAGAAACCTGTATGCAGGAAAAGAAGCAGGAGTTAGTACTGGACCTGGAACAACAGACTGGTTCCAAATTGGGAAAGGAACATGTCAAGGCTGTATATTGTCACCCTGCTTATTTAACATATGCAGAGTGCGTGCTTGTATGCTAAGTCACTTCAGTTGTGTCCAACTCTGTGTGACCCTATGGACTGTAGCCCACCAGGCTCCTCTGTCCATGGGATTCTCCAGGTAAGAATACTGGAGTGGGTTGCCATTATATCATGGAAATGCCAGGCCGGATGAATCACAAGTTGGAATCAAGACTGCCAGGAGAAATATCAATAACTTCAGATATTCAGATGAAACCAATTTAATGGCAGAAAGCAAAGAGGAAATAAAGAGACTCTTGATGAAGGTGAAAGAGAAGAGTGAAAAGGCTGGCTTAAGACTTAGCATTAAAAAAACAAAGATCATGGCAGCTGGTCCCATCACTTCATGGCAAATAGAAGGGGAAAAAGTGGAAACAGTGACAGATTTTATTTTCTTGGGCTACAAAATCACTGTGGACAGTGACTGCACCCATGAAATTAAAAGACACTTGCTCCTTGGAAGAAAAGCTATGACAAACCTAGACAGTGTATTAAAAAGCAGAGACATCACTTTGCCAAGAAAAGTCCTATGTATAGTCAAAGCTATGTTTTTTCCAGTAGTAATGTAAGGATGTGAGAGTTGAACCCTAAAGAATGCTGAGCATGGAGGAGTTGATGCTTTCTAACTGTGGTACTGGAAAAGACTCTTGAGAATCCCTTGGACAGCAAGGACATCAAACCAGTCTATCCTAAAGGAAATCAACCCTGAATATTCATTGGAAGGACTGATGCTGAAACTGAAGCTCCAAGACTTTGGCCACATGATGTGAAGAGCTGACTCATTGGAAAAGACCCTAATGTTGGGAAAGATTTAGGGAAGTAAGAGAAGGAAGAGATAGAGTATGAGATGATTGAATGCCATGATTAACTCAATGGACATGAGTTTAAGAAAATTCTGGGAGATACTGAAGGACAGGGAAGCCTGACATTCTGCAGTCCATGGGATCACAAAGAGTCAAGACTCAACTGAGTGACTGAACAGCAACATATTTTCTGGGGTCTTACTGTAAACTGAAAACCCATGGCCTAAATCAGACATTTGAAAACTAATATATTAACAATAATACTTCCCCATCCATATTACTCAGTATTTTCTGTTTTTAAAATATACAATCATCTGTCTTTACACCTGGAAACTATGTAAATAGCACATCCTGTTTCATTTTATTTTGTGGCAAATTTGATTTTGTAAATGGCATAAAGACTAGGTTCTTTGGCTATCCAGATTTCATCTCTTTCTTGATTTCTTTCCTTAGCTGCATGCTCTAAAGCTGCAGTCAGTTTAGGGCAAAACGTTCTATTCGAGGATGGATCAGTTCAGTTCAGTAGCTCAGTAGTGTCCAACTCTTTGTGACCCCATGGAATGCAGCACGTCAGGCTTCCCTGTCCATCACCAACTCCCAGAGTCTGCTCAAACTCATGTCCATCGAGTCAGTCAGTGATGCCATCCAACTATCTCATCCTCTATCATCCCCTTCTCCTCCTGCCTTTAATCTTTCCCAGCACCGGGGTCTTTTCCAATGAGTCAGTTCTTTGCATCAGGTGATCAAAGTATTGGAGTTTCAGTTTCAGCATCAGTCCTTCCAATGAATGTTCAGGACAGATTTCCTTTAGGATGGACTGGTTGGATCTCCTTGCAGTCCAAGGGACTCTCAAGAGTCTTCTCCAACATCCCAATTCAAAAGCATCAATTCTTTAGTGCTCAGCTTTCTTTATGGTCCACCTCTTAACATCCGTTCATGACTACTGGAAAAACCATAGCTTTGAGCTTTATCAGCAAAGTAATGTCTCTGCTTTTTAATATGCTGTCTAAGTTTGTCAAGCTTTCCTTCCAAGGAGCAAGCATTTTTTTAATTTCATGACTGCAGTCACCATCTGCAGTGATTTTTGGAGCTCAAAAAAAATAAAGTCTGTAATTGTTTCCATTGTTTCCCCATCTATTTGCCATGAAGTGATGGGACTGGATGCCATGATCTTAGTTTTCTGAATGTTGAGTTTTAAGCCAACTTTTTCACTCTCCTCTTTCACTCTCATCAAGAGGCTCTTTAGTTCCTTTTTACTTTTGGTTATTAGAGTGGTATCATCTGCGTATCTGAGGTTGTTGACATTTTTCCTGGCAATCCTGATTCCAGCTTGTGCTTCATTCAGCCTGGCATTTCGCATGATATACTCTGCATATAAGTTAAATAAGCAGGGTGACAATATACAGCCTTTCCTGCTTTGGAACCAGTCTCTTGTTTCATGTCCAGTTCTAACTGTCATTTCTTGACCTGCATACAGATTTCTCAGGAGGCGGGTAAGGTGGTCTGATATTGCCATCTCTTTAAGAATTTTCCACAGATTTTTGTGACCCACACAGTCAAAAGCTTTGGCATAGTCAATAAAGCAGAAGTAGATGCTTTTCTGGAACTTTCTTGCTTTTCCTATGACCCAGCAGATGTTGGCAAATTGATCTCTGGTTCCTCTGTCCTTTTTAAATCCAGCTTGAACATTTGGAAGTTCATGGTTCATTCAAGCCTGACTTAGAGAATTTTGAGCATTACTTTGCCAGCTTGTGAGATGAATGCAGTTGTGTGGTAGTTTGAACATTCTTTGGCATTGCCTTCTTTGGGATTGGAATGAAAAGTGATCTTTTCCAGTCTTGTGGCCACTGCTGAGTTTTCCAAATTTGCTGGTGTATTGAGTACAGCACTTTAACAGCATTCTCTTTTAGGATTTAAAATAGCTCTATTGGAATTCCAGTTCCATGATGGATAAGTGTGAGTAAAGTGATGGAAAAAGGAGCCAGAAGAATAGTCATCATTGTGGTTTTCTTCTTCTTGGTCCTGTGACTTTTTCTTGCTCAAATTGGAATTTATACACCCCAAAACTTATTTCATGTCTTGGACAAAGATCATTTTGAACATAAAGAAACATAAGAGAAAGATCCATAATCTATAATGGGGTTGAAATGAGAAATACTAAAACAAACAAAGAATAAATGCCAAATGACAAACCAGTTCTTTAGTCTTCTGGTGATTTTTGTATTTTTGAATGCTATGGATTGAATTGTGTCCCCACTCCACCAACAAAACCTCAATGTGATAGTATTTGGAGATGAGACCTTTGGAAAAAACGTTGCCAAATGTCATGATGGTAGGGCCTTTATGATGGGGTTAGTGCCCTTATAACAGAAGGCAACAAAAGGATCTCTCTCTCTTTCTCTCTCCCCCTCCCTCCCTCTCTTGTCTCTGTCTCTCACTGTCTCTCTCTCTTTCTCCCTTTTAAGGACATACAGTGAGAAGGCAGATGTCTACAATATAAGAAGAGAGTTTGCACCAGAAACCTCCTATACTGGCACCTTGACCTGACATTTCTAGTCTCCAGAGCTGTTAGAAAATAAATTTCTGTTGTTTAAGCCAACTAGTTTATGGTATTTTGTTACAGAAGCCTGAGCAGACCAAGACATTGAATAAGAATTGCGCTGGGCTTGTGTATTCATTTAATCCTTATAAATATGAAACCCAAGCATGGTTTAGTATGTTTTTTCTAATGTCTCAAGCAAAAGATAGTAGCTGTATATGCATTTTCCATTGTAAAAGTTGAAAATACAGAGAATAAAATCTTACAGTTCCTATCCCTACTTTCAGACAAGGTGCTTATTTCACACTAGTTCCATATTAAATGCAACATAGTGCACCAGAGAGACACATCCAGTGAAAAAAAATTCCCTTGGGAACTCTGTACTGGTTGAGATGATAAGCTAGTTCTTATCATGTAACAATCTTTATCTCCTTGTATTTAATGCTATGACTTTTACTTTCTTAAAATAACAATGTTGCTTTAACTATAGCTATTTCTCCCCTTATTATCAATTCAGGAAGATGAATTTATCTTTTTATGACCTTTACCTATCACTAGCTGTCTTTTTGGATGTTTGAAAATTATTTACTATGACAGGGGAAACTGCTAATGAGAGTTTACTTGGAAAAAAGCAGATAACACTATGTACACAATATTATCTTTTTATCTTCTGTTTTTTTTTTTAAAGAATTTTATTTTTTAGGGCAATTTTATGTTCACAATATCATGATCTTTTCATGAAATGACCAGATAGCCTTTCTTGCCAACTGAGAGATGGATTAAGTTTTTTCTTAGCCTGTTTTTATTATAAAGGTGAGGTATATTATGAGGAAACTTAGAAAAAACAGAAAATGGAAAAACCCACCAAAAATACCATCACTTAGGAATGTTGTCAACTTTTTGATGTAGATCTTTCAAGTATTTTTCTAAATTTCTTTTAATGGCATTATATTCTATAGGATCTAAACTTGCTAAAACTCTAAGTAAATACTACTATCAAATTCCCTTTCAAAGGTATATCAATACTACACACAACTAGCATATCAAAGTGCTCATAATAATTCATAATTTCATAATTTCATAATTTCATGTTGGTTAAACCAACATGAGGTATTGCACCTTCTTTGTTACCAATTTAACAAGAAAATGTTACTCATCAATGTTTAATTTTGTATGACTTTGATTTCCAGTAATGTTAAACATTTTGACACATTTATTAGACATTTGTGTTTCTTATTCTGTCAATTTTATATTACTATATTTTGCCTAATTGGAAGAAATAAATGATTTTGTTATGGATTTCAAGGAGCTCTTATACATTGTACTATTAGCTCTTTGTTAGGATTATTGCAAATAGTTTTTGTAGTTTGCCTCTTAACATTAATTGTAGCAATTTTTGGTGTCCATAGGCTTAATTTTTATATTTACTCAAATCTAGAACTCTTTTCCTTATGGCTCCTGTTTTTGAAACTTAATAATAATAATTAGAGACTTATTTCCCACCATAATATAATTCACTTTCATTTTGTATAGTCAAATGGATAAGTTCTTTTAGTTTTTGAAAATTTCTATTGCTATTATTCCTAAACAGGAAAATTTTTAGATTAGCAGCACCCATATTTTCCTTTATATTTTATTATTTTTAATAGACTAAAATCTTCTAAAGTTTTTAAAAAAAAAATTTAGTTTATAGAGTAATTGTCAGAAAGTAGAGACTTCCCACACACCTCCCCTCTCTCCTCCCTCCATGCCATTCACACTCAATTTCTCCTATTATTAACATTTTGCATTTGTGTAATACATTTGTTACAATTGATGAATCATGTTGGTATATTGTTATTAACTAAAGTCCACAGTTTTTATTAGGATTCACTCTTTCTGATGTACAGCTCTATAGATTTTGATGCATACATAATGTTATATGTCTACCATTATGTATATAAAATAGTTTCACTTCTCTAAAACTGCCCTGTGCCCCACCTATTCATCCTTATCTCTACTATCAAAAAAGAACAGAATCCATCTGACAAAAACTCCCTCATCTTCCTTAATCTGAACTAATCTATACCTACACCTATTTTATCATTCCTCTCTCAACTTGCTTTCTTTAGAGAACCTGTCCTTCCTATTTCAATTGGTCTATTTTTAATTTCACTAATTCTTTCTTCTACCAGCTCAAGTATATTTTGAACTCTCTAGTAAACTTTTCATTTTAGTTATATTTTTCAGCTCCAGAATTTATATCAAGCTTATTTTTTATAATTTCTCTTTATTGGAATTCCCTATTTGGTGAGACAGATGAATGAATAAAGAAGATGTGGTCCATACATGCAGTGGAATATTATTCAGCCATAGAAAGGAATGAAATTGGGTCATTTGTAGTGATGTGGATGAACCTAAAGTCTGTCATACAGAGTAAAGTAAGTCAGAAAGAGAAACAAAATATCATATATTAACATACATATATACATGGAATCTAGAGAAATGACACCAATAAACCTATTTGCAGGGCAGAAATAGAGACACAGATGTAGAGAACAGACTTGTGGACACAGGGAGGGGAGAAGGAGAGGGTGGGATGAATTGAGTAGCATTGACATATATACATGACCATGAGTAAAATAGTTAGTGGGAAGCTGCTATATGACACAGGAAGCCCAGCCCAGGGCTCTGTGATGACCTAGAGGGATGGGATGGGGTGGGGTGGGAGAGAGGTCCAAGAGGGAGGGGATTTATGCAAGCATATAGTTGACTCATCTTGTACAGCAAAAACTAACCCAGCATTGAAAAGCAATTATTCTCCGATTAAAAAAAATATTTTTAAAGAATAAAATGAAAAAATGCCAATACAGAAATGTAGAAATCAATAGGATGGTTAAACTGATAACAGGAAAATGCAAACCACAAAATGTTGGCACAACTCTATTAACATCAAACATAATAGTCATTAAGGTAATGAAACTTGCTGAAGATTTAAAAGGTCACAACAATGAAGCAGGGCAAAGGCTAACAGAGACTTGCCAAATGAACTCACTGGTCATAGAAAACACCCTTTTCCAACAATACAAGAGAGGACTATACACATGGACATCACCAGATGGTCAACACCGAAATCAGATTGATTATATTCTTTGCAGCCAAAGATGGAGAAGCTCTAAACAGTCAGCAAAAACAAGACCAGGAGTTGACTGTGGCTCAGATGATGAACTCCTTATTGCCAAACTCAGATTTAAATTGAAAAAAGTAGGGAAAACACTAGACCACTCAGGTATGACCTAAATCAAATGCCTTACAATTATACAGTGGAAGTGATAAATAGATTCAATGGATTAGATCTGATAGAATGCATCAAGAACTATGGACAGAGGTTTGTGACATTGTACAGAAGGCCATGATCAAAACCACCTCCAGGAAAAAAGAAACGCAAAAAGACAAAATGGTTGTCTGAGGAGGCCTTACAAATAGCTAAGAAAAGAAGAGAAGCAAATGGCAAAGGAGAAAAGGAAAGATATCCCCATCTGAATGCAGAGTTACAAAGAATAGCAAGGAGAGATAAGAAAACCTTCCTCAGTGACCAATGCAAAGAAAGAGAGGAAAACAATAGAATGGGAAAGACTAGGGATCTCTTCAAGAAGATTAGAGATACTAAGGGAACATTTCATGCAAAGATGGGCTCAAAAAAAGACAGAAATGGTATGGAACTAACAGAAGCAGAAGAGATTAAGAAAAGGTGGCAAGAACACACAGAACAACTATACAAAAAAGATCTTAATGACCCAGATAACCACTATGGTGTGATTACTCACCTAGAGCCAGACATCCTGGAATGAGAAGTCAAGTGGGCCATAGGAAGCATCACTATGAACAAAGCCAGTGGAGGTGATGGAATTCCAGCTGAGCTATTTCAAATCTTAAAAGATGATGCTATTAAAGTCCTGCACTCAATATGCCAGCAAATTTGGAAAACTCAGCAGTGGCCACAGATCTGGAAAAGGTCAGTTTTCATTCCAATCCCAAAGAAAGGCAATACCAGAGAATGTTCAAACTACCGCATAATTGCACTCATCTCACACACTAGCAAAGTAATGCTCAAAATTCTCCAAGCTAGGCTTCAACAGTACATGAATTGAGAAATTTCAGATGTTCAAGCTGGATTTAGAAATGGCAGAGAAACCAAGGATCAAATTCCAACATATGTTGGATCATAGGAAAAGCAAGAGAGTTCCAGAAAAACATCTACTACTGCTTAATTGACTATACTAAAGCCTTTGACTATGTGGATCACAACAAACTGTGGAAAATTCTTAAAGAGATGGGAATATCAGACCACCTTACCTGCCTCCTGAGAAATCTGCATGCAAGTCAAGAAGCAACAGTTAGAACCGGAGATGAAATGGATTGGTTCCAGGTTGGGAAAGGAGTAGGTCAAGGCTGTATATTGTCACCCTGTTTATTTAATTTATATGCAGAGTACATCATGCAAAATGCTGGGCTGGATGGAGCACAAGCTGGAATCAAGATTGCTGGGAGAAATATCAATAACCTCAGATATGCAGATGACACCACCCTTATGGCAGAAAATGAAGAGAAACTTAAGAGCCTCTTGATGAAAGTGAAAAAGGAAAGTGAAAAAGCTGACTTAAACCTTAACATTCAAAAAACAAAGATTATGGCATCCGGTAGCATCACTTCATGGCAAATAGATGGGAAAAGAAGGGAAACAGTGACAGTCTTTATTTTCTTGGGCTCCAAAATCACTGCAGATGGTGACTGCAGCCATGAAATTAAAAAATGCTTGCCCCTTGGAAGAAAAGCTATGACTAACCTAGACAGCATAATAAAAAGCAGAGACATTACTTCACCGACAAAGGTCCATCTAGTCAAAGCTATGATTTTTCTGTAGTCATGTATGTATGTGAGAGTTGGACTATAAAGAAAGCTGAGTGCAGAAGAATTGATGCTTTTAAACTGTGGTGTTGGAGAAGACTCTTGAGAGTCCCTTGGACTGCAAGGAGATCCAACCTAAAGGAGATCCGTCCTGGGTGTTCATTGGAAGGACTGATGTTGAAGCTGAAACTCCAATACTTTGGCCACCTGATGCAAAGAGCTGACTCAATTGAAAAGAGCCTGATGCTGGGAAAGATTGAGGGCAGGAGGAGAAGGGGATGATGGAGGATGAGATGGTTGGATGGCATCACCAACTCAATGGACATAGGTTTGGGTAAACTCTGGGAGTTAGTGATGGACAGGGAGGCCTGGTGTGCTGTGGTTCATGAAGTTGCAAAGAGTTGGACACGACTGAGTGACTGAACTGAATTGGACTAATCAAGACAGTGTGACACTCATCTTAGGGATGACAGATAAATCTTCCAAATAGAACAGAGCATACAGAAATAGACCCAAACTTATATGGTCATGGAATTTTTGACAAAAATAACCAACCGATACAGTGGTGAAAGGAAGTACTTTTGTTTTGTGTTGCTTTTTAACAAATGCTGCTTGGATAGCTAGATATCCATGTAGGAACAAAATGAAAACGAAATCTCAAATTTTTTTATCTCTTTTTTTTCTTTTTTTTCATTTATTTTTATTAGTTGGAGGCTAATTACTTTACAATATTGTAATGGTTTTTGCCATACATTGACATGAATCACACATGTAAATCCATGGTTGAAATCTCACAGCACATACAAAAATTCCAAGTGTAAAAATAAACTTCTTGTCATAGCATACGCAAATGTCATTTCTAGATAGTTCATAGATCTAATGGTTAAGGTAAAACTATACAGCTTTGAGAAGAAAATATAAGAAAATATTTTTGTTACAAAGTACAACAAGTCCCCTACATATGAAGCTTGAATTTGCAAACTTTCAAAGATATGAAAGTGCATGCCAGCCCCTGTATGTCAGCTGTTGTACTGTACTACTGTATTTTTTAAAGTATTATACTGAAAATGATTTCTTTATTTTATGTTTTTTTTTTATGTAACATATTATTTGTATAAAAAGTATTAGAAACCAATTACATTACAGTCCTATAATGTCAATTGTGTTAGTTGGGTACCTAGGCTAAATTTGTTGGACTTTGAACAAATTGGACTTATGAACACACTCTCAGAATGGAACTTGTTCATGTGTAGGGGTCTTACTCTACATAGGCAAGAATTTCTTATACAGGTCACAGGAAACAATAACAATAGAAAACTGACAATATAGATTTTATCAAAATATTAAATTGCTGCTCATCAAAAGAATTTTTAAGAGTGAAAAAGTAATGAACTGGGAGAAAATATTATATATAGTAAATATAAATGTGTATATGTGCTTATATAGTATTTGTTATATACATATATAACAGGTTATATTAAAAAAATTCTACAACTCAATAATGAGTGGACAAGAAACAAAAAATGGACCAAAGTTGTACATTCTATTGGAACAGTTTTTCAGTTTCTTATGAAGTCAAACATAAACACACCATATGATCCATAATCTCTCTTCAGTATTTACCTAAGTAAATTGAAAACATATTCACATAAAAACATGTACATGAAGTTTTAAAGTGCCTTATTTATTATTTCCCTATATTGGAAACAATGTAGATGTCTTTCCAAAAAATGAATACATAAACTAGGGTAGCATGGAATATTACTCAGCATTCAAAAAGTACAACATAGATGAATCTTAGGGCTTCCCAGGTGTCATGAGTGGTAAAGAATCTGCCTGCCAAAATGGGAAAGGTAAGAGACAGGAATTCGATCCCTGGGTCGGGAAGATCCCCTGGGGAAGGACATGGCAACTCACTCCAGTGTTCTTGCCTGGAGAATCCCATGGAAGGGGAGCCTGGTGGGCTACAGTCCATAGGGCAGCAGAGTCGGACACAGTTAAGTGACTTAGCACAACAGAGCGCAGATGAATCTTAAATACATTTTGCTAGGTGAAAGCCACACGACCACAAGAGCTACATAGTATGTGAATCCTTTTATATGATAGTCTGGAAAAGGTATAGGGACAGAAAAGAGATCTGTGGTCTCTAGAGCTGGGAGAGGGTGAAGAGTTGACTGCGAAGAGGCCATGCAAGGTAATAGAAATATTTTCTGGGTGATAGAAAAATTTTGTGTGGTACTCTAATTGTGGATGCATGATTATGTATTTGTTAAAACCCATATAACTGCACCCCATGGAGAGTGTCTTATTTTATGCAGATTTAAAAAAAAATCAACCAGCATGTCTGGGGAAACCATGATAGAATGAAGGCTATGGCAAATGAATATAACTTTATTACAAATGTGGTACAACTTAACTAAGGAAAAGTTGAGAGAAAAGGAACCGACTTATTTTACAAAACTGGTTTGCTTAGATATTGTTTAAAGATAATAAAAAATGGACCTGTACACACTGTACTCTTATTGGTACATATATTTCTTACGAGGGTATGAATCTGTAATTCTGAACCTACATTTCAACTATACTAGGGCAGAAAAAAATTAGCAAGTGGATTATAGATAATGACAGTCAGATTTCTCTACCAAAGAAAGAAGTTACAAATAAGCGCTGAAAGTGAATTGTTTTTTATCACTGCCACGACAAATTGCCACAAACTTAATGTTGTTGTTGTTCAGTCGCTAAGTCATATCCGACTCTTTGTGACCTCATGGACTGCAGCGCGCCAGGCTTCCCTGTCCTTCACCATCTCCCAGAGCTTGCTCAAACTCACGTCCATAGTCTTGGTAATACCATTCAACCATCTCCTCTTCTGTCGTCCCCTTCTCCTCCTGCCCTCAATCTTTCCCAGCATCAGGGGCTTTTCCAATGATTCGGTTCTTCACATCATATTACTGTTTGATAAACTGGCATCCTGACCTGGCTCTCAATGGGCTAAAATGAAGGAGTCTGGTGACTATAGGGGATAGTCTATTCCCTTGATTTTTCCTGCTTCTTGAGGCCACTCACATTCCTTGGCTCATGGAGCCTTTCCTCAATATTCAAATCTAGCAATGTTGCATCTCTCTCTGTCTTTCTTGAGTAGTCACATCTCTTTCTAACTCCCACTTTGGCCTCTCTTCCACTTTTAAGGACTCTTGTTTACATTGGGACCACCCAGATAACCCAGAATGATATTTTTGTTTTAAGATCAGTTGATTAGAAATCTACATTCCATATGCAATCTAATGTTCTGTGTTGTATAGGGAAACATATTCACAGGCTTCAGGGATTAGAATTTGTCCATTTTTGGAGGGGAGTGGCATTATTCTGCCCACCACAGGGGAGTAATGATAAAATGAACCCCATAGTGTTGAATATTGGTGCAAGCTCATGTTTATGTTCATATATACACAGACATAGAATAAAATATAGATATGGGTGTATATGCTTAGATTTCCTAGCTCTGTCCACTAAAAGCAATAATATCCCACTAGCAAAAAGCACACTTAGGCATAGATAGTGTTCTAAACACCATCCTTCAATAAAAGTAACCAAGTCTCTTTGAAGAAATGGGTGATTCTAGGACTGGGGCATGGAAAATACAAGGTGACCCTGGAGTATATTGTAGTGCCAAAAAACACTTTAGGGCCATGTCAAAGGGATACAGGACCCAACCTGAAAGAGTTCCCAGTGACTGAAGTTTGAGCAACAAACTAAATAATGATAGTATTGTATTTTAACTTAAAGAATAAGAGAGCCCATACTGGTATAAATACATAATTGAATAGTGGGGGAGGAAAGGGCAACTCTTTCTTACAGAAGAATTCCAATTAATAAACATAGAAGAAATGCAGGAAAAAGAAAATCACCTTAGAGTAGCACAATGCTTTTAGGCAAAATTCACTGATAAACGCCAAAATTAGTGAACAAAACTTTAAGGAGAAATGGGATATTCGCATCTCTCTCAAATATTATAACTTCCTGTGGTTAAGAAGCATTCCTAAGTTATTTGGTATTCCTCCCTCTAGGAGACAGAGTTTAATTATCCTCCACTTAAATATGGGTGTTACTTAGTGACTTGTTTATATTAGAAATACTATGAATTGAAACTGAGTATATGTATACGTAGTGAGTATTTATGTTACTGTGATGAGTACCTTCACAGTCTAAAACCTAGAAGACATCACTTTGACCAAGTGGCCAAGGTTAGCATCACCACTGGTAAATTCTGTGGATATATCATATCCTGTATCCTTTGACGTGCTGAGAAGGACACTGCCTCTGTGATATTCTTCCCCTTAACATATTACCCCAATGTAATCTCAAGAAAGCATCAGACAAAGCCAAATTGAGAGACCTTGTACAAAATAATTGATCAATGGTCTTCAAAAGTGACAAGGTTATGAAAAACAAGGAAAGATGAGAAACTGTTATAGATTGGAGAGAACTAAGAAACCATGACAAGTAAATAAAGCATGGCATCCTGCATTTGATCCTAGGACAGAAATATATTTTCAACTTTATTCAGAAAACTATGAAGATTTTTATAATAAAATTTTTGGTAGAAAACATAGTTATTAAATTAACAATTTCAATTGAACGGTATCCATAGAACATCAAGAAATAATAATGCTCAGTACAATCTAATAAAACAGAGTACGTTTTAGACATATTAATACTAGAACAGATTAAAATTAAAAATTAGCATCTAAAAATGGTCAAGATGGAATTAAGAAACCATATAAGTGATCAAATGTTAACTATCTGGATATCAAAGGTTTGAGTGTCTGGGTGACCGAAGGTGAAGGGGCTTGAAAGTAGCAGAAACTTAAATGACAGGCAAAGACATTATGGCCCCTGAACAACATTTGATTATTAGCAAACTGCTTTTATGTGTAGGCTAGTTGGCCTGTCTTGAGAAAAAAAATTACTTCACAGGACAAAAATAATGGGCAATATCAGTGAGACAGTGCTAAATTGGTCAAAGGTATTCAAGATGATAAAGTGAGCCTAGAGAAGCACATAAGGGAGCAAAAGCTGTAGTTAACTGGCTGATATCATTATCAGTTTCTCAACAATGTGTCTTAGAGTCCCAAGAGGGTCACCAGAACTTTGCAAAGACAAGGAATTCCAACCCATGGAGATTCCCACATTGGAAAACAAAAATTGCCAAATTTTCCTTTTTCTTTACTGGCCATTCTCTAGAGCATGGGTTTTTAACTAAAGGATTCCATCTATTAGAATATGTTTGGGAATTTGTAGAGGCATTTTGGTTATCACAATGGTTGGGAGATCTGACATTTAGTGGATAGAGGCCAGTGATGCTGGTTGTTCTGAAATAGATGGAATAATTGCATGTAAAGAAGAGTTATCCTGTATCCTACACAGTTTTCAAATATTCTGGTAAAGCCTAAATAGCATAACTGAGAAAAATTGTTTATAATTATCTGAATCTCGTCTTATCTCAACAATAGTTTTTATCCTATTTTCCTATATCTGTTTTTTTATGTTTTCTTTTCTTGTATATATAATAACTACCAACTCTTTTATTTTTCGTTAATATAAACTTACTCATTTTGAGTTGGTACAATCATGTATTTCATTATGTTGTTTGATATAGTCATGCCCTTGCATTTTTATATTGAAATAAATATCATTTTGTTGTAAATTGCTTTCCATGGATTTCTCATTTATATTTCAGTTAGGTCACTGTATTGATTTTTTGAAATTATGTACATAGGTAGGTTATATCATCTATGAACTTCATTTCGGGATAGTGAAGGGGGAGTCACAAAATATTTGTTATTAAGAGGGAGTATTATGTCTTATAGGAATGAGAACTACTGATCTAGTGCTAAGAATAAAAGATGAATACAGATAATAAGAAAGGCTTGAGGTTGTTGAAATTCATATTATTACCAAAGTGGGAGGTACCAATCATTGGTGTAAGTGAGCCACGGAAGCAGGAAGTTTCTGCATGAGAAGACTCATTACTAGTCTGCATCAGGCCTTTTTCATCAGCTTGTCATTTTGTCACCACAATGATCTTGTAAGGTAGGTACTACTGTTATTTCTATTCTTCAGATGAAGTGATTGGACCTCAGAGAGATGAGGGCAGTTGTCTAAGTTTTCTTAGTTACCGAGTGGCAGAATCTAGAGTAGAACTCAAGTCTGTCTGATACCAAAGACGCATGCTTTCTGTTATCCTACTCAGGTTATCCAAGAGCAAGCTGGGGAAGAAAGTGCTGGACATCCCCGTCCCCCTACAGGAAACAGCCTGTGAGTGTTCTTGAGTGGGGATCTTTCAGCAATTTTTGAGTAGAAAATAACAGAAACCTCTTTCTTTCAATGAAGCTCTAACTTAGTTGGCCGAGTAAGATGTACAGAAAGTACAAGGTTAAAGTGGAAGAAGGGGAGAAAATGGTAGAAACCAGGGAATAGCAAGGACAGTTTTGTGTGTGTGTGTGTGTGTGTGTGTGTCCCATTGTGTTCCATGTGTGTCTGAAGGAAACTTCAAAAGCTTCACTAAATGCCTACTATGTGCATGGCCAAAAGCAAGGAAAGAAATTTAAGACATAATGAAATGCTGGAACCAGAAATCAGTCTTTGAGGAGGTGGGAGGGAAAGGGGCCAGAGCACAGATGAAAGGACACACCTATTTTGACAGAAGCCAGAGACCCATGAGAAAATGGGATTGCAACATGAGAGAAATTTGGGAGGCAGAATGGAAGGGTCATCCACCAGCATTACTGTGTAAGGCCAGGATGAGGCCATTCATACCACTGAGCAAGAGTGAGAGGAGGGAGTGAGCTGAGAGGCCAAGAAGACAGGAAAGGTTTGGGACATGATGTGGGCATGAATAAACCCAAAGAATCAACAAGAAATGAATAAAAGATTGTGGAGCTGCCTGCAGGCTTCTGGTGAAGTTAAGCTGCAGGGATTTATGCATTTGTTGATTACCCACTTTGTGCGCTACCCATAGTAAATATTCAACCCCAGGCAGCTGCCTCTGCCACCTCCCCACTCTTGGCCCCCAAGCCAATGTTCTGTCTCATTTTTTCCTAAGATGTGAGCAATCTGAGCAACAAATTATGAAGACGGAGCATACACATATAGGGTTTGCTGTTATAATCAAAATTTACAGCAAAACTAATCTGACACATATTTAATGATATGCATAATTGTTATTGTGCTTGGTGGCAATTAGGCATAAATTGTAAACAGTTTGCATAAATGCCTGTAATTAGAATTACTTCCGCACAGTTAAATCAAATTCTTCGTTTCTTTTCTGAGTTTGTCAGCTCTTGTATATTCCTCATCTGCATCCACATCAGTGGGGCAGATACTGAGCTGTCGTTAATCATCACCTTCAAGCACTTGTTATCGTCAAAGGATAAAATCTGAGATCTGGTCCAACAGTGATCTCTGACTGCCGCACGTAGGGCCCTTTCAAGAGCCAGCCCTCTCCTGTGTGGTCCTTAGTCAACCTCAGACGGTGGTCTGTGGCCCCTCTCTAGGGATTTCAGGTGGAGCGGGAGGAGAGAACCCTGGCTAGTGATGGCAACATGGGGGAAGAAATGGATTCTGAATCTGATTATCTGGAACTCCAGGGACAAGTGCACCACAAGGAAAGGGGAAATCGTTAAATTCAGCACATACACACCCTCCTCTCTGCCCCCTATCCTATGAAATGACTAATGTGACCATCTTTGCAACTATCTTTAAGGGAATAGATTCATACTAAAAAGAAAACCCTGCTGCAGCCTAACTCTAGAAGCATCCCTCCTTCCATTCAATGAAGCTAACTCCTGAAATGCCTTTAAATTCCTGGTACATATTGCTTTTCCTTTGCCATTAAAAATTAATGGTTTTAAAAATTAATGGCTTTAAAAAAGCCAGCATATTGATGGGAATATGGGTTCATAGAGTAATAGTTAAAGTCAGATACACCAGGATGCTAGCAGTGAAATTTTGGTATTTACACTTTCTGAACCTCAAATTTCTCATTTGTAAAATGATGATTATAATAGTATCTATCCCATATTGTTGTGAAGATTTCTTGGGATCATGTATGTAAAATATTAGCACATTGACTAGAGCATAGTAAGATTTCTTTAACTATCAGCTGCATTTATTATTAAATGTATTGTTGCTTTTTCTATTACTGTGACTGCCCCTCCATGTGTTTACTTCTGTAGGAAGCAGAACTGCAGGAAATGAATGTATGAAATGCTAGTGGTGAAATCTGGATATTGAAGCCACAGATGACCTTAAATCAAAGAGAACAGCACAGATGGTTCAGACCCTCATCTATATTCCAATTTTGTTAGAGGGAGGTTGGTGCCGACCTGGTACACAGTGAAACCTGGCATTTAGAGGAGACCAAGTAAGACTAGATTAATATGGTACTTAGAAACTTCGTTTAATCACCAAAAATGTATTAACTGAACCTCCAGTGCCTTGCAGAAGTAATATAGATAAAATATTTTAGGAGGGGAGAGAACATGTGCAACAAGTATGACAAGGGTACTAATAAGAGTTGTATCCTCAACACAGTGGTAGCTCCCATGGTGGACAAAGTATACATCTTTGCTTACGAGGTTCAGGGAAGATTTTGAGGAAAAGGTCTTTCAAGTGAGTGTAGCAATGTACTAAATGATATGTGTTTAAAAATTCAGTGTTGTTCCAGAAATATTTTTCCATATAGCTGAATTTTCTGAGCCTACTTTTTGCTTCTTAAAATAGCATGGATTCCATAGCCACGATTGTAGTTACCACTGCTTCATAACAAACTACTCCACAAATTAGTGGAATAAAGCAACAACTGAATTATGTTAATGAATTCTGTGGGTCAGAAATTTGGAGGGATCACAGCAAGGATGGAGTGTCTCTGCCTCTAAAAGTCTGGGCCCTCAGCTTGAAAAATCTTTATGATTAGAGGAGGCCAGAGAGTTAGGAAGTAGGATCATCTCTAAGTATCTTCTCTCACATATCTGACAGCTGAGGTTGCTTGTCACTGTCACCCACTGTTAATGCTCCAGTCATGTTCCATTGATCCAAGCTTTCATGGGTCTTCCATATTCAAAAGAATGGACATAGATCCCACCTCTCAATGGAAGGAATGTCAAAGAACTGAAGATGTTTAATATACCCTATAGGCCTTGTATAGCTATCGCTTCTGTCTCCCCAGGGACTATCAACTAGAACACCTCTAAGGTGACTTCTCCATATGACTTAATCTTCTCAGCATGACGACCCCAAGAGAGTCAGACTTCTTACATGCTATCTAAGTGTACCAAAAGAAAGTTTACAGTGAACAAAGCAAAAGCTGAATCCCATTTCATGTCATAGCCTTGGAAGTCACTCCCTGTATTCTGGGTGTTACTATTATGCCCAGGGGCCTTTGTTATACACTATTGGTCCAGGATGTCACAAGCTGTTTGAGATTAAGAAGAGGACATCACTCCCATCTTTTGATGGCAGGAATATAAAAGAATGTGTGGATATGTTTCAAACCCCCCTTAGCTACTCACTTATCAAGACTACAACCTCTGAATACCTTACCCATTGACTATCCAAGGAGCGAGGATTCCAAAAGCCTTTGTTTCTATATTTATCAAATATGCATTGAGTGCTTACTATTGGCCAGGCACAGAGGTTCTGGGAGACAGGCATGAAAAACAGATATATACAAATGGCTAATCACAACGTTGCTAGGTGCTAAGGTAAATGATGAGATATTGAAATGAAGTTTAACCAGATGGGGGTGATGGTGCTGGCAGACAAGTTAATTTAAATGGAGTGGCCAGGCAATGTCTTATCTGATGTCAACTTATGGAGAGAACAGAGGATAAGAAGGAGCTGACTCAGTCAAGTTTTGAGGAAGAGCATTCAAAGCAAAGGAAATAGCATATATGAGCATTCTGAGGCAGAAAACTTTTTACAGATTCAAGAAACTGAAAGAGGATCTCATATGTGGCCAGAGAACATAGAATAATTGTGTGTGATTAAGCTGGGATTAAACTCTTAGCAGTACAATAGGTTCATTTTCCATTAGCCTATTATTATTATACATCTGCTTTGTGTCCCATCATATTAACTGTCATTGTCAGAAGGATTTTAGTAAGGTAAACACGGTAATTAAATAATATCAAAGGAAATATGGTTCTTGCAAAAAAAATAAGGTACATCCAGTCTGGTCTTATTGTTTGGGCTGCCATTAAAATCCAGCTGCTGGACAGCAGGACTCAAAGCTTCCAGAAGCTGCTTAATCAACTAATATATAACTTTCGTGCCCAGCTTGTATTTTGCTTGCCAAAGGTGATAGTAAGTTGAGGCCCTGGCAAAATTGAGAAGCCCCAGAGGCTTGTTCTCTAGCTCCTGCTTTCAGCTGTCAGACTACTGTATGATTATTTGGATACCTCCTTGGTCAATATTGGACTTCCCTGGAGGCTCAGTTGGTAAAGAATCTACCTGCAGTGCAGGAGACCCAGGTTCAATTCCTGGGTTGGGAGTATCCCCTGGAGAAGAGAATGGCAGTCCACTCCAGTATTCTTGCCTGGAAAATTTCATGGATGGAAGAGACTCGTGGGCTACAGTCCATGGGGTTGCAAAGAGTTGGATGTGACTGAGCAACTAACAGTTTCACTTTCACCAATATTTCTTTACTGTATCAAAGCAGGGAAGGGCCAAATGACATCCAATAACAATGATCATTATCAATATGATAACTACTAAAATAATAACACATATTGAGTATTTATGTGCCAAGGGTTTTACAAGTGTTATCTCTTTTAATCCTCATAATAGCTTACTGAGCTAAGGTAAATACTAGTATTTTCATTTTACACATGAGAGATTTGAAGATCAGGGAGTCTAATTTACTAGTCTAAGATCAAAGAGTCGAGACTCAGAAGCTAGTCTGAGTGGTGAACCCATTCTTGTAAGCATGATTGAATAGTGTGATTCTTTCAGATGGTGAAAAACACACATAAGCACCTGGGAATTTTGCACATGCAGTGCCCCTACAGCTGAATATTTACCTGAATTTTTCACTTTTATCCAGATGTTTGATTTCATGTAGGCTAAATTGAACTGTGGCTGGCTTGTTAAAAACTATCTATCCTTTCTTAAGGCAATACCTTCACACTCTAATTCAGGTTTTTCCTCAAAGGATTTCTTATTTGCATTCTGGTTTAAGAATCAAGTCCTTAAACTCACACAAACCACCATTTAGTGCTTCAGTTATCCTTGGAGAGCATGGCTTATAATCAGCCTCCTTAAGTACTTTGAATTAAGTAATATGCAGGGAACAGCTTGCCTTTAATAGATTTCCTTACCTGATCTCAATGGGGCCCTGTCTCAGGTATTAAAAGGAAGAAAACCAATTAGCTCTAATTGCTGCTCTCCACGGATGTGTTGCCTTCTCATTGGCAGATGGTCACTGGTGTTGCAGAGGAGGCAATGACAAATTTTCTAGGTGGAAATATCCCTCTCCCTCTTCTCGTCTTATTTCTCTCCCACCAATACATCCTACAATTCACATATCTATGATACCTGTGACTCCAGATTTAGGAATACGGGTATTAGAAATTGATGATCTTCTCGACAGAGGCTGGTTCCATTCTCAGAAAGTCAGGCATTTGATCTTCCCTTGGCTTGGTTTAGTTGAGGGTGAGAGCTGTATGTCTGGAACTGTGTAGGTAGTCTACTGGTTAGACTGGGAAGTTTTCATGTTAAATTCAGATGAACCTTACTCTTTTTGTGCTCACAAAGGTACTATATGCATAGTAGGTGTTTATATTTAAATTTATTTTGAATGACTGTGTTAAAGATATTAATTAATTAATCACACTGTCTTCCCATAGCCTTCAAGGCTGTTCTGCCCAAGGGATTCTCTAGGCAAGAATACTGGAGTGGGTAGCCATTCCCTTCTCCAGGGGCTCTTCCCAACCCAGGGATTGAACCTGGGTCTCCTGCACTGCAGGCAGATTCTTTACCATCTGAGACACCAGGGAAGCCCACTGGTTAATTAATTATATTGTCTTTCTAAGAATTCAAGGCAATGCTTGCCTGTGACACTAAGAAAAAATGTTCAAGATTTCCCAGTCCTCACTGCAAACTCTATTGTCAAATTTGCACCAAGGCAAATTTCAGACTTTTAGAACTGGAAAAATAGCAGCATTATATAACAGAAGAACAGTTGGCTAGATGTCAGCTGTGTGACCCATTCCCTAACTAACTGTGTGACTTTACCCAAGTCATTTAATAATTGTATTTATTTTTAAATGTTTATTTGAATGCCTGTTCTTTGTTTAGTCCCCATTCTAAGTGGTGGAAAGAGCTAGAGCTGAAAGTGGAGGTAGAGACAGAAAGGAATAAGACATGTTCTTTGTCTTAAAGAATTAATTTTTTTTTTACTTTTACTTTTATTATTATTATTATTTTTAAAATTTTTTTTATTAGTTGGAGGCTAATTACTTCACAACATTTCAGTGGGTTTTGTCATACATTGACATGAATCAGCCATAGAGTTACACGTATTCCCCACCCCGATCCCCCTTCCCACCTCCCTCTCCACCCGACTCCTCTGGGTCCTCCCAGTGCACCAGGCCCGAGCACTCGTCTCATGCATCCCACCTGGGCTGGTGATCTGTTTCACCATAGATAATATACATGCTGTTCTTTCAAAACATCCCACCCTCACCTTCTCCCACAGAGTTCAAAAGTCTGTTCTGTACTTCTGTGTCTCTTTTTCTTTTTTGCATATAGGGTTATCGTTACCATCTTTCTAAATTCCATATATATGTGTTAGTATGCTGTAATGTTCTTTATCTTAAAAATATGGAACGCTTCACGAATTTGCGTGTCATCCTTGCGCAGGGGCCATGCTAATCTTCTCTGTATCGTTCCAATTTTAGTATATGTGCTGCCGAAGTGAGCACAAGAATTAATTATTAAGTGGAGAAACAGAAATGTACATAAAATATTACTGTATTACCTGGTCAATGTAAAATAGAAATATATGCAAAGTGCTTTAGTAGCCTAGGAAAAATGAAGGCCTGCCTTTAGAGAGGTTGGTGAAAAATTAGGTAATGCTTCATGGAATTTGTGACTCTTTGACATTTAATATTTGAGTTGAACCTTGAAGTATGAAAACTAGTTAACTAAGGAGAGGCGAGGCAGAGACAAACGTGGAAACAATGTATGCCAAGTCATGGAGTCATAAATTGTGTGAGATCTTTATTCCGATCTTCATTGGAAATCCTTGTGTCAGAAGTTGATTAAACACAGAAGGGATGTGAACAAATTTCCATTATAAGGAAGAGAACCTTGGTAATAGTGCAAGGAAGAGCCTAGGAAGTCATTCTCACTTCATGCCCAGTCCCTGACCAGCTTTTAATGTTGCACTGCTACGGCCGCCTAAGAAGAACATCAGATACACAGCTCATATTTCCCCCCTTGGGTTTTCCGTTCTAGAAATGGTAATGCATCAAGTTATTAGAAATTGCTATGCTACCTGGGTGTTGAGTTCCCCTATCCTGGATAATAGTAGCAATTTTTAAATTAAATATCTATACTGTGCACATTTTTGGTATTTAGGGTGCTGTGAGGGAGATACAAAAGTAATGACAAGGTGCCTACCTGTAGAGAGATTATAACTGACCTGTGAGAGAAGAGAAGCCTTCAAAGTGTCTAGAAGTACTTCATGCTGAACAATTTTGCCATTTGTATAATTCACAAGGATTTGTTAAATTTGGTGAATTTTCCAAAGGTAATTTCTTCACAAGATTCTTACCTCAAAAGCTACATTTCCCCTGCATTTTTCTACCAAAGAGCAATTGATATCACCAAATTCATACGCATCTTTCTAGAACAGTCTATGCATCCACAACTAAGTATACATATTCTTTCTTTGCCTTCTATTACACAAATGATGTCATACTATACACATTGCGTTTTGTAGCTTGTTTTTGTCCACATAATAGATCTTGGAGCTCTTTCCATAACAGCACATGTAGAACTGATTCATTCTTTCATGTTGTTTTTGTTTGTTTATGAGTGTATTGTATGACATTGTTTGGATGTGGTTTAATTTATTGAACCAGTAAGATTGATTTTAATCTTTTGTTCTAATAAATGATACTGAAATGAAAACTAAAACCAGTTTTAATCCCACTACATTTTTATCTCATGCATTTTAATCCAGACTTTAGATAGGAAAAGGAGACACACTGGGATTTTTATTGTATTATATTAGTTCCCTCCTTCTTCTCATCTAACATCTAACTCATGCTCCTTCAAGAAAAGTCATCTGCAGTAATATCTTCCATAGTCCAAGACAGCCATTTTGGACACTTTAGGATTCTGGGCTACCCTCAGTTAGTGGAAAGATCAAGGACTTGGTGCTAAACAAACCTTGGGCTCAAATGCATATTTTGTTTGCATTACTGTCTGGATGGACAGTCTTAAGCAGGTGAATTAAGCTCTAGGACCCAGCTGTGATATACGTAAAGTAGGGATAATAACAATATCTACCTTACTATGTTGCCATGAGGGTTTAGTACAACAATCCTTGCAAAGAATAGTATAGTGCCCAGTACCTACAAATTATTTAACAAAAGAAAGTTTCATACCCTTCCTGTTCATTAATGTGGAGAAAGTTCATGGGGCAAAGGAAAATTCACCAATTTCACATTAACTATTCTTGACCCTGTAGAAAGATTTTCACTTTGTTGTTATTCTTAGAAAGTGCCAAGAGCTACTAGAAAAATAAACCTTTCTTTTCACAAGTCATTATACCAATTTTCTCAGAGCTACTTTTACATCCTTGTTCATTAGGGTGTAAATATTAGGGTTGAGGGCAGGTAAGCACTGTATACAAAAGGGAAAGCGACTTCAATAAGTTTTCATTCTGAGGCCCTGATGGGAATCCACAGACAACGCCCAGAGACCCATAATACAGACTGTCAGATGTGAGGAACAGGTAGAGAAGGCTCTCTGTTTTCTTGTGACAGAAGGAATCCTCATACTGGTGGAGATGTTGTGAGTATAGGAAGCCAGAGTTAGCAGAAAGGGGCCAAGAGCAAATAAAGAGGTGCGTATAAAAGAGGTCATCTCAGCTATTTGGTATCAGTGCAGCCCAGTTCCATGATGGACTTCAGATCACAGAAGAAGTGGTCAATCTCATTGGCAGCACAGAATGTTAACTGAGAAATGAGGATCATGAGAAGGATGGGTGCCAGAAACCCATCCACCCAAGAGGCAACAGCTAGCTGTAAGCAACCCTAGTGGTCCATGAGGCTGGAATAATGCAATGGGTTGCAGATGGCTATGAAATTATCATAAGACGTTACAGCCAGTAAGAAGCATTCCGTAGCTACCAGAGCAGCAAAATAAATAAATAAATAAATAAAACTGGCAAGCACAATCAGGGAAGGAAAGAGGCACATGATTTGACAGCAATGTCCTCAGCATCATGGGCTCAATGGTAGCGGTGTAGCCAATCTCCAGGAAGGAGAAGTGGCCAAGAAAGAAATACATAGGAGAACGAAGAGTGCGATCAGCCAAAACCACAGTTAGGATTACAATATTGCCCATGAGAGTCAGCACATAGATAACCAAAAATACCCCAAAGAGAAGATACTGAATGCCATGGAGATTCCCAAAACCCAAAAGGATAAATGCAGAAATTTGAGTCATATTTTCTTCTTCAGTGCTAGCCATGACTTGGATCTAAAAGAAAGAAAGAAAGAAACAACGACCATTGATCAAATTCTATTTTTAGAAAAAAATCAAACTGCTTAAAGGCATCATACATATCAAGCATAATTGGCTTCTTCCTGGATATTCAAGATTTTTTAATAAATTTCACCACAATCCCAGAGGCCATTTGGAAAGTTAATCTATGACTTCAATTATCCCTTCATACCCTCCATATATAGAATGTATGGGCACTTGAAACTATGATTATGACACATGAATATGCACATTTATTTTTAACAGATAGAGGAAAAATGTTCAATCCTTGAAGAGTTTACTCTGGTTGTTTCTATTGCTGCTAGAGGTGTTACCATCAGTAATGAATAGTATGAATGACTTACCTGTAAATTGTATAAAGTCTGATCAAATTTTTTTCCTGTTTTAGACATTCTATTCCAATTAAATTATGTGAAATGCATTTCAAATGTGGAATGATAATTCTTAAAACTTATTTGATAGTAAGTTCTTTAAACATGAGTAGAGGAGGTATAATGAAGTGAGGGTGTATTAGTGATGATAGGCATTGTTGTTGTTTAGTTGCTAAGTTTTGTCCAACTCTTTTGTGACCCCATAGACTGTAGCCCGCCAGGCTCCTCTGTCTATGGGATTTCCCAGGCAAGAATATCAGAGTGGGTTCCTTCTCCAGGGGATCTTTCTAACCCAGGGATAGAACCCGTGTCTTCTGCATTGTGGGTAGATTCTTTACCGGGGAAGCCCAATAATAGGGGTATGATATGGTATAATAGAATCATACCTGAATTCAAATTCCAGCTCTGCCACTGAATGATGTGTACCTTTGAATAAGTCACATCACTTATCTGGCAGTTCCCTCATCTACAGAACAGAATATGAATTCTGTGTAACATGATTTCCACAATCACTGGTCCATATTAGGCATCCAATACATTCATTCATTCATTCAACAACACTTATTGAGTACCTACTATATGCCAAACTCTTTGAAAGCTGCTTAGATTAAAATGGTGAAAAAGTCAAGAATTTTTTTAGCAAGTCAAGAGTACTCCTGGGTTTCTGGTTTGAGCAACTGGTTGCATTTATTTTAACAGTGATAATATAGAGAGAAGTTTAGGGAAAAGACAGTTCAGTTTGGAGGTATTAAGCTTATGATGTTTGTTTATGAGAATTCTGAATGGAAAGGAGAAGAAGGCAGTTGTATTTAAGAATATGGAGCCCACATGAGATGGCCGGAGTAAAATATAGATTTAGGAATCATCAGAATATAGATAATACTCAAAGCCATGAAAATGAACAAGAGGACCTGCAGAGAGATTATAGATGCACAAGAATGTGCTACCTTGAGCTTTAAGATCCTCTTTCTCTTAGGTCTGTCAGGAGGAAAAATAAGAATAAGAGACTGGAGAGGAGAAGTCAGTGAGATGGAATGTAAACCGGGACGAAATACAATAACAGAAGCCGTGTTTCAAAAAAGTTATTGATTGTGTTAAAAGCTGGTATGGGGTTAAGATGAAGACGCAGAATAGTCTCTTATGTTTGGTTACATGGATAATAGATTCAGTAAAGTGGTGGAGACTGAAGGGGAACAGAGAAATTGAGTGGTAACTCTGGAGAGATAAGCATTGACTTTCTCTTTCTCATGCTGGTGAGAATGATCCAGCATAGACGGGTTATTGATGATACGTAGGTAAATGAGGAGGTAATTTTAAGAATGAAATCTCTTATAAAGTGAGAGCAGATGGGAAACAGAGTGCAAGTGGAGGGTTTAAACTTTGGTAAGGGCATGGAAACTTCATCTTTTTAGAGGAAGGCTAGAGTAAATAGATATAATTAAATTGCAACATTTAATCTTAGGAAGATGATGGAGTCCGCCTCTAGTGGTTTCTGTTTTCTCAGTGAAGTAGAAGATGTTATCATGTAAAAGTGAGGATAAAGGAAGACATATGGGAGGTTTGAGGGCAGAGGAAAAACTGTAAAATAGTCATATTTACAAATGAAAATGCTATCCTTCTAGAACAAACACTAAAATTTCCAGGCAGTATTGAGTGGCAATTTAATCTTTGAGAGCACACGTTTAAGGTGTAACTGCACTGCTATTTTTTTGGAAATGAAAAGAGATAATTCTGTTGTTTTTGAGATTGCATCCAAGTACTGCATTTCGGACTCTTTTGTTGACCGTGATGGCTACTCCATTTCTTCTAAGGAATTCCTGCCCACAGTAGTAGATATAATGGTCATCTGAGTTAAATTCACCCATTCCAGTCCATTTTAGTTTGCTGATTCCTAGAATGTCGACGTTCACCCTTGCCATCTCCCATTTGACCACTTCCAATTTGCCTTGATTCATGGACGTAACATTCCAGGCTCCTATGCAATATTGCTCTTTAGAGCATCAGACCTTGCTTCCATTACCAGTCACATCCACCACTGGGTATTGTTTTTGCTTTGGCTGCATCCCTTCATTCTTCCTGGAGTAATTTCTCCACTGATCTCCAGTAGCATATTGGGCACCTACTGACCTGGGGAGTTCCTCTTTCAGTATCCTATCATTTTGCCTTTTTGTAATGTTCATGGGGTTCTCAAGGCAAGAATACTGAAGAGGTTTGCAGTTCCCTTTTCCAGTGGACCACATTCTGTCAGACCTCTCCACCATGACCCGTCCATCTTGGGTGGCCCCACATGGCATGGCTTAGTTTCATTGAGTTAGACAAGGCTGTGGTCCATGTGATCAGACTGGCTAGTTTTCTACTATTATGGTTTCAGTGTATCTGTCCTCTGATGCCCTCTTGCAACACCTACCATCTTACTTGGGTTTCTCTTAACCTTGGACAGTAATCCAAGCTTATGCCCCAACCAGTAACACTGAAGAAGCTAAAGTTGAACGGTTCTATGAAGACCTACAAGTCTTTTTAGAACTAACACCCAAAAAACATGTCCTTTTCATTATAGGGGACTGGAATGCAAAAGTAGGAAGTCAAGAAACACCTGGAGTAACAGGCAAATTTGACTTTGGAGTATGGAATGAAGCAGGGCAAAGACTAATAGAGTTTTGCCAAGAGAACGCACTTGTCATGGCAAACACCATTTTCCAACAACACAAGAGAAGATTCTACACATGGACATCACCAGATGGTCAACATTGAAATCAGATTGATTATATTCCTTGCAACCAAAGATGGAGAAGCTCTATACAGTCAGCAAAAACAAGACCGGGAGCTGACTGTGGCTCAGATCATGAACTCCTTATTGCCAAATTCAGATTTAATTGAAGAAAGTAGGGAAAACCACTAGACCATTCAGGTATGACCTAAAAGAAATTCCTTATGATAATACAGTGGAAGTAAGAAATAGATTTAAGGGACTAGATCTGATAGACAGAGTGCCTGATGAACTATGGACGGAGGTTCATAACATTGTACAGGAGACAGGGATCAAGATCATCCCCATGGAAAAGAAGTGCAAAAAAGCAAAATGGCTATCTGAGGAGGCCTTACAAATAGCTGTGAAAAGAAGAGAAGTGAAAAGCAAAGGAGAAAAGGAAAGATATTCCCATTTGAATGCAGAGTTCCAAAGAATAGCAAGGAGAGATAAGAAAGCCTTCTTCAGTGGTCAATGCAAAGTAATAGAAGAAAACAACAGAATGGGAAAGACTAGAGATCTCTTCAAGAAAATTAGAGATACCAAGGGAGCATTTCATGCAAAGATGGGTTTGATAAAGTACAGAAATGTTATGAACCTAACAGAAGCAGAAGATATTAAGAAGAGGTGGCAAGAATACACAGAAGAACTGTACAAAAAAGATCTTCATGACCCAGATAATCAAGATGGTGTGATCATTCACCTAGAGTCAGACATCCTGGAATGTGAAGTCAAGTGGGCCTTAGAAAGCATCACTACGGACAAAGCTAGTGGAGGTGATGGAATTCCAGTTGAGCTATTTCAAATCCTAAAGATGTTGTTGTGAAAGTGCTGCACTCAATATGCCAGCGAATTTGGAAAACTCAGCAATGGCCACAGGACTGGAAAAGGTCAGTTTTCATCCCAATCCAAAGAAAGGCAATCCCAAAGAATAGTCAAACTACCACACAATTGCACTCATCTCACACGCTAGTAGAGTAATGCATAAAATTCTCCAAGGCAGGCTTCAGCAATATGTGAACCATGAACTTCCAGATGTTCAAGTTGGTTTTAGAAAAGACAGAGGAACCAGAGATCAAATTGCCAACATCTGCTGGATCATCAAAAAAGCAAGAGAGTTCCAGAAAAACATCTACTTCTGCTTTATTGACTTTGCCAAAGCCTTTGACCGTGTGGATCACAAAAAACTGTAGAAAATTCTGTAAGAGATGTGAATACCAGACCACCTGACCTGCCTCTGGAGAAACCTATATGCAGGTCAAGAAGCAACAGTTAGAACTGGACATGGAACAACCGACTGGTTCCAAATAGGAAAAGGAGTATGTCAAGGCTGTATATTGTCACCCTGCTTATTTAACTTCTATGCAGAGAACATCATGAGAAATGCTGGACTGGAAGAAGCACAAGCTGCAATCAAGATTGTCGGGAGAAATATCAATAACCTCAGATATGCAGATGACACCACCCTTATGGCAGAAAGTGAAGAAGAACTACAGAGTCTCTTGATGAAAATGAAAGAGGAGAGGGGAAAAGTTGGCTTAAAGCTCAACATTCAGAAAACTAAGATCATGGCATTCGGTCCCATCACTTCATGGCAAATAGATGGGGAAACAGTGAACACAGTGGCTGACTTTATTCTTCTGGGCTCCAAAAACACTTCAGATGGTAATTAAAAGATGAAATTAAATTTCATGAAATTAAATTCCATGAAATTAAAAGATGCTTACTCCTTGGAAGGAAGGTTTTGACCAACCTAGACAGCATATTAAAAAGCAGACATTGCCAACAAAGATCCGTCTAGTCAAGGCTATGGTTTTTCCAGTGGTCATGTATGGATGTGAGAGTTGGACTGTGAAGAAAGCTGAGTGCTGAAGAATTGATGCTTTTGAACTGTGGTGTTGGAGAAGACTCTTGAGAGTCCCTTGGACTGCAAGGAGATCCAACCAGTCCATGCTAAAGGAGATCAGTGTTGGGTGTTCATTGGAAGGACTGATACTGAAGCTGAAACTCCAATACTTTGGCCACCTCATGAGAAGAGTTGACTCATTGGAAAAGACTCTGATGCTGGGAGGGATTGGGGGCAGGAGGAGAAGGGGACGACAGAGGATGAGATGGGAAGGCTTTTTTACTAAGACTGTTGGTGAAATAAAGGAGAGGGAGAGAGAGCCAAAAAAAAAAAAAAGTAGAGGTAACAGAGAGAGAGAATTGAGAGAAGATACTCTTCTTTATTCCTGATTTTGCTTGTTAATGAGGGAGAAACTTGATCAAGAGTCTAAGTCCAGAGAGAAGTAAATACGAAAGACATGAAAAGGAATGACTGATGGAGTAAGGAGGGTCTCAGAGGAGGCTAGAAGGGATGACATGGGGAAATATGGGCTTCCCAGGTGTTTCAGTGGTAAAGAATCTGCCTGCCAAAGCAGGAGACTTGGGAGATGCAGGTTCGATCCTCAGATCAGGAAGATCCCCTGGAGGAAGATACGGCAACCCATTCTAGTATTCTTGCCTGAAAAAATCCCATGGACAGAGGAGACTTACAGGCTACAGTTCATGGGGTTGCAAAGAGTCAGACACGACTGAACGACAGACTGAGGACTGATGGGCAAATACACAAGAAGAGGCATTATCTTCAGACAAGAAAGAATGATCATCTTTTACAAGAGGAGAAGGGGATGACAATGGGTGTGGATGGGGATTATCAAGATAATTACCTCATCTTTTTCCTTCCACTTGAGTTTGGAAAGTTAAGCCATCCCTAGATGGCTATGATGAGCCCATGATAGAGATGTTCACTTTGCTTCCTCAGAGCCTGTCTTTTCCATCTGCATGTGTGGAGCCCAAAATACTTAGTAGAAACCAGAGAAGATTGCTAAGACAGGTAGGTGGTTTGATATACCACTATTGTGTTGCTTGACCAAGAGTAGATCCAGTAACATCATAACAGATGTTAATATATGTCCTTTAAAAAGATCCAACAGGACCTTAAGAATCATAGCTTTACAACCTTTCCTTTTATATCTGCAGAATTATATTTTTCTCCCTAACTTCCCTGGAGCCCACTAAGCTTCAAAAAGTAAGAACTAGGAGTGCTTCACCTGAAAGGCTTTTTCAGTTTTCAGGTGGTTGTGACCAAAGCATGTTTAGCTCCTGCAGTGACCTCCTTTGGGCTTAGAAAGAGCACAGTGCTTGCCTTGTTTAAAACACACTCCTACAACCTTCTGCAAGCAGGGACTGATAGATACAGTTCAAATAAGAAAACCAATTATCTTTAAGTTGGGCTCCCAGGAGAGCTTTGCTTTTTAATTGAGAGATCAATGTTAGATTCTTATGACATCCTGAACTTCCATTCAGTAACTGCTGACTAATAGTGTGAAACTGGAAGTTGGAGTATCTGACATGTCACATAGGTCAGAGCCATGATCCATTTAGGCCAGCCCCCAGAGGCTGCTTAAAGCACCAAGCAATAGCTTGGAGAAGATACAGTATGAAAAAGGAATGAAACTCGTGACAGAAAATCTAGGTTCTAGACTTTCATCTCCTGCTGCATGCGGAATCTGGTGTGTCATTTATCTTTACTAAATCCCAAAGTGTTCTATTTTGAATGGGAATGATAATCTCTGCCCTGCTGACCTCACAGGGTTTCTGTGGAACTCAAATGAGGTACAGGAAACACTTTATCAACTAGAAATCCATATGTTGTATAGTAATATCATGTTTGAGGGATGTGTTAATGTTATTGCTAATAGTAGAAGTTAAGGATAGCTTTGTCTTTAACTTCAAAGATACCTGAACTCCTGAAACTGGAAGTAAAACTCTTACTTGTTTTACATCATTAAATGCAGCCTGAAAACAGTATAATTCCCTTTGCCCAAAGCCTTCAGTCAACTTTAAGTGAATTCTACATTCTAATTAAAAGCACAGCAGTTAGATTTCAGTTTTTATAATCAAAGGTCCTCTTACACAAGCTGTCAGGAGTAGTTTTTAAAACCTTGTCATGTTTTCATCCTTGGTGGATTGATTGCATCTGACCTCCTTGTAAGATTTTTCAGTGCAGGTTTATATGCTTTCCAGGCTATATAGAAAAGAATTGGGTGGGGTAGTAAAACTTCTCTATATAACACTTAGGGAGGTCTCTCTCATTTCTTTGATGACTTTGTGAAGTATCATACAAAACAGAGCACTTGTAGAGATATTACCACTGCTTCTGTTATCCCATGCCACCACCACTGTCACCATCTGCTTATGAAGTTTGCAAACCATACCTGGCCCCTCCTCTGTGAATTTTTCCAAAGCATTTTTATTTTATTTATCTGATTTCATTAATATTTACAACACATTGGATTTTGAAGGATGAATAGAAGCCTTTTCAGCCGATAAGTGGGTGGAAAGAGTTTCATCAGATATAAGAGTAAAGAGTGACAGGAGAGAAGGCTGGAGATGTAGGCAGTCATAGGAGATGGAGGGCCATCCTGAAGAGTGTGGGTCTTATCCTGAGGTCAATGAGAAGGGTTTTTAATAGGAAGGTGGCTTAGCTATGTTTGCATTTTAGAAAACTATATACTTTGAGTGGATATGCAAATAAACTAGAGGCAAAGGAGGAGACTCAAGACAGGAAGTCCAGTAAGGAGGCAGTTACATTGATTCAGGAAAGAATGATGGTTATTGGAAAAGCAAAGAAGGCAGTGGCTTCAGACTATCATTATCACTAAGACCATTCCGTCCCTTCATCATTATTCAACTTGCCAAAAGCAATGTGTGGAAGAAAATAACTTTTCTAAGTATTTGCAAACATATAAATGGGTCATAACCCTGAAGTCCACATGTGACTTAGTTATTTGATGTCAACTCACATTTCCCATAGAAGCAACAGCAGTCCTAAATCTCTGGCCATCCCAAAGAAATCTACTTAAAGGACAAAGTACTTGAAAAGCTTTATGTTTGCAGTGAAATGTAATTGTTCTCTAATAATATCCGTCACATAAGTAAACAAATGAGAGGATGAAGGAATTGATGTATTAATATAATTTACTAACACAGGCAAAAGTCTGTATTCGAGACCCAATGATGTCTCAAATGTAGCTCTTGGCCTTGAGGGCAATGAAAAAAATGTTTCAGCTGGACAGCTCACCAAAGTGACACTTCCCCTCTAATTGCCAGCATGCTCATCACTAAGGTTCAGCAGAAAGTTTTATTAAAAGAAAACCCAATAAATGTTACACAATCTCAATACAAAAAGAGTACTAACCTAAGGATCATACAAGGTATCGGGTCTTTGATTTTAAGTTTATGAATTTTTCAAGAACTAACTTTAATGAACAATACATAATTCGCACATGGTGAATAATTAAAACAGTATAACTAATACTCCCGCCAACCCCAGACCAATAGTCCCTCCCCCCAGAGGCAACTACTATAAATTGTTGTGGGTACTTGAAGAAATTTTATTAATATATGCTTATACCAACATTTATATACATTTACATTTTCTCATATTTACACAAAAGTGATAGTACAATACATAATAGTTTCAGGGAGCTTTTAAATTTAATATATTTTGGAGATATTTCTGTATCTGCATACATAGATCAGTCTCACTCATTTTAACATTTACGTTCTGCACTGGCACATGGATAAGCCATTATTTATTTATTTTCATTACAGAGTTTGTTTTCTAAGAAATAAAACAGTATAGATACAAAAATTCCTTTTGTCCCCAATCCGGTTTCTCTTGAGCCCCAGAGGCATCCACTATCCTAAAGGTGTGTCCTCCATGTTTATGTTTTTATCCTACTACATAGGAAGGTATCTGTAAACAATATGTGACAGTATTTTGTATATTTTATATTTTACACAAATGGCATAACATTTTGCAACTTACTTCCCTGCAACCCCCACTACTTCACATTTGTTTCTTCAGACCTATCCTTGTTGATACTTGTAGTTTTCGTTCACTCATTGTTGATTTATCTTGCTTCTCCTTATACTGAATACTGTGGGTTTGTTGGTTTTTCTTTGTAGCTTACTTGCTATGAATAAAAGTCCTGCAAGTGAAATTATTTTTCTCAAATCTTTGCTTTGACATTGCACTGGATAGATTAATAAAAGGATGGAAGATTCTTATATATTGAAAGCTTGGTAACTTTTTGGCCTAGGAAAAAATGAATATTTGTGTTAATAACTTTAGCCATTACAATATTGTGAAGAATATTCTTGAATATGTTTTTCATACTTTTTAAAGGAAACTTGGAGTTGAATTTCAGGCTCAGGGTATATTCTTATTTTCATATTTCCTAGGTACAACCGAATTGCTCTCAAAAGTGGATGTGCAAACACATATTCCCACAAGTAGCCTAAATAATTACGTGTTTCTTCACATTCTTGCTGGCATTTGGTATTAGCAGACGTTTTTATTTGTGGTAATCTGATGGAATAGTATCTCTGTGCTAATTTAATTTGCATTTCTCTGATTATTAGTGAGGATAAAAGTGTGTTTTCATTTTTTTACTGGCCATTCAGGTTTTCTTTTTTGCGCATTGTCAACAGTATTTTGTCCATTGTTAATCTGGATTGTTGTTTAATAAATGTAGTCCTTTATGGAGTCTGTATCTGTCTATTGTATATTTGTTGCAAATATCTTCTCCAAGTCTGTTACTTACCTATTAACTTTGCTTATTGCATTGTTTAATAGCATACAAAAGTGGAAGGTTTTATTTTTTATGATGTGGTCAAATTTATCAATCACTTAAAATTTGTGTTTTTTGTGCCTTATTTAAAAAATCCTTTCCTATCCCCATATCATTAATATATTATTCTGAATTTTGTCTAGATTTTAAAAGTTTTTTTAAAAAGCATTGTTATTGAATCCACTTTGAATTTATTTAATATATGATGAAATATAGGAAATTAATTTTATTTGTTTCAGTATTAATAAGCAATTATTTATATACCATTTATTGACTAGTCCATCCTTCTCGTGATCTATAATGCCAGTTCTGTCATATATGAAGGTTCATTATATGGTTGATCCTTGAACAATATCGGTTTGAACTGCATGGGCCTGCTTTTTATATGTGGATTTTTTTCCAACAGTAAATACTACAGTACCACACTATTAGTGGCTGAATCTATGAATGTGGAACCAGGGATATGAAAGAACTGTGTGTATATGAAGGGTCGAGTGTAAATTATACATGGATTTCCGACTGCAAGAACTGTTGGCATCTCTAACCCATGTATTGTTCAGGTATCCATTGTATTCTCAGATTTGTGTCTGGGTCTCTCTTTTCCCCAACTGATCTGTTTGTCTCTCTCTATGCAAGTATCACATTATTTTAATTACTATAGTTTTCTAAGTCTTGATATCTGTAGGATAAATACTTCCTATTTATTCTTCTTCCTAATTGTCTTGAATATTTTTTGTGTCCATTTTTATATGAATTTTATAATCAACTTGGGGTTTCCCTGGTGGCTCAGATGGTAAAGAATTCACCTGCAGTGCAGGAGACTTGGGTTCGATGCCTGGGTTGGGAAGATCCGCTGGAGGAGGGCATGGCAACCCACTCCAGTATTCTTGCCTGGAGAATCCCCATGGACAGAGGAACCTGGTGGGCTACAGTCCATGGGGTGGCAGAGAGTCAGACGACTGAGCATGCATGCACTTAGAATCAACTTAAGTTTCATGAAAAATCCTGTCGGAACTTTATTTGGAATTGCCTTGAATTGATAGGTAAATTTTTGGAACTGTGGACATCTTTAAGCTAATGAATTGTTTTGTGTGTAAAAATGGTATATGTCTCTTTTTATTGAAGTCTTCTTTTATGTCCTTCAGAAGTGCTTATAATATCTTCCATAAAGATCATGGGCATCTTTTGTTAGAGTGTTACTTAGGTTAATAGTGTTGCTTGTTAATATGAGGCTTCCCAGGTGGCGCTAGTGGTAAAGAATCCTCCTGCCAATGCAGAAGATATAAGAGACACAAGTTCAGTCCCTGTGTGGGGAAGATGCCCTGGAGGAGGGCACAGCAACCCATTCCAGTATTCTTGCCTGGAGAATCCCCAGGAACAGAGGAGCCTGGTTGGCGACAGTCTATAGAGCTGCAAAGAGTTGGACATGACTGAAGTGACTTAGCACTCAACTTTTTTTTTTTTTTTTAGCACTCAACTTTATTTTTTTATTATTTTTGGTTGCATTGGGTCTTTGTTGGTGCATGTGGGCTTTGTCTAGTTGCAGTGAGTGGGATCCTCTCTTGGTGCAGAGCACAGGCTCTAGGCCCACGGGCTTCAGTAGTTGCAGCATGTGGGCTAAGTGGTGGCAGCAGCTCCTGGGATCTAGAGCACAAGCTAAGTAGCTGTGGACCAGGGGCTTAGTTGCTCTGCAGCATGTGGAATCTTCTTTGACCAGGGATTGAACCCATATCCCCTGCATTAGTGGGTGGATTCTTATGCACTGTTCCATGAGGAAAGTCCTGAATGGTAGCTTTATTTTAACTAGTTTTATTGAGGTGTAATTTGCAAACAATAAGATGCACCAATTATGTGATGAGTTTTGAGAAATGTATATCATTGTGTAATGGTAACTGCAATCAAGATGTAGAACATTTCCATCTCTCCAAAAAGTTTCCTCATGCCCCTTGAAGTGAAGCTCTTCCAACTCACACTGGCTCCCTGGCTGATTTTCACAATAGTTTATCTTTTACTAGAATGTTATATAAGTGGAATTATATAGTAGACAGATCTTTGTGCCTGACTTCTTTTACTCAGCATAATATTTTTTAGATTCACCCATGGTTTTGTTTGTGTCAGTAGTTTCCTTTTTATTGCTGAGCAGTATTCTTTGGTATGGATGTAACACAGATTATCTCATGTTGTTTAGCTCATGTCGTTTATCCTTTCACCTGCTTGTGGTTGTGTCAGGTTTTAGCTATAATGAATAAACCTATTATAAACATCACATGACAAGTGTTTGTGTGGACATGTTTTCATTTCTCCTCAATAAATTCTTATGATGGGGTTACTGGGTCATATATACATGTTTAACTTTATAAAAATTGCCAATCTCTTTTGTAAAATAACTGTACCATTTTTCATTTCCACCAGCAGTATATGCAAAGTTCTGAGAGTTGTACCACATCCTCAAATCACTTGATGTTATCAGTTTTCTTTATTTTAGCCAGTGAATGGTAGCTATTAAAAATTATGTTTTCTAATTAGTTTTGCTACTGTATAAGGTTGTTATTGACTTTTTTTTTTTTTAATTTTATTTTATTAGTTGGAGGCCAATTACTTCACAACATTTCAGTGGGTTTTGTCATACATTGACACGAATCAGCCATTGAGTTACACGTATTCCCCATCCCGATCCCCCCTCCCACCTCCCTCTCCACCCGACTCCTCTGGGTCCTCCCAGTGCACCAGGCCCGAGCACTCGTCTCATGCATCCCACCTGGGCTAGTGATCTGATTCACCATAGATAATATACATGCTGTTCTTTTTAAAACATCCCACCCTCACCTTCTCCCACGGAGCCCAAAAGTCTGTTCTGTTATTGACTTTTAAAAAAATATCTTCTAAAAAAATATCTTCTATGCAGCAATATTCATGAACTCCCTTAATAGTTAAAATAATTTGTCTAAAAACTCTCTTTGGTTTTCTATGTAACCAATTAAGTAGTCCAAATGACATTTTTCTATTCCAGCACTTAAATCTACTTCTTAATCTTTGTCCTATTGAATTGACAATGATCTCTCCAATGCAGTGTTTAATAATAATTTGGAGTGCAGTTATCCTCATCTTGTTCATGGCACTGAAGAAAATGTTTCTAAAGCTTCTATATTAATCATAATGTTTATTGTAGGTTTTTTTTTGTAGAAATCATTGTCAGATTAAGCTTTTCTCTCTATTTTGATTTGTTTAGAGGTTTTTCTTTTCCTTAGAGAGTGGTTGAATTTCATTTAATTCTTTAAAACTACTGAGATGAGTACTTATTATTTTCTCTTTCATCAGCTTAAGTAGTGACTTGTAGTAATAGATATTCTAAGGTTAGACTATCCTTTAATTCCTGAACACAAGCCCACTTGATTGTACCATATTATTTTTATACACTTGTTGAGTTCAATTAACTAATATTTTAATTAGGACTTTTGAGAGCTTTATCAAAAGTGAGATTGACATATAATTTTTGATCTTTTAACAAGCTTGTCTGGTTTTGGTATTAACATTTTACAAACATGAAATGGATTGGGTAGCTTTCCTCTTTTTCTATTCTCTGGAATATTTTATATGATGTAGAAATTGCCTGTTATGTGATGGCTTGATAAAACTTACCTGTAAAAGACTATGGGATTGCACTTTGGTGGCAGAATTTGGTGGCAGAGAGTTTGGATACTGAATGAATTTCTTTGTGTCTACTGATCTACCCATATTTTTAACTCATTCTTGAATAAAATTTTGTTAATTTGTATTTTTCTACAGAATTAAGAGCCAACTCATTGGAAAAGACCCTGATGCTGGGAAAGATTGAAGGCAAAAGGAGAAGGGGGTGGCAGAGGATGAAATGGTTAAGTAACATCATTGACTCAATGAACCTGAATTTGAGCAAACTCTGGGAGATAGTGGAGGACAGAGGAACCTGGAAGGCTGCAGTCTATGGGGTCCCAAAGAGTCAGACACAACATAGTGACTTAACAACGATAACAGAATTTCTTATCAAAGCTTTTATATTCATTAGCATAAAATATTTCATGCTGCTGCTGCTGCTGCTAAGTCGCTTCAGCCCTGTCCGACTCTGCAACCCCATAGACGGCATCCCACCAGGCTCCTCTGTCCCCAGGATTCTCCAGGCAAGAATACTGGAGTGGCTTGCCATTTCCTTCTCCAATGCATGCATGCATGCTAAGTTGCTTCAGCCGTGTCTGACTCTGTGCGACCCCATGAACAGCAGCGCACCAGACTCCTCTGTCCACGGGATTCCCTAGGCAAGAATACTGGAGTGGGTTGCCGTTTCCTTCTCCCAGAATATTTCATGCATACTCTTATTTTGAAATCTACAATGTTTATTTAGTAATATCCTATTTTCATTTATCATAATGGTTATTCAGCTCTTGATTTCTTTTTTATTTTTTCAATCTTATCAGAATATTGTCTCTTTCATTAAGTTTTTCATCAGATTAGGTTTTGGCTTTATTAAGCATTTTTATTTTTCTTTCCTATTTCATTAATTTCTGTTTTAATATTTCTTTCTTTTACTTTCTTCTGATTTGCTTCATGATTCTTTTCTAACTTATTTAGTTGAGTGTTTCACATATTAATATTCAACTATTTTGTTTCATATTGCATGCATCACATTTTCTTATATTACATTAGTTATACTCTACAATTTGATATGTCATTCAATAATAACTGTGTAATTTAATTTTTCTTTCTTTTTTTCATTTATTTTTATTAGTTGGAGGCTAATTACTTTACAATATTGTAGTGGTTTTTGTCATACACTGACATGAATCAGCCATGGATTTACATGTATTCCCCATGTTTTCTTTATTCCATTTAGAAGGGTTTTTTGTCTTATGTATATGGGGCTTTGGGGGTATTTTTTTATTACTTTGTATTTTATTGCATTTTTATGAGAATGTTATTAATATGATATTGCTTATTTAAAAATTGAGACTTACTTTGATACTTGCTTTCTGCTCCAGTTTTGTAAATGTTTCAAATGTGATTGAAAATAATGTGTGTCCTATATTTGGGGGGCCAAAACTTGTTATGTACGTGTGTTTGTGTATTAACTCAAACTTCATAATTGTGTTATTTAATATTACATATTCTTCCATATCTGCTTTATTAGTTTCTGAGAAGGGTGTGTTAAAATTTCCCTTCTAGTAATAAGAATCTGTCAAATTTTCTCTCGTTCTGTCAAATTGCTTCATCTTTCAGAGGCTTAGTTTCTCTGCATGTAAAATGGAATGAGAAATTGTGTGTAGAACAATAAGTTCGGGGATTGTAGGCACTCAGTCTTCCAGAGGGCTTCCCTGATAGCTCAGCTGGTAAAGAATCCTCCTGCAATGCAGGAGACCCTGGTTTGATTCCTGGGTCGGGAAGATCTGCCGGAGAAGGGATAGGCTATCCACTCTAGTATTCTTGGGGTTCCCTTATAGCTCAGCTGGTAAAGAATCCACCTGCAATGTGGGAGACCTGGGTTCAATCTCTGGGTTTTGAAGATCTGCTGGAGAAGGGAAAGGCTACCCATTCCAGTATCCTGGCCTAGAGAATTCTGGCTTAGGGTTGCAGAGTTGGACACTACTGAGTGACTTTTACTTTCACTTTCTTTCAACCATCCAGAAGTGCTTTGCTTGGTTGTTATTACTAGTATACATAAAAATAATAAATCCAAGCCCTGTCCTCGCAATATGCTCTCAAGATACCTTGGTTTTGGGCACATTGTTTAGAATGAAGCCCAAACAAGGAGTAGTAAAATAAATCAAGTTGATGAGGTCATTATCACCTAGGCAAGGGCACTGAAAATTAGGAGTCATCGCATTCATAAGGAAAAGCAGTTACTTCTAGAATGTGCATCTCTTGGGAACTTTCTTCAAGTCACCAAAGAGAAAATGGTCTCAGAGTGGAGTAAGAAATTACAGGACCAGACTTTAGCAACCTTGCTTCAGCTAAGCAGGGCTCCCGGGCATTGTAATCTCATGAAGTTGTTGAAAGAACACATGGCTACTGGCAAAATCTTTAAAGATTCTAGACATTGTCAAGGACCCCTTCTTAAAATATGTTTCTAAGAAAGTTTTGGCGTTTTCCTATGAGAAGTGGCATTTTCTGAGGTATCTGAGCAAGAGGCTAAAGTAATTGTTGGGAAATCTCCTCTTCTCCTTTCTGGGTTTAGTTTTAGGAGAAAGCCCTAAGAGTAGACCAGAGGGTGCAGTGATCCCCCCACCTGTACACTTTCTAAATGAATGGAATGACAGGACATTTCAGGATATTTTCTTTCCTTCTTTCCTCTTTTCTTCCTTCCCTCCCTCCCTTTCTTCCTTTTTTCATTCCTTATCTTTATTTATTTCTTCCCTCCGAGTCTAAGATATGTTAAGCAAAGGCTCAATCTAAAGAAAATGTGTTGCTACTGACTCAGTCTCCAGTGTTCTTCTCTCAGTGCCTTGATGCCACATGTGTATAGCACAAATCTCGGATTTTAAAAAAAGTGATCACTCTAATGAAGGTTGGAAAGGTAGTTAAACATGAAAGCGCTAAATTCAGACAGACTTGAGTTCAAAATTCTTACTCTATCCCATACTGGCTGTATATGTGTAATGAGCAAGCCACAAATTCCCTGACACTCCAGATAAGAATCACACTGTTGAACTCTGGAATATATAACACCAAGATGAACTCTAATGTAACCTATGAATTTTGGGTAATTATGATGTGTCAGTGTAGGCTCCTCAGTAGAAACAAATGTACAACTCTGGTGAGGAATATTGATAATGGGAGAGGCTATGTATATGTAGGGGCAGAAGATATATTAAGCGGCTCTTTGTACCCTTTCTTGAATTTTGCTGTGTACCCAATATTGCTCTAAAATACAAAGTCTTAACTTTTAAAATTTTAAGTCAGTTTGTTGTGATGATTAAATGCAATAATCTGAGGATTTATCATAATGCCTGGCCTTTACTAGGCTTACAATAAATGCTAGCTCCCTATTCCCTTCTTAATCTCCTATCTAGCTAACTCTACCCCTGCTTTGAGCTCCACACAAACCCTCTTCTGCTACAGGCACATACATACATGTTCATCCAATGGGCACTTGTTTTACACAGCTTACTATCACTGGAAAAGTAAAATACAGATGTGATCCATTTCCTGAAAGAGCTTTAATCTAGTTGGGAATACACCACACATCAATCAATAGACAGCAATGTATTTGCAAATGCTATGCTATAGTTCTGGGGAAGGAGGCTGGCAGAGGCATGAGAAAAGTTCTGGAAGTAAATACTGGATAGGAGGCAGACTATTGAAAAGGGAAAAGAGGAGTGAGTTAGTAACATACCTCTGGCTTTTCAGAGAGTTCAGAAGTAGACACAAATGCCTATGGCAAAGCCCAATAAAAAGTTCTTATTCTTCCTGTGAACAATATTTCATTAATGACAACTTTGCTCCAAGCACTGAAGTGGTTATATAGCTATGAGACACCTTGGTCTTTCTCTACCAAGCATACAATCTAGTAGAGGAAACAAGATATGAGTGTAAGAAAAGTGGAATAGAATATGGTAAAATAGGATGCTTGCAGGCTTTAATTATTGGTTCTAAAGTTCCAAGGAAGGGGTGGACACTTTTTGTCAGTTCAGGAGGAAAGTCATGATTAGAAATAAGGGGAGGATATTTCACTGATGAAAAGTGAGGCTGCTGTGAATGAAACAAAGAGTAAGTGCAAAGGGACGGATGTGAAGTATGGGAAAGGGAAGAGGGCTTGTGAAAGATAAAGTTTGAGAGGTAAGATGCTGATTGTGGAGGACCTATAAGTTAAAGTATTTAAAGTTTATTCTGAGGACAATGAAAAGCCATTGAAGAGGTTAAATTAGAACAATAGATACAGTCAGACTTCTGCTTAGAATAATCATAAGGCATCTGTATGGTAGATAAATAGGTCAGGCAAGGCTGGAGTCCATGAGTTCAGTTAAGAGGCTACTGCAATAGTCCATGCAAACAATAAAATAGAGAAAAGTCTGCTCTATGACAGAGGAACTCCAAAAAAGGAAGGTGTCAGAAAAATAAGATCCCCCTCTAGGTCTGGCTGCCTTTATACTTGAAGTAACTACACTAAGTCACACTTGTTTAGCCTTTGCCCAAACCTAACTTGACCACAAGCTTTGAGTCTGGAAGGAATTCCCTGATAGCTTCTTGTGACCAAGACTGCACATTTCTTGGTTGTTTGGCCAATCTGAGTAGTGTGGGCTATAGGCAGAAAACACAGTAAAGGCAGAGTAAATTTCTATGGAGGTCTTGGCTTCCAGAAAACTCGATTCTTACCACAATTGTAGGTAGCTACACACTCAAAGCCATCTTAGGTCAAATTAGGGAAACCAGAGCTCTATTTAAAACTTTCTCACTTATGGTAGTAAGGAATTGCTTAGATGTTAGTAAGACCTACAGAGAAGGTATATCAACCCTACCCAACCATCTCCCCATTTTGTCAATAACCTTTGCTTCTAAATGTGCCTTCTACCCTATTCCAACCAAACCAACTTTTTATGCATCTAGATTCTTTTATCTCATTCTTTGATTCCCAGTTCCCTTCACTACTCATCCATTCCTACCACTCCTCATTCTTCATAGATTTTATTTCAACCACCCGCCTCTTCCTAGAGGCTCTCTTAAGAACCCAATCCATCCTGTTTCTTTTGCCTTGAGTCCCAGGCTCACAGTTTATATCCCTTTGTGGTTATTAGTAGGCACTCCAGTAATCCAGGAGGTGATATAGCAGAATGGGAAGAATATCAGCTTTTTGGACAAACAGACCTGGATTCAAATCCTATATTCACCATTACTTAGCTGTGTGCTACCTCGAGTGAGTTACTTAATGCTTTTAGCTACAGTATTCTCATCTGTGAGATGAGAATGAGCTTCCCAGGTGGCGCTAGTGGTAAAGAACTTGCCTGCCAGTGCAGGAGACGTAAAAGATGTGGGTTCGATCCCTGAGTCGGGAAGATCCCCTGGAGAAGGAAATGGCAATCCACTCCAGTATTCCTGCCTGGAGAATTGCATGGACAGAAGAGCCTGGTGGGCTCTTAGGATTGCAAGTCAGACAAGACTGAAGCAACTGAGTACACAAACATTCTCATCTGTAAAATGGGAGCAATATTTTAGGAAGAGGATTATGAGGTAACTGATTTGGCATTTATCACATAGAAAAAACTCAATAAATGTCAATTTAAATGAAAAGTCATAGTTCAGTTGCCTTTTGGGTGAGATCTTCTGTCTTCCTCTAAATAAATTGAAAGGTGCCAAAAGTTAGTGACCATAGAATTCTCCATTGTTATCCCTCTCCACCCCTGCATCTGGTATAGGGCTCTGTACACAATGTGCTCGATTAATGTAATGACCAGACAAGGCGTGATACAAAGCCACAGGTAAAGAAAAGGAGTGGATCTTAGGGTACTGAATCTATTACAAATTTGAGATACCAGATTTACCAGGAAGGGAAAAACTTCAGAAACATTTGACCATGAAGGTTAATAGAGAGGGTGGCATCTTGCCTCATGCAGAAAGTGTAATGCAATAGAAAGGGAGTTTCAAATGGTCCTGAATTGATACCTAGGTCCTGAATCGAACCGCATTCTAGCTATGTGACCTTGAGCAAATCACCAAAAAATTCAGAACCCCAGTTTCCTCATCTCTTAAACTAATACAATAGTACTTGACTTCCAGGGTTGTGGAGAGGATTCAAGGCATAATCTATTTAAAAATCCTAGAATAATGCCTGAGACATGGTTGGTGGCCAAAAATATGTCACCTACCTCTCCTTCCCTTCTCTGCCCTTCCTTTATTGCATAAAATATCATGGAAATCTGGGTATGGGGTGCGAGAAGAATTGTGAGGTCTTCTTGAGAATGTTCTCAAGTGTTTCCCTCACATCTTTGTTCCTCAGACTATAGATCATGGGGTTAAGCATGGGGATGACCACTGTGTAGAATACAGAGACCAGCCTGCCCCTGCTTAGTAAGTACTCAGAGGTTGGGCGCAAGTAAATGAACACAGTGGTTCCATAGTACAGGCTGACAGCAGTCAGGTGGGATGTACAAGTGGAGAAGGTCTTGTGTTTGCCCTGTGCTGAGGGGATTCTGATGATAGCCATAAAGACACAAGTGTAGGACACCAGGACGACTGTGAGGGACACCGACACATTAAAACCACCGCAGGCAAAGAGGAGAAGCTGAGGGACCTGTGTGTCAGAGCAGGAGAGTTTTAAAAGGGGAGGGATATCACAGAAGTAATGAGTGATGACATGAGATTTACAGAAGATGAGATGAAAGGTTGAACTAGTGAGGAGCACTGTATTCGTCAGGCCCACTGCATAGCTGGCGGTCACCAACTGCAAACAGAGCCTTGGAGACATGATTACGTGGTAGAGTAGAGGGCGGCAGATGGCTACATAGCGGTCATAGGCCATGGAGGCCAAGAGGAAGAACTCAGTGACAGCAAAGATCACGAAGCAAGCTGTCTGGATCACACAACCAGAGAAGGAGATGGTTTGGCAACCATAGAAAAACTCCATCAACATTTTGGGGACTGTGACTGAAGAATAACAGAAGTCAAGAAAGGACAGGTTGCTGAGGAAGAAATACATGGGAGTGTGGAGTCGGGAGCATGCCACAATGAAAGCAAAGAGGCCCAGGTTTCCAACCACTGTGACTGCGTAGATGAGGAAGAAGAGCGCAAAGAGGATGGGCCGAAGCTGCGGGTCATTGGTGAGGCCCACGAAGAAGAATTCACTGAACTGACTGGCGTTGCCTGCTTCCATTGAGCCACTGCAATTCTGCAGAAGAAATATACAGGATGATAGTGAGACGCTACAGCTCAAATTCCTAGAGAGAGACCTGCAGGGTCTAGTCCAGCCAGGACATGTTGTGGGTATCAATTGTAACATTTATTTCATCCTGGCTCACCTATTTCTTGCTACACTCTAGAGTATTGTACACAGTGTTTAAAGACATGAGGAAGAAATATGGAGTCAGAAGAGTTGATCTGAATCTCAGCTTTTGCCCCTCATTGTATCTGTGACCTTAGGCGAGTGTCTTAACTTCTCTGAGTCTTCTTTGTAAATGGGGATAAAATTCCCATCTTGTAAGACTGGGTGTAAGGACTAAAGGTGATGGTAGGTGTATCTAAATTATCTAGCAAGGCATGGGAAGAAGAGCAGGTACACAACGAATCTTAATTTCCTTTCCTCTTCTACATCCTTCTTTTTCCCAGCACCAAACCTGTTCTCAGTTAAAGTTTAGCCTGAGCATAAGGTTAAGGACACAAATCTTAGACATGGGAGGGACTCAACAAGCTTAAATTTTCAGTTGTATGTTTGATGGACTGCAGGGGATGAGTGGAGGAGGAATATAAAACAATATAATAGAGGTAAAAGGGCAATCTCCAGGATCAATGATAGGTTGGTTAGAATTCAATACTATGACTTGCTAGCTGTTTGATCTTGGACAATCTAGTTAACCTGTCTGAGCTTCAGTTTCCTCATTTCTACATGAGACTACCAAATTTTTCCTATTTCAATAATTTATTGTGAAGATAAAATAATTCATGCAAAGCACTTAACATAGTATGTGGTACGTACTAAGTGTGTGATAACTTTTATAATAACTGGAAATCTCCTAGTTTGTTCAAACCACACAGAAGCCCCTTTGAGATTCTGCCACTTGCCTCTTTAAGAATCCCTCCCTAACTAAGCTCCTGCTGCTAATCATGGTGTTGTGATTCTCCAGTGTATTGAGGGACTGAAAGGGTGAGAACTACTACTCTCATCTAACACTGTTTACAGGAGGGAGAAATTCAGAAATTGGGACATCAAAAGGGGAAGTAATTTGCCCAAAGTTGCCCCAGGATTTGATGGAAGTACCAGAACTCGAACCCAGGTGTCCTGTCTACAGCGTTCTTCCATTTAGAGGAGGTAAAAGCCTCTGACCTTTCCCCTTCCAGAAACACAGAATCCATACCCTTATCAGAACATGGAGCGGCTTAGAAATTACAAAGCTCAATTCTGCTTAGGGCCATTTCTATCCATTTTCTTAATCAGGATGATTGACAATGCCTGATTTTACTTTATTTTAATATTGTTTTTCTTGTTAAGAGCTGAGACAGTGAAGGCCAAACTATAGCACTGCACAGAGAATTTATATCATTGGGTTTAGAGCCAGAACACCTGGGTTTGAGTTCTGATTCCATACTATTTTTCACTCTATAGTATTTGGTAAGTCCTTTCTTGGTTATAGTATCTCCACCTATAAAGTGGGCATAATGATACTTGCTCTTCTGAACTCACAAGATTCCTGGAAAGGTCCAATGAGAGTCTCTAGGAAAATGCTTAGCAAAGTATAAATATATTCAAGGCAAATATTCAGAAAGCATGCACTGGGATAGCCATGCCAATTTTTAAAAGTTCTTTGATGATTATTAAATTGTTGCTTGAGCCCCCTCGTTCCTGGGAGCTTGCTTGACACCCGCCAGCTCACCTTGGCTTTTATGGCACTGACCTCCATGTTCTTGTCAGCTACAAGTCAGACCCTGGAAGAGAAAGAAAGATTAGCCTCCAGTAACCTGTACGGACATGCTTCATGCCCTTCTGCCTCTCTAAATCTGTGGCTTCCTGCTTTTGGCTGGTGTTCCATTGAAGTCACCATTATGGCCATCTTTGGGAACTGAAATTTCCACAGTTCATAGTACTGGCTGTTACAATTTTAAATATTATTCTGAATATATTAATAAATGCCATTAGTAAAGTACCTAATAAGTGCTGCACGTTATTCTGGGAGGTTAACATAAATCATTTCATTTAACCTTCTTAACCACTTTGACAAGTAACTACTGTTGTTATCATTTTTACCTTACGAACTGGGCAACCAAGACAGAGCATTTCAATGCTTTGCTCAAGATCTCATAGCTGTTAAGTGGCAGAATCTACGTTCGAACATGGTTCTGCAGTAGGCTATTATTGTATCCATGGTCCCTTTTCTAAATATGTGTGCTTTGTCACTCAGTTGTGTCTGACTCTTTGTGACCCCATGGACTGTAGCCCACCAGGTCCCTCTGTCCATGGGATTTCCCAGGCAAGAATACTGGAGTGGGTTGACATTTCCTTCTCCAGGGGATCTTCCTGATCCAGGGATTGAACCCGGGTCTCCTGCGTGCGGGCAGATTCTTTACCATCTGAGCCATCAGGGAAGCCCCTTTCTAAATATAGAGTCATACAATTAGAGACTGTTAGTTTTTTTCCAAGGGATTTACAAATCCATCCTTTCTTTGTTATCATGCTAATCTTGAAAATAATCAAGGTGGTTTCTGTTAATTTTATAGATAATGAATTTAAGCCACAAAAAAGTTACATACTTTGTTCCTGGACATGCACTTGACTAGTATTCATTGGATGCTTGGTGTGTTCTGGGTAATGGGATAGGCACTAGGGGCATTCTCATGGATTTTACAACCTAAAGGAAAAGATGGACAACCAACCAACAAAGAAATACACAAATAATTTTGAATAATACAATTTTAAGGAAAACAAAGTAAGCTAATGGAATAGAGAAAACTCAGAGTTTGGAAAGACAACATTAGGTTAAGTAAAGTTGAAGGGAAAGCCTGTCTGAGGAGTTTATATTAGGAGTTAGAATCTCAATGGAGAGAGGCTAGCCATAGAGTGATCCAGAGTACACCCGGATGCTTAGTGACATTGTCAGGAATAGAACCAAGGTCTTCTAAATTCTACCCAGAGCTGCCATTTCCAGTTGGAAGAAAAGCACAATTAGAAGTTCACTAGGAATAGTTGAATATGTGGGACATTCAAACTTCAATCGGCAAGCATCTCTATCCCTTATCACCTACCTTTATTCTTTGAATGTCTCTAGAAGTCACAGATATTCACCAGCCACTCTTCTGTTTCTTCCAGGTGGCACTAGTGGTAAAGAAACCCCCCTGCCAATGCAGGAGAAGACGTAAGAGAAGCAGGTTCACTCCCTGGGTCGGGAAGATCCCCTGGAGAAGGAAATGGCAACCCACTCCAGTATTCTTGCCTAGACAGTCTCATGGACAGAGGAGCCTGGTGAGCTACAGTCCATGGAGTTGCAAAGAGTTGGACACGACTGAGCGACTAACACTCACTTTCAGCTTCTGTACTCATTGAAAATTCTACAGCCCAGCATCAGCGCTTGGGCTTTTTCCAGATGTTCCCTTGGCAGGCACAGATAAGTTTGTGTGCCCACAACAGTAAAGCTTCTGGAACTAAGCTCCAAGTTAAACTTCCCTCCCCAGTTCCCCCTCAAGGCTTGGCCTTTTCTGTATAATTGGCAGAATCATTAATATAGCAAAGTTTCTATCTTCGTGACTGGTCTTCTGAGATGCTGAGGAAAGTAAGCTCAAGGGCTAGAGCAGTAAGCAGAGCCAATCCCCAATGGGGTGTTTTCACTGACTCATACTGAGAGTTTGGGAACCTGTAGTCACCACTGAGATGTTTTGGGAGCAGTGGGAAGAATAAAATTGACTACAAGATATATTCTGCTATAAACTTTGTGTCTAAAATACAGTCTTAGTCACATTAAAAAGTCTTAGCCACAGTTAAAATATCAGTTGCTTCCTCAAACATATGGATTCGAGCAATTAGGGATAAATGATCAATATAGAAGACAGTAGTAAGGATATGCTTCTCACTTATGAAGATTTGTCATATTACCTTGTTTACTCAACCCTGTACTCTGATTAGAAGCTATAAATTACTTTAAAATCAAAGAATTATTTCATTAGTTTTTATGTGGTCAGTAAAGTCTCTGAGTGCCACTCAGTGTTCAAATAAAATACTCTTGTACCTGAGATATATGTGGCAACCAGCTGTCTTGTACCACATTGTTTCATCTTTTTCTTTTTTCTTTTAATCAGCCCAGATTTGGTTCTATGCATTTGTTTTATTTTTCTATTCAATAAATATTTACTAAATATCTATCATGTGCTTGTCATGGTGCTAGGACCTCAGAACACAGAGTCAATATTACATTAATAATATCCCCTACATACACTCTACTCCCACTCCCCAGTACATGCACACATGTGAGTGTGCTCACACACATACACACACAGTCTTTCATTTGGAAGCAAAAGCAACTTGTCTCCTTTGGTGCTGTCTTATTAGCAACTTTGATAGAAAATACCAAGATATGCATTTCAAGGGCTAAATTTAGCTATTGGTTTTAAAGCAAGAAAATTGTTTAAAAAGTAGACTTTATAGACATGTCTCTTGTGGGCAGACTCATTTAATTCTGTTGCTTGGCTGTGCAGATTTTTGTAGTCATTTAAAGGAGAAAAATTTTTTTTCTTCTTCAAGTTAAATGGTGGGACATTTGGTGATATTTGAACCAGTTTATGAGCTTCTGCTCTGGTGTGATGGGCTGACTCCATGTATTGAAAAATGCTGTTCCCAAATTTAATTATTTTGGGGCATTACACCTCATAGGGTAAAATGAGCTATTTTGTTCATCACAACTGCAGGCTTTGCTGAAATGGAGGTTATGGAATAACAACTTAAAGGCTAACTCATTAATGCTCAGGGACGAATGAGGTAATGTGCCAGCAGACCAAATTGGTGCCCGAATGTTTTCATCTAGAGACCTGTATCTCTTTCTCACGTTGTGATATATAAATGGGGATGTCTTTATCCATTGTCACTGCCAGTAGACATTTGAATACCGTAGATGCAATATCTTCTGGGCACTCAGCCTTGTACACTACCAATTTCTCAAACTCCAAAAATCTCTCAGTGGCTAGAAGTAAAATTCTGATGGTGCCATAGAATGCCTAATTTATAAGGATTTCTAACAGCATCAATGTAGTCCCTGCCTTTTTCTTTTTCCCTCATAGGTGCTTATTAGTGAGCATTGCACCATCCCTTAACTATTAGATAGGGGCAATAGAGTAAATTCGTCTTCCAAATTGTGAAGGCTGTGGGTTTATGCATAACTAAAAGCATTTCCTTCCTTGCAGTGTTGAAGTAAGTGCCTTTCTGACATGTTTCCATCTGTTTGCATTTCTGGAGGACATGAGGAATAGTGTTGATGATACCCAAGTGTGTTTCCCCTCTTTGTATTACTATTGCTGATGGCTTGACAAAGGAGTCACCTATCCTGGTGACAGATCCCAAAGGATGTCCTTTCACCAGTCTACAGTGAGTCAGAGGAGGGGTCCATCTTCATGGAGCCTGGAACATGGAACAATTTATTATCCTCCTTGAAATGAGTGTCCCCTCTTGGTTATGATGCCATCCTGGCCATTCACTCTCTGAAATGAGATTTTCTCCAACTTTTCTGAATGTATATCATATAGCTTAAAAGTTAGTTTCATGCTACATATTTTAACAGGATTTATTTAAGTAATCGGTACAAGGAACTGTGCTAAACCCAATCACAAAATTTTATGTCATTCTCACAATAACTTTATGGGGTAGGTACTATAATTTTTCTGTTTTACAGATAAAGAAAGAGAAGCTCAGAGAAAATAAATACATTACCCAGGATCACATAGATGATATATAACTAAGCCAGAAATGTTACCCAGGTCCTTTTGACTCTACAATCTATCAATCAATGCTCTTTTGGCCACAGCATATTGAAATCATTTTCTTAAAACTTATTTGCTAATCTGCTCAGCATTTTTTTTCTTTAAAACTGATGGTTCTCAACACTAGCTGCATGTTAAAATCACCTAGGAACTTAAAAATACACATTACTTGGGTCTCCTTCTTAGATTCTGATCTAACTGCTCTGAGATATGGCATGGATCTCCACATTTTTAAAACGCTTCCCAGGTGACTCTAATGTAGTGCCAGAGTTGAAAGCTACAATTTTAAGAATTGTAAGCTGAGTTCCTTTTCCTGCTTCCTTTTTATGAGTAACATACTTAAACCTAGCTGCCTGATTCCTCACGGAGTCTGAGGAATACTTTAGAACTTTTATTTAATACAACAATCAGGGAGACATCTTTGCACAATGGGCTTCCCTGATAGCTCAGTTGGTAAAGAATCTGCTTGCAATGCAGGACACCTCAGTTCAATCCCTGAGTTGGGAAGATCCCCTGGAGAAGGGAAAAGGCTACCCACTCCAGTATTCTGGCCTGGAGAATTCCATGAACTGTATAGTTCATGCAGTCGCAAAGAGTCGGACAGGACTGAACGACTTTCACTTTCACTTTCAGACTGTTGCCTTCAGATCTTTACAAGTGCCTCCTTATCTAGCAAATCTTGACCATCACTAAAATGGTGAACTGCAATCTTGGATAAACCTAAGTAATATTAAGAAGGAAAAGGCATTTTTTGCAAATCAAAACCTCAATGAGGTACCATTACACGCCAGCCAGAATGGCTGCTATCCAAAAGTCTACAAGCAATAAATGCTGCAGAGGGTGTGGAGGAAATGGAACCCTCTTACACTGTTGGTGGGAATGCAAACTAGTACAGCCACTATGGAGAACAGTGTGGAGGTTCCTTAAAAACAGGAAATAGAATTGCCATATGACCCAGCAATCCCACTCCTGGGCATACACACTGAGGAAACCAGATCTGAAAGAGACATGTGCACCCTAATGTTCATCGCAGCACTGTTTATAATAGCCGGGACATGGAAGCAACCTAGATGCCCATCAGCAGATGAATGGATAAGAAAGCTGTGGTACATATACACAATGGAATATTACTCAGTCATTAAAAAGAATACGTTTGAATCAGTTCTAATGAGATGGATGAAACTGGAGCCCATTATACAGGGTGAAGTAAGCCAGAAAGATAAAGACCAATACAGTATACTAATGCATATATATGGAATTTAGAAAGATGGTAACGATAACCCTATATGCAAGACAGAGAAAGAGACACAGATGTATAGAACAGACTTTTGGACTCTATGGGAGAAGGTGAGGGTGAGATGATCTGAGAGAACAGCATCAAAACTTGTATACTATCAAGTGTGAAACAGATCGCCAGTCCAGGTTGGATGCATGAGACAAGTGCTAGGGCTGGTGCACTGGGATGACCCAGAGGGATGGGATGGGGAGGGAGGTGGGAGGGGGGATCAGGATGGGGAACACATGTAAATCCATGGCTGATTCATGTCAATGTATGGCAAAAACCACTACAAAATTGTAAAGTAATTAGCCTCCAACTAATAAAAATAAATGGAAAAAAAAATAAAAGAAGGAAAAGGCATTTTAGAAGTGACTGTAGACAGAATCTTCATCCTTCCCTACAAGGAGACCTGGAGAGACATATCCTCCACCACAATTCTCGAAGCCATGAGGTAGCTTCATTGAGGGGTGCTCTTTCTTTCTCTCTCTTTTTATGCAACAAACTTTTATTGAACATATGTATGAGCCAGAAACTATTAGTGCTTCTCAATTAGGATACTGGTTCCCTTATAAAGGGTACTTGGGATTGTGTGGAACATTTATTGATAGTGAAATTAGCTGTGAAGAAAAACTGGTATTAAGTTTAAGGTGGCCAGGGATGCTAAATGTCCTGTAACACTCAAAAGTCTTGTGCAATTCTTATGATAGGAATTTTCTCACTCCACATACCAAATAGCACTTCTACTGAGAATTAATTATGTAGAATTCAGGTCTAAGATATGACTCCTTTCCCCTTCAGTGACAGTGGCTATGATTAACATCATCCTATTCCTATTGAGGGTTTTTAAGTCAGGTTTGTCAGTCAGCGACTGACTTTTGAGTCAAGTTTGTCAGTCAGCAACAAACTTTTGAGTCGGGTTTGTCAGTCAGCGACTATCAAGCCCTTACTGCACACTGAATCTTTGTTGACCCTATGTAAAAGTGAGGCAGTCTTTAACTTCAGAGAACTTATTCTAGTTGGAGAGACATCGAAAAAATCCATGAATCATAGAGAAAGTCTCAAAGGAAACTGGAAATTATTTGGAATGGAATGAAAATGAAAATGCAATATACCAAACCTTGTAGATTTCAGTTAAATTGGTGTTTAGAAATTTATAGAATTAAAAGCATGTATCAGAAAATAAGAAAAATCTCAAGTCAGTTAAGTATTTGTCTTAGGAAGCTACTAAAATAATAGCAAATTAAACCGTAATCAAGCCAAAAGAAAGAAATAATAAAGGACTTGAATCAATGAATTTTTTAAAGGGAGAGGCAAAGAAAATAAATGAAACAAATTGAAAAGATTAATAAGATTGATAATTCTCTCTAAGGACTGAAAAGAGAAAATCACAAATTTCCAATATCAAGAATGAAAGTGGAATGGTACCACAAACCCTGCAGACATTAAAAGGAAAATAAGGGAAGAGTATGAATAATTTTACACACAGAAATTAGACAGCTTAAATGAAGCTACCAACTCCTCAAAAGCTAAATTATCAAAACTTACTAAAGATTAAATATTTGATAAGAATGGTCCTTTAATTATTATTTCATGGTTCAAAATCTTCTGAAAAATATATCTCTAGATCTAGATTGTTTCAGTGGTGTCATTCATCAAATTGAAGAAGATATAATACCAATCTATTCCAGAAAATAACAGTAAACACTTTTCATTTTACTTTATGATGCCAGCATTACCCTGATACCAAAATCAGACAAAGATAGTGCAAAAAATTAAAACTACAAGACAGTATCCTTTAAGTTCATCAATATAAAAATCCTCAACAATATACTAGAAAACTGAAACCAGCAGTACCCAAAAAGAGTAAAATATCACAACCAATTGGAGTTATCCTAGGAATGCAAAGCCAGTGCAATACTAAAAAATCAATTAGATCAATAAATATAATCCACCATTTTAAATTCAACCATAAAGTTGAATGCTGGAGAATTGATGCTTTTGAACTGTGGTGTTGGAGAAGACTCCTGAGAGTCCCTTGGACTGCCAGGAGATCAAACCAGTCAATCCTAAAGGAAATCAGTCCTAAATATTCATTAGGACTGGTGCTGAAGCTAAAGCTCCAGTACTTTGGCCACCTGATGCATAGAGTCAACTTGTTAGAAAAGACCCTAATATTGAGAAACATTGAAGGCAAGAGGACAAGGGGATGACAGAGGACTAGATGGTTGGATGGCATCACTGACTCAGTGGACATGAGTTTGAGCAAGTTCCAGGAAATGGTGAAGGACAGGGAATCTTGGTGTGCTGCAGTCCATGGGGTCGCAAGGTGTTGGACATGACTGAGCGACTGAACAACCACAACCATTTTAACAGTCTAAATGGAAAAAAAGCCCACATGATTATATCAATAGATAAAACATTTGAAAAAATAAAACATCCATTCATTATTTTTAAAAAATAACTCTCAAAAAACCAGGAGTAAAAGGAAATTTCCTTAACCTGATTTAAAAAAAAGCATCTATTAAAAATCTACAGTTAATATCTTAATAGTAAATGAATAAATGCCTTCTTCCTAAAATTAAGAATAAGGCAAGGATATTACCCTCATAACTCCTAGTCAACATTGTACTACAAGTTCTAACTGATGTGGTAAGATAAGGAAAAGAAAAAATATACAGATTAGAAAGGAAGAAGCAGTCTATTTGTAGACAAATGATTATCTGTGTAGAAAATCTCAGGGAATGTTAAATGAAAACCACTTAGAACTAATGAGTTCAGCAATGTCACAGAATACAAGTTCAACACACAAGTTTTAATTGCATTTCTATTTTTAAAATTTTTATACAAATTTTAAAGGTTACTTTCCATTTATGGTTATTGCAAAATATTGGTTATATTTCTTGTGCTGTACAATAATACATCACTGAGCCTGTGTTATACTCAATAGTTTGTACCTCCCAATCTCTCACCCCTATGCTGCCTCTCCCCTCTCTCTTCACTAGTAACCACTAGTTCGTTCTGTATCTGTGAGTTTGCTTTTTTTTTGGATATATTTAATAGCTTGCTGTAATTTTTAGATTCCACATAAGTGATATCATACAGTATATGTCTTTCTCTATCTGACATTTCACTCAGCAAAATGTCCTCCATATCCATCCATGTGGTGGCAAATGGAAAAATTTCATTCTTTTTATGGCTGAGTAGTTTTCTGCTGCATACACATCTTTATTCATGTGTTTATCATTTTCAACATTTAATTTTAACATTTTAACATTTAAACACCATGTTTAACATTTATCATCTGTTGATGGACACTTAGGTTGGATCCATATCTTGGCAACTGTCAATAATATTACTATGATCATTGGAGTGCATGCATCCTTTTAAATTAGTGTGTATTTCTGTTTTTTGGATATAAACGCGTGCTAGGTCATATGGTAATTCTATTTGTATTTTTTTTAGAAATCTCCATACTGTTTTCCACAGCAGCTGCACCAATTTACATTCCCACTTCAAGTGTATGAAGGTTCCCTTTTCTCTACATCCTTGCCAACACTTGTGGGTTTTGGTCTTTTTGACATAGCCATTCTGACAGGTGTAAGGTGATATCTCATTGTGGTCTTGATTTGCATTTCCCTAATAATTAAGGATGTTTATCTTTCATGAGCATGTTGGCCACCTGCATTTTGTGTGTGTGTGTGTGTAAAATTGTCTATTCAGTCCTTCTGCCCATTTTTAAAATCAGGATTTTTTTTTAAATTGATTTGTACAAACTGTTTATATAGGTTGGATATTACTCCCTTATCAGTCGTGTCATTTGGAAATACTTTGTCCCTTTCAGTAAGTTGTCTTTTTATTTTCTCAATGTTTTCCTTTGTTGTGGAAAAGCTTTTTAGTTTAATTAGGTTCCATTTGTTTACTTTTGCTTTTATTTTCTTTACTTCAGGAGATGGATCAAAAAAGACTTATGTTAGAGTGCTCTGCTTATGTTTTCCTCTAGGAGTTTTATAGTATTTGGTCTTACATTTAGGTCCCTTTTGAGTTTATTTTTGTATATGGTGCTAGAGAATGCTCTAATTTCATTCTTTTACATGAAGCTATTCAGTTTACACGGCACTACTTCTTGAAGATTATCTTTTCTCCATTGTGTATTCTTGTCTCTTTTGTCATAGATTAATTGACCATAAATGCATGGGTTTATTTATGGGTTCTCTATCCTGTTCCATGGATCTATGTGTATATTTTTGTGCCAGTACCATACTTTTTTGATTATCATAGCTTTGTAGTATAGTCTGAAGCCAAGGAGAATGATTCCCCCGGCCCTGTTTTTCTTTCTCAAGATTGTTTTGGCTATTTGGGATCTCTTGTGTGTTCATACAAATTTTAAAATTATTTTGTGAAAAATGCCATTGGTATTTTGATAGGGATTGCATGGAATCTGTAGATTGTGTTGGGTAGTATGCCCATTTTAACAATATTGATTCGTCCTGTCTAAGAACATGGTATATTTTTCCATTTGTGTCCTCTTTTATTTATTTATTAATTTTGGCTGCACCATGTGGCATGCAAGGTCTTAGTTCCTTGACCAGAGATTGAACCTATGCCTCTCACATTTGAATCATTGAGTCTTAACCACTGGGCCACCAGGGAAGTTCTGTTTGTGTCTTCTTTAATTTCTTTCATCAGCCTCTTACAGTCTTTGGAATACAGGTCTTTTGCCTCCTTAGGTAGGTTTATTCCTAGGCATTTTATTCTTTTTGATGTAATGGTAAATGGGATTGTTTCCTTAATTTCTTTTCCTGATACTTTGTTGTTAGTGTATAGAAATGCAACAGATTTGGATATATTAATTTTGCATCCTTCAACTTTACTGAATTCACTGGTGCACTCTAGTAGTTTTCTGGTGGCACCTTCAGAATTTTCTGTGTATATTATCATGTCATCTGAAAACAGTTCATTGTATCTCTAAATTCAAGCAGTGAACAATTGGAATCAAAATTATGAAAATGTACTCATATCATTTTTAATGTTTCTAAAAATGAAATTGCTAAGTATTAATATAACAGGCTAAAAACTAATGTTAATATATACAGGATTTGTATGCTGAAAACTATAAAATATTGATGAAAGACTCAAGGACAATATAAATGGTGAGACATACCATGAGCATGGATTGGAGGATTCAATATAATAAAGATGCCAGTTCTCCCCAAAGTAATCTATAAATTTAATGCAATAAAACTTAAGCAATGAAAAGCACAGCAGAATTTTGCACACACAAAATTACCATATACTGCATACTGTTAATAGACAACAAGAATTTCTAAAACTGTATTCTAAGTTTTACATAAAAGGAAGCAATGAAATAGCTAAAATAATTTTGAGAAAAAGAATAAAGTTGAAGGATTCACACTAACAAGTTTTGAGACAATATAAATCTACAGGAATGAATACAGTATTCATTGGCAAAGGAATAGACCCTTGAATCAATGGGCCAGAATAGATAGTTGAGAAATAGACCCACACAAATGTGGCCATTTGATCTTTGATAAAGATATGAAAGCAAATCACTGGAGGAATGATAGTCTTTTCATCAAATGAAACAAGAGGTCATCCATGTGCAAAAAAATGAACTCTGACCTCAACTTTACACTTGGTATAAGGATTAACTTCAAATGGTACATGGGTATAAATATAAAATGTAAAAGCTTTAATGCTTACGGAAAACATAGGAGAAAATCTATATAATCTGAGTTTAAGCAAAAGTTCTTAGAAAGGAAATAAAAACTATGATATATAAAGGAAAAAATAAATAGGTTCTTTGTAAAAGTAAGAACATTTTCTCTGTCAAAGGCACTGTCATGAAGATGAAAAAACAAAGACTGGGAGAAAATATTTGCAATTCATATATCCAACAAAGGACTTGTATCTAGGATATATAAATAACTCTGAAAACTCAACAGTAAAAAAATACTTTTCAATTAAAAGTGGGCAAAAGGCATGATCAGACATTTCACTGAAGAAAATATACAGATAGAAAGTAAGTACAGGAGAAGATATTTATCATCACTAGCCATTGCATGCTAAGTAGCTTCAGGCATGTCCAACTTTTTGCAACCCTATGGACTGTAGCTGGCCAGGCTCCCTCTGTCCATGGAATTCCCCAGGCAAGAATATTGGAGTGGGTTGCCATTCCCTTCTCCAGGGGATCTTCCCAACTCAGGGATCAAACCGGGGTCTCTTGCATTGCAGGTGGATTCATTATCACTGAGTCACCTGGGAAGCCCTCATTAGCCATTAGTCAGATGCAAATTAAAAATAAGTTAAATAACACTATATAACCTATTGGAATGTCTTTAAAAAATGCTGCAATACTAGTCTGGTGAGGATGTGAAGCAACTGGAATTCTTTTGCATTGCTCTTGGGAATGAAAAATTGTATAGCCACTCTAGGAAACTTATTGGACATATTTTTTTCATTTATTTTTATTAGTTGGAGGCTAATTACTTTACAATTTTGTAGTGGTTTTTGTCAGGCATTGACATGAATCAGCCATGGATTTACATGTATTCCCCATCCTGAACCCCCCTCCCACCTCTCTCTCCACCCGATTCCTCTGGGTCTTCCCAGTGCACCAGGCCCGAGCACTTGTCTCATGCATCCAGCCTGGGCTGGTGATCTGTTTCACCCTAGATAATATACATGCTTCGATGCTGTTCTCTTGGATCATCCCACCCTCGCCTTCTCCCACAGAGTTCAAAAGTCTGTTCTATACATCTGTGTCTCTTTCTCTGTCTTGCATATAGGGTTATCGTTACCATCTTTCTAAATTCCATATATATGCATTAGTATACTGTATTGGTCTTTATCTTTCTGGCTTACTTCACCCTGTATAATGGGCTCCAGTTTCATCCACCTCATTAGAACTGATTCAAATGTATTCTTTTTAATGGCTGAGTAATAATCCATTGCGTATATGTACCACAGCTTTCTTATCCATTCCTCTGCTGATGGGCATCTAGGTTGCTTCCATGTCCTGACTATTATAAATAGTGCTGCGATGAACATCGGGGTGCACATGATTTTTTATCATGTTAAAAATGCACCTACTATATGACCAAGCAACTGTACTCCAGGTAATTTTTCTTTGAGAAATGAGAACTTATACTCAGGTAAAAATTTATATACAATTCTTTGTAACAACTTTGTTTGTTATAGTAAAAAATTGGAAGCAATTTAAATGTCTTTCAATGGATGAGTGGCAAAATAAACTGTGATACAACTGTACAATAGAGTACTAACTACTCAGCTAAAGAAACAAAAAACGTTTCTGCCCTGGAAGCTCTCCCTGGAAGCTATACAATTTCAGACAAGTGCATTTGGATGTAAAGGGCCAAGAAACTAAGGCATTTAACTACATTAGTAACTAAAGGGAGGTCAAGAGGATTATGATGACCATGTTGTGGATGAGGCCTTCTAGTGGTAGAATGGAAGGGCTTGGGAAATAAAGAGACATGAGCCAGAGAGAAAGTCATTGGATATTTATGGAGTGCCTTCTGAGCTCATGCAGTGTACTATCCTAGCAATGGGGACTGGTGAACTTAAAATTTGTTGTACAACAATGAAATATGTAAGTGATTGCAGGAGCAAATTAGGTACAAGGCATGCAGGAGTTATAGGCTAAGTGCATTCATAACAAGTTGAACGTAAAGTGAATAGTCATACAGCAAATCATATTTTCTCACTGACTTCCATTATGACTGGAGACATGTAAAAGTTTTATTTTGCCTCAGCTGAAATAAACATCACATTTCAGGTTCCAAATGGTTGATTCAAGAAGCATGCTGCTTTTGTTGTTATATGGGAGGTTTAAGTCTTTCACAATATCTGAAGTCCAAATGGTCAGTCACACCACTTAAAATTTCAAGAACTTTTAAAGCACCCTATGAATGATATGGGCTTTTCAGGTGGTGCTAGTGGTAAAGAATCCACCTGCCAACGCAGGAGACATAAGAGAAGTGGGTTTGGTCTCTGGGTTGGGAAGATTCCCTGGAGGAGGGCAAGGCAACCCACGCCCATATTTTTGCCTGGAGAATCCCATGGACAGAGGAGCCAAGTGAGTTACAGTCCATAGAGTCACAAAGAGTCAGACACAACTGAAGTGACTTAGCACACACGCACACATGAATGATAAACCACTAAGCTAATCCCCATTTGATGGACATTCTCCCTGGTATCAGGTTATAAATATATAGTACAAGGAGCAGAAGCTCAGGAAACAAACATAAGAAGGTATAATCCCAGAACTACCACAACATCTCCTCCTGCTGGCAGGAGGAGAAGGGGATGACTGAGGATGAGATGGTTGGATGGCATCATCGACTCAATGGACATGAGTTTGAGCAAGCTCTGGGAGTTGGTGATGGACAGAGAAGCTTGGTGTGCTGCAGTCCATGGGGTTGCAAAGAGTCAGACATGACTGAGCAACTGAACTCAATTGAGTTCATCTGTGTGACTTTGGGATTTAACCTATCTGAACCTCAATTTCTTACAAAAGGACAGTCCATAGGGTTGCAAAGAGTTGCACACGACTGAAGCAACTTAGCATGCATGCACATGCTGTTGAAGCAGATAGTTCAAGTTTGTACCTATATGTCATGTAGAAATTACTGAGATCAGAGACAAGAAAATGCACTGCTATTTACACATTAACACTTTAATAAAAAAAAAATTTGAACACACCTCTTCCCTTCAAGCAAATCTTTCATTAATCAGTTCAGTTCAGTTCAGTCACTCAGTCGTGTCCAACTCTTTGAGACCCCATGGACTGCAGCACGCCAGACCTCCCTGTCCATCACCAAATCCTGGAGTATACTCAAACTCATGTCCATTGAGTCGGTGATGCCATCCAGCCATCTCATCCTCTGTCGTCCCCTTCTCCCACCTTCAATCTTTCCCAGCATCAGGGTCTTTTCCAATGAGTCAGTTCTTCGCATCACGTGGCCAAAGTATTGAAGTTTCAGCTTCAGCATCAGTGCTTCCAATGAACACCCAGGACTGATCTCCTTTAGGGTGGATTGGTTTGATCTTGCAGTCCAAGGGACTCTCAGGAGTCTTCTCCAGCACCACAGTTCAAAAGCATAAATTCTTTGTATTAAAAGCAATGCCATTGATATGAAACATGTTACTTCATTGGACTTTATAAAATATATAGTGTATAGTATTCAAGAAACACCTGGAGTAACAGGAAAATTTGGCCTTGGAGTACTGAATGAGGCAGGGCAAAGGCTAATAGGGTTTTACCAAGAGAACGCGCTGGTCATAGCAAACACCCTCTTCCAACAACACAAGAGAAGACTCTACACATGGACATCACCAGATGGTCAGCACTGAAATCAGATTGATTATATTCTTTGCAGCCAAAGATGGAGAAGCTCTATACAGTCAGCAAAAACAAGTCCGGGAGCTGACTGTGGCTCAGATCATGAACTCCTTATTGCCAAATTCAGACTTAAATTGAAGAAAGTAGGGAAAATCACTAGACCATTCAGGTATGTCCTAAATCAAATCCCTTATGACTATACAGTGGAAGTGAGAAATAGATTTAAGGGACTAGATTTGATAGACAGAGTGCCTGATGAACTATGGACGGAGGTTTGTGACATTGTACAGGAGACAGGGATCAAGACCATCCCCATGGAAAAGAAATGCAAAAGGCAAAATGGTTGTCTGAGGAGGCCTTACAAATAGCTGTGAAACGAAGAGAAGTGAAAAGCAAAGGAGAAAAGGAAAGATATTCCCATTTGAATGCAGAGTTCCAAAGAATAGCCAGGAGAGATAAGAAAGCCTTCCTCAGCGATCAATGCAAACAAATAGAGGAAAACAACAGAATGGGAAAGACTAGAGATCTCTTCAAGAAAATTAGAGATACAAAGGGAACATTTCAGGCAAAGATGGGTTAGATAAAGGACAGAAATGTTATGGACCTAGCAGAAGCAGAAGATATTAAGAAGAGGTGGCAAGAATACACAGAAGAACTGTACAGAAAAAATCTTCACGACCCAGATAATCACAATGGTGTGATCACTCACCTAGAGCCAGACATCCTGGAATGAGAAGTCAAGTGGGCCTTAGGAAGCATCACTACGAACAAAGCTAGTGGATGTGATGGAATTCCAGGTGAGCTATTTCAAATCCTGAAAGATGATGCTGTGGAAGTGCTGCACTCAATATGCCAGCAAATTTGGAAAACTCAGCAGTGGCCACAGGACTAGAAAAGGTCAGTTTTCATTCCAATCCCTAAGAAAGGCAATGCCAAAGAATGCTCAAACTACTGCACAGTTGCCCTCATCTCACATGCTAGTAAAGTAATGCTCAAAATTCTCCAAGCCAGGCTTCAGCAATACGTGAACCAAGAACTTCCAGATGTTCAATCTGGTTTTAGAAAAGGCAGAGGAACCAGATCAAATTGCCAATATCCTCTATATCATTGAAAAAGCAAGAAAGTTCCAGAAAAACATCTATTTCTGCTTTATTGACTATGCCAAAGTCTTCGACTGTGTGGATCACAATAAACTGTGGAAAATTCTGAAAGAGATGGGAATACCAGACCACCTGACCTGCCTCTTGAGAAACCTGTATGCAGGTCAGGAAGCAACAGTTAGAATTGGACATGGAACAACAGACTGGTTCCAAATAGGAAAAGGAGTACATCAAGGCTGTATATTGTCACCCTGCTTATTTAACTTATATGCAGAGTACATCATGAGAAATGCTGGGCTGGAAGAAGCATAAGTTGGAATCAAGATTGCCAGGAGAAATATTAATAACTTCAGATATGCAGATGACACCACCCTTATGGCAGAGAGTGAAGAGGAACTAAAAAGCCTCTTGATGAAAGTGAAAGAGGGTAGTGAAAAAGTTGGCTTAAAGCTTAACATTCAAAAAACTAAGTTCATGGCATCTGGTCCCATCAACTCATGGCAAATAGATGGGGAGACAGTGGAAACAGTGTCAGACTTTATTTTTCTGGGCTCCAAAATCACTACAGATGTTGGCTGCAGCCATGAAATTAAAAGACGCTTACACCTTGGAAGGAAAGCTATGACCAACCTAGACAGCTTATTAAAAAGCAGAGACGTTACTTTGCCAACAAAGGTCCATCTAGTCAAAGCTATGGCTTTTCCGGTAATCATGTATGGATGGGAAAGTTGGACTGTGAAGAAAGCTGAGCACCGAAATATTGATGCTTTTGAACTGTGGTGTTGGAGAACACTCTTGAGAGTCACTTTGACTGCAAGGAGATCCATCCAGTCCATCCTAAAGGAGATCAGTCTTGGGTGTTCATTGGAAGGACTGATGCTGAAGCTGAAACTCCAATACTTTGGCCACCTCATGCAAAGAGCTGACTCATTGGAAAAGACCCTGATGCTGGGAGGGATTGAGGGCAGGAGGAGAAGGGGACGACAGAGGATGAGATGGCTGGATGGCATCACCGACTCAATGGACATGAGTTTGTGTAAACTCCAGGAGTTGGTGATGGACAGGGAGGCCTGGCGTGCTGCGATTCATGGGGTCACAAAGTGTCGGACACAACTGATCGCTGAACTGAACTGAAGGTTGTATTATAAAATGTTGTTTACTTTTAAAGAACTAGTCTAGTGATACCTCAAAACCTTTAATGATGGTTTTATCTGAACAGGAGGAAAAGTATGATGGATGGTATTCTGTAAAAAAAAAAACAATCTGTCAAAACTTTATTTTCCAGATCTTTTATTTTAGCATGAAGATGACCTCAGTGTAGGCCTAGAAAACACCCTCTTTCTCCCCAGGAAGTAACCACCTCAGAATCATGGGATGAGGTTAAGTGATTCCATAGCACAGGATGAGAAGAGTTATATCGAAGTTAGTGAAACCAGGGAGTTCAAAGCTGAAAGTCATATTATGGAAATCAGCTTCAACTTGGGAGAAATAGCATCAAAGTGAGCAGAAGTGGGAGCTGAAGGAGGGGTGGAATATAAGAGTTGGGAGGACTGCTGAGTTGACGGTCAGTTGAATCTCTTAGACTAGTGATGAGGGAGAATAGAGGGCCATGGATAGTGACAGAGTCATCACAGGCTGTTCATGTTAAGAAAAAGAACTCTGTGATATACAAGATGCTGAAGATTCTCATCTGTGCTTTCGGTTCAGTTCAGTCACTCAGTCATGTCTGAGTCTTTGTGACCCCATGGACTGCAGTACACCAGGCCTCCCTGTCCACCAACAACTCCCAGAGTTGACCCAAACTCATGTCCATTGAGTCGGTGATGCCATCCAACCATCTCATCCTCTGTCGTCCCCTTCTCCTCCCACCTTCAATCTTTCCCAGCATCAGGGTCTTTTCCAATGAGTCAGCTCTTCACATCAGGTGGCCAAAGTGTTGGAGTTTCAGCATCAGTCCTTCCAATGAACACCCAGGACTGATTTCCTTTAGGATGGACTGGTTCATCTCCTTGCAGTCCAAGGGACTCTCAAGAGTCTTCTCCAACACCACAATTCAAAAACATTCATTCATGTGTGCTTTAGGACCTCAGAAAAAGTAGGATAGTCCAGGTTTGGAACATGTTTTTGCTAGGATTTTGAGAATGGAGAAAGTGAATGGCAAAAATCTGGGCAGAACTGAAAGATAAATTGAGGCTGACTCATATAAGAGTGACCATGTCCAGGTTCATGTCATTGTCATGGACATGACAATGACCATGTCCATTGTCATCATGATGACAATGTATAAGATGATGAATAATCCCAAGAGAGAGATTAAACTAAAGGTAATGCTGAGGAAGATCAGTTATCCCTTGGAGAGGAAATTTTCCACTACACTGGGATTTCTCTCCCATGGTTTCCAAAAAGCATCTAGGACAGAACTCCCAAGGCACAGACTCATATCTGGACCTGAATTTAATCTGAGAGACCTTCCGAATCTGTCCTTTGCCTCCAGGTTGGTGAGGGACTCAACTTGTGATGGCCAATATTAGCTCTAATGTCTCTAATCAACCTCAGTAATCTTTTATGACATAAAAATGTTTTTAGTTCCACATTTATTTATAATTACGGATCATTTTAAATTTCCTCTGGAAAGGGTTGGTCACCAAATTATGGGGAATGATGGTGAAACTGAGTGGTGAAGCTGTAAAAGGAAGACTGCAGAACCCAGGGGGTTGTAAAGAGAACAGGAATACTGTATCTTCCACTCTGGACCTTTTTTCTTGCTGTAACTTGCATTTTGGCACAGAAAAAAAGCAGTCAGATCTAGGGCCCAGTCTTGGTGTAGATTTCACTTAATAATCAAAACCCAAAGGATAAGGGCCCTGAGAATCAGTTGTGTTTCTGTTTCCCAATCATAAAGCCAAGTTCTCACTGTGCCACTCCCTTTTAAATATACTCATATGTCTTCCCAGTATTACTGGATCAAGTTCCCATTTTACAGCCTGGCATTCAAGGCTCTTTTGACAATTCTTTTCCAATCATTTCCAGCACTGGTTTTGCTCTCCACATTTACAAAACTTACAGTGGGAATTTCGACTGGTAACGATTACAGTCGCTCTCTGGCTGAAGTGTAAAAATTAAGACATGAAGGATGAGACACCATCTTGACCCTGTTACACTGTCCCTGGGGTAAGTATTGGGGAACAGAGCCTGAGGGGAAAAGATAAGGCCAGGATATTGACTGACAGTGTAATATGTTGGTGATCAGACTGAGACATTGAGTCGATAATGATGCCAAAATGGGTATGCCTGGGTATATATGGGTTTTCTTAACCAATCTATTAGGGATATTCCAACTTCTCTTTCTCTTTGAGTCTGTTCCAGCCTCTGTGCTGACCCATAGGCTTATGTGCACTTCTCTTTCTCCCAGGAGTTCAAGCTTCTTCTCTGTTAAGTTCCAGATCAAATGATTGCTGCTTTCTCTGTATACCTGTTTTCCTTCCCTTACTATTTCTGGAATCATTTAACAATCATGTATATGTTGCTATTATGAACAACTGAATTAAGTCCCCCAACGAAATCCCCAGTCTCTCAAGGCAATTTGCTGTGGCCTTTTTAGTCCTCTGTCCATTCAATTCCAGTCTCAAAATTTTGTTCTCTTTTGGGATGCACAACTCCATTCCCTCTAGGAAGTTCTAATTCTCTCAAAATTCTTTTTCAATCTTCTACCCAAACTTCAGTTGTTGGGATTGTTTCATTCACTCATTTGTATCTTAATTTAATTTACAGTTACACTATGACATTCTGTGCATATTGCTCATGAATCCCTTCCCTTCCTTTCCCTTCTCTCTCCCTTTCTCCTCTTTCTCCTTGCCCTCCTCTCCTCTTAAAACATCAACCAACTTGAAAGAGCTAATGATCCCTCTTCTATAACTTTAACCTAAATGTTTCTCTTCATTCTCTCCAGTAAGAGAATGCTCATTGGACATACTCTCCTTGATATCAGAGAATGTATTCCAAGCCAAATATCTTTACCTTTTTCAACCTGGCTTTCTTCTTGTATCTCTCATTTCCATCAACTGTCTAATGTTTTACCAATTCATCATCATCATTGGCTTCCTTATAATTTTACCCTCTATGTCCAATCAGTCATAAAACCTTAGTGATTCAGCTTCACAGAAATCTCTCACATCTGTTTATCCCAATCTTCATGTCTCTACTGTTGTTGCCTTAGTTCTGATCTTCATATTCTTTTATATGGGTTATTGTAATAGCAACTTTAGTTACCTTTCTTCCCAGTCCACCTTCCACCTGCTCATAAAGTTATCTTGCTAAATGGATTTGACCTTGCAATTTATCTGCTTTGGAAATATTTATAATTCTCCACTGTATGCAGTATAAAGTCCACCCAATTTGGCATAGCAGTGTCAGGCCAACACAGTCTGGGCCCAAATCAATTTTCCAGATGTACTTCCTATCATTCCTCACATGTGCCCTATGTTTCAGCTCTGTTTAAGCTACAGTTCTCCAGTACACGAATATTTAACATAATGCGAAATCCTCTACTTTAATCCTGATTGCATTGTTTTAAGGTATTTATAAGTATCCTGAAGGCAAGGACTATGTATTATTCACCTTTGTAGCCCCAGTTCTGGGCAAAAGTAGACATCAATAAATATTACATGTGAATTAATGATGACCTAGATTTTAATTCTATTTCTGCCATTCCTTGTCAATGTGACTTTCAACCAGTTATCTAAGCTTTCATAGCCTTAGTTTCCTCATCTGTAAACTGGGCATAGTAATAATTGCCATCCAGCTCTACAGATTTTGAAAGGAGTTCTCTTTTATGCCTTTTAATCTCTAGATTCCCAGGGCCCTACTCTGCCTTTGACAGTGACAGAAACAACAAGGGAAGTGTTGTGGGGCCAAACCCTGAGCAGCAGCTGCAGTGGCCTGCCTCACAGCTGCTGCCCAGGCTCCTGGGAACTTTACATTGTTAACCCTTTGGGTCTAGTTCTTTAGAACCCTATGGATTATTTAACCTTTAACTTTTTGCTTCTTGGTTTCTGGGTAACCAACACATTATTCACCTACCCATCTGCTTCATCTCTTCTGGGCAAACTTTCTCAAGCAGACCATGGTTAGATAGATACAATACACTCACCAATGTCTCAGATGATAAGATTTCTTAAATTTTCCCCATTTTGGTGGCTCTCTTGTAAACATGTTTCCCTTTTTCAGTTACGATAATGCTCCAGATCTGTATAAAGAACCGTTAGACTCAAAAGTCTGTTTTTAAACATTCATAGTCTATTATTGATAGCTCAACTTACATGATTTTATTTAGCAACTGTGTCACACCCTGGTCTCACATCAGCCTGGAAGCAAGTGCAACCCCACTCCCGCCTGCGCCTCCCTCCCAGGCATCTCGATACAAATTGCTGTCATGACAAATCATCCTGTATATGTGTACTTGATGTGCTGAGTCTTTAAGGAGAACTATGAAATTATTAATTTCTATTCACCATTCCATTATCTTGGTAGTTGTTACTATCTTGATTTTATTATCCATCTTTTCAGCTCCCATTCATGTATTTCTCTCTTCTTACACCCAGCTTTTAGTCATCTGCCTGTTTGATCATTTGTCTATGTCCTTATCTACATAATCTATATACTTTTCCTCCAATTCTTTACTGTAGGAAAATATGTGCTGTGCTGTGCTTAGTCACTTCAGTCGTGTCCAACTCTTTGCGACCCCATGGACTGTAGCCGGCCAGGCTCCCCTGTCCATGGAAGGGGGAGAATACTGGAGTGGGTTGCCATGTCCTCCTTGAGGGGATCTTCCCAACTCAGGAATCGAACCCAGGTCTTCCACATTGTAGGTGGATTCTTTACAGTCCAAGTCACCAGGAAAGCCTAAATTTTACCATTTTAACTAACTATATACTTATTACATATATATATATAGTTATCAATTGAATGTGGCCCCCCAAAATTCACGTTCAAATCCTAACCCCCAAAATGATGGTATGAGGAGGTGGGGCTTTTGGAGGTGATTAAATCATGAGGGTGGAATTGACAATAAGGGGATTAGTGCCCTTAGATGAAGAGACAGGAGAGTTTGCTCTATTTCTGTCTGCACAATGGGGAGGTGGCCATCTACAAAAATATTATGAAACATGATTCCAGTTTTTATGCAGCTAAGAATTTCATTGAGGAAGGTTGATGGTTTATCTTTTTAACATATCAGTATATTTCTATGTTTTCTTTCACCCATACTCTAGCAATAGCTCTTTGCTCCTAAATGGTCTTGCTCACTTATGGCCTTGGCCTTCCTGCATCCCCAGTGTCTCCTCCAAATTATTATCAAAATGGTCTCATAGAAACTCTACACTTATTTTCTCAACCCTGGATGCACCTTAAAAACACCAAAGCACAGTTAAAGTGTCACAATCTGGGTTTAAAAACAGATCAGTCAAGTAAGAGTTTCAGGGGTAGGACCTGGATATCCATACTTTTGAAGATCCTCACATGATCCTGATGCTCAATGATAGGTGACAGTCATCACTTTAGACTGATTATGCATCTCCTCTGTTTGAAATTCTACCCCCTCACAGTTGCCTCTTCTCAAGCTCTTTTGCATGGCTACAGTGACTTCCATGATCTGGGCTGGGATTCATCTCTTAACATTCTTCATGTCACTCTTCATAATTCAGTAATCTATTCTCTAAATTAGCGGTGCTGCTTCAGAGCATTATACTTTTTCATGCACTGTGTTCTCCACTTGAAATATGTTTCTTTTATTGTCTGTTGAGATATAATTTATCCTTCAAATTTTAAATGGCATCTCCTCCAGGAAGCTTTTACTGGACCTGCTGTCTCTATAGTTGGTAAAAATTTATATTGTTACTTATTATAAAAAATAACTTGCAAATGTTTGTTTGCACATGTCCCCCCTATTTAACTGTAAAGTCATTTCGGGCTGTGGTTGTGCCTTATTTACCTCTGTAGTCCCATAACTTAGGCACTAATTCTAGCACATAGTAGGTGCTCAGTACATATTTGTGGACTGAGTTGATGAATGAATGAATGAATTTTTTTAATGTTTCAACCTCTCTAAGACAGAAAAGTAAACAAGAGAGAATGATGTAGATTCAAAAGAAGGGGTTTGTCAGTTGAAAGCACTCAGTGAGAGGATCACTGTCTTTGGGAAGAAGGGATTTTGTCTGGAGAAAAGGAGGCTGTACTAGGAAGGATAACTAATTCCATGTAGACAGGCAGCCAAGAACAAGCTGTGGCCAAAGAGCTGATGGATGACAGCTGGAAATACGGCTTGTGAACCAACGAAGAATGACACTTCCATCTGAACTGCAAAATAAATCATAAAGACTCCAAAGATTTTTATTCACTTTAAAATCTCACCCTACACGAACATTCAATAAGAACACTCCAAATTGTTTTAGCACTTTATCACTTTACACATTCACATACATAATCTCATTTAAACTCCCCAACAACACTACAAGATTAGCATTATCACCCCTGTTTTAGGGTGGAAAAACTGAGGCTCAGAAAAATTCAGTAAATTGGAAACCTCTGTGGTGGTCCACTGGGTAAGACTGTGCTCCTAATGAAGGAGGCCCAGGTTTGATCCCTGGTCAGGGACCTAGATCCCACATGCCACAACTAAGAGTTTGCATGTCACAACTAAAGATCTCACCTACTACAACTAAGACCCAGGGCAGCTAAATTTAATTAATTAATTAAAAATTCAGTAAATAGTCCAATGTCACACAGATGATGACTAGCAGATTTAGAACACAAATAGGCCTTGAAATAACAAAAGCAAATGAAATAAAATAAAAATATCAAATATTTATATGGGGTGGCAAAGAGTTGGGCCTGACTGAATGACTGAACTGAACTGATATATATATACGGAAAGTAAAGAAAGAAATCCACAATATATATACTTTAAATTTCATTCTGGAGTCTACTAACCTCAAATTTATTTATCTTTTCTAAGTGACAGTAAAGGAATTGGTCAGAGAAAGAGATGCTCCAAAGGCCAAGATCAACTGACCATCTATGATGTACTAAGTATGGTGCAAGTCACTTTACATTTATTTATTTTGATTTTTTAATTGGAGATAATTGCTTTACGATGTTGTGTTGGTTTCTGCTATACAACAATGTGAATCAGTCATAGTATATATATTATTATAAGTGTATATCAATATCCCCTCCCTCCCACACCCCCCATCCTGCCCTCTAGGTCACCACAGAGTGCCAATCTGGGCTCCCTGTGTTATATAGCAGCTTCCCACTAGCTATCTATTTTGTACCTGGTAGTATATATGTCAGTGCTGCTAAAGAAGTTGTGGTATGTACAATAGAATATTACTCAGTGATAAAAAAGAATGAATGTGAGTCAGTTGAACTGAGGTGGATAAACCTAGAGCCTCTTATAGAGAGTGAAGTAAGTCAGAAAGAGAAAAACAAATATCATATATTAATGCTTATATATGGAATCTAGAAAAATGATCACTTTACATTTAATACCAATGATATCCCTATATGGTAGATATTATGATCCACAATTTTAAAATGGAGAAATTGAGACATAGGAAAATTGAATAATTTGCCTATCATTCTGTAAAAGGGCTTCCTACCCTGGTGATTCACACGGTAAAGAATCTGCCTGCAATGCGGGAAACCCAGGTTCAATCCCTGGGTCAGGAAGACCCCCTGGAGAAGGGAATGGCAATCCACTCCAGTATTCTTGCCTGGGGAATTCCATGGACGGAGGAGCTTGGTGGGATACAATCAGTGGGATCACAAAGAGTTGGACAGAACTGAGTGACTACACATTCACTTTCCATAAAAATGTTGAACCCTGCTCTGTTTGACTCTAAAACCAGTGCAACTTAGATAACTTCATATAGTTAATTCCCCCATGTTGGTTATGCTTATAAAGAAAAATGTTTTATTAAAGAACTATTAGGAATATCTTTTTATGAAAGTAAGGCTCAAAGTCAGAGAAAGAAAAGAACAGTAAGCAGGGTTGAAATAATCATGAATGTCAACCTGAGGAAAAGTGGGACTTGAATCTTGAGGGGTGGATGAAGTTTGTGACACCAGCTAGGCAAGGGAGGGCATTCCAAGAAGGGATAACAACATGGATAAAGGCGCTGAGGAGAGTGGCATTGGCTGGAACGTCAGCAAAGAAGCCAAGAACAATGGGCATAACAGCCACCATCCAAGAAATGCAGTATGTCCTAACCTTCATGGTTTGAGAAATACATTCAGTTCCCTGAAATTTGGGGGCTAGGAGAAGTTACTGTCCTGGATACTAACAACTGAGGGTCTTTCTGGTGAAAGGAAATTGAATTGTTGATTTCTGGACTGTGTTATGAAAGGGAGCAAGCCACCGATTGTCATCAGCTCCCTGCAGGGCCCTACTGTCATAACAGTGATAACTGGTGAAAAGACTCTGAGATAAGAACAAGAGAAGAAATGAGAGATGAGATAAGTAGGTTTTTAAAAAAAGACCCCAAATAGGTATCTTTCATAGATTAGCTTTTTTTTATTGAAAAAGTCATACAGACACAATACAAAAAGTTTCAAAGAGTGCACAAGGGTGTAACAATGAAAGTCAGTCTACTTCTGCAGATACAAACATATGTATTTATATATACTTTTGTTTAATCAATAAAGGAAGGCCACCATATACTTCACTGCGACCCTTACTTTTTCTTTAATTTCAATAACTTTGAAAATCAGTATGTTTTAAATTGATGGAATATTTTTGCAATATACGAATGTATACTAATTTATTTATCTGATCCTGTAATAATGAACATTTAGCTTGGTCCCAATTTTTCACTGGTACAAATAATGTTGCAATGAATGTGTATATGTATGCCTTTGCATACTTGTACAGTATTTTTATAAAATAAATTTCTAAAATGAGAATTGCTGAGTCAAGGATAAATGCACTTTTCATATTCATAGATATTGCAAAATTATGCTTTCCAAACATGTTGCATCAATTTATAATCCCACCTATAAGGTATGAAATGCTCATCTCTTTATCCTTACTGACACCAGGCATTATTTAGCTTTTAATATTTTCCAGTCTGATGGAGAGAAATGGTGTTTCACTATTTTTATTTATGCTGCTTTAATTATTAGTAAGGTTACACATATTTTTCTGTGTTTATTGGCCATGTGTATTTATTTTTCAGTGAACTGTGTATTTATGGCCTTTATTCATTTTTCTATTTAAGCTTTTGCTCTTTTACCTATTGATTTGTAAAAGATCTTTACATATTAAATAATAGTTCACTGTGGGTCAGATGTATTGAAGATGTTTTTCTAAAATTGTGTTTTGACTTTGTTTTTTGTATTTTCATGCAAGAAGTAAATTTAAAATGTGTGTAGTTAGATTTATCAAACTTTTTTTCATGGGTTTTGCATCTTGCTTAGAAATGCCTTTGCTTTTTTTTTTTTTAGAAATGCCTTTTCACTTTAAGATTGCATATAGTTTTTCCTTGTTTTTTCTCAGTACCTTTACACAATTGCCTCTTCCATTTGACTCCTTGGTAATTCAGGAAATTATTTGGGGGTAAGAAGTTGGGAAATCTCTATTCTATGGCATTAATTTATCAAGAGTGGTGTTGCCAGATTTAGCAAATAAAAATACATGTCCAATTAAATTTGAATTTCAGGTAAATGATATATTTTAGTATAATCATATCTTAATTATTGCACAGGACATACTAATCCAAAGATTATTTGTTGCTTATCAGAAATTTAAAATGTTTGAGAGTCTTCTAATATGCAGTCTTAATCCAGAGAAAAATGAGGAGTAGCTTAAAATAAAAGAAAGTTGTGTAGATTGATGAATAAACACTTTCTGGTCTGTGGGAAGTCCTTAATATAAGCATTTAGATATTGGCTCTAGCAGAGCAATTACAATTCTAGGGTGTGAATTAAATGAGCTTGTTTTGTCTTCTGGGCTTTGACTTGAAAAATGGAACTTCTTAAATGAAATGCAAGGGGCTCAATGGATTTGAAAGGGGTATTTTTGGCTTTCCAACTCTTCTTTAAAAGAAAAATCAGTTTAATAGAAATCGAAAAACAATATTCTTGTATATTTGTGTCATACTATGACAATTTTGATATATAGTCTTTCTTTTAAGATTAGCGTCTCAAGTTCAAATTATTGGTAAAGTTCCCAAATTGATTTTATTATTTAGACCTGGTAGGGAAATATCATGTTTATTAATCACCTTAGATAATAAATCTAAGTGAAATTCTTTGTGATCAATTAAGTCTTTTATTTTTTAAGTGGCTAAGTGAATTGAATCTGAAATTTGAAATATCTAATTCATGAACATTTGCTTACGTAGTTCTTTACTAAAAATTTACTTTGGAAGAAGCTCCTGTTCTTGCTTCTGTGGTATGTTAAGAAAAGCACTGAGTGCTTACTTGATAGCTCAGTGGTTAACACTTTCTAACACCATACACAAAAATAAACTCAAAATGGATTAAAGATCTAAATGTAAGACCAGAAACTATAAAACTCCTAGAGGAGAACATAGGCAAAACACTCTCCGACATAAATCACAGCAAGATCCTCTATGACCCACCTCCCACAATATTGGAAATAAAAGCAAAAATAAACAAATGGGACCTAATGAAACTTAAAAGCTTTTGCACAACAAAGGAAACCATAAGCAAGGTGAAAAGACAGCCTTCAGAATGGGAGAAAATAATAGCAAATGAAGAAACAAAGGATTAATCTCAAAAATATACAAGCAGCTCCTGCAGCTCAATTTCAGAAAAATAAATGACCCAATCAAAAAATGGGCCAAAGAACTAAACAGACATTTCTCCAAAGAAGACATACAGATGGCTAACAAACACATGAAAAGATGCTCAACATCACTCATTATCAGAGAAATGCAAATCAAAACCTCAATGAGGTACCATTACACGCCAGTCAGGATGGCTGCTATCCAAAAGTCTACAAGCAATAAATGCTGGAGAGGGTGTGGAGAAAAGGGAACCCTCTTACACTGTTGGTGGGAATGCAAACTAGTACAGCCACTATGGAGAACAGTGTGGAGAACAGAGTCCTTAAAAAACTGGAAATAGAACTGCCATATGACCCAGCAATCCCACTGCTGGGAATACACACCAAGGAAACCAGATCTGAAAGAGACACGTGCACCCCAATGTTCATCGCAGCACTGTTTATAATAGCCAGGACATGGAAGCAACCTAGATGCCCATCAGCAGATGAATGGATAAGAAAGCTGTGGTACATATACACCATGGAATATTACTGTACCATTAGAAAGAATTCATTTGAATCAGTTCTAATGAGATGGATGAAACTGGAGCCCATTATACAGAGTGAAGTAATCCAGAAAGATAAACACCAATACAGTATACTAATGCATATATATGGAATTTAAAAAGATGGAAACAATAATCCTATATACAAAACAGAAAAAGAGACACTGATGTACAGAACAGACTTTTAGACTCTGTGGGAGAAGGCAAGAGTGGGATGTTCAGAGAGAACAGCATTGAAACAAGTATACTATCAAGGGTGAAACAGATCACTAGCCCAGGTTGGATACATGAGACGGGTGCTCAGGGCTGGTGCACTGGGAAGACCCAGAGGGATGGGATGGAGAGGGAGGCGGGAGGGGGGATCAGGATGGGGAACACATGTAAATCCATGGCTGATTCATGTCAATGTATGGCAAAAACCACTACAATATTGTAAAGTTATTAGCCTCCAATGAATAAAAATAAATGGAAAAAGAAAAAAGAAGATAATAAAAAAACAAACAAACAAAAAATAAAATATAAGAAAAAGCAAAATAACACAATAGTAAATATTAATCTAGCTAAATCCTTTAGTACTCATTACACTTCCCTCTGGACTGCTCGAAGTTCATTTAGTAAAATAAATAATAATTGGGACTGAGTTCTTCTCTCAAGTCTAGAAACTTACACATTTGCCACATTATACTTCTGTTTTCATCCTCAGCATCCATTTTAAGTGCAAATAAAATCTAAATTTTTACTTATGAAAAAAAAAAAAGAATCCGTCTACCAATTCAGGGGACACAGATTTGATCCCTGGTAGGGGAAGATCCCAGTACAATGAGGCAACTAAGCCAGTGTATCAGAACTACTGAAGCCAATGCACCTAGAGTCCATGCTCTGCAACAAGAGAAGCCACCACAATGAGAAGCCCAAGAAACACAACTAGAGAATAGCCCTTGCTTCCTGCAACTAGAGAAAGCCCACACACAGCAATGAAGACCCAACACGGCCAAATAAATGGGTGAGTGAATCTTATGTGTATGTACGTATATAAAGCATTCAGTATAGAGTTAGAGGACATGGATTAAAGTCCCAGATCTGCCTTTTGGTAGCTCTGTGTCTGTGCTTAACATCTTTGATCCACCTGTTTCCTCTTCTATAAAATGGGCATAGTAATCACAATTTCATAGCAATTGAGATGCAAAGGCAAAGTGCACTGCGCAGAGTGCACAGGCATGGCACTTTGCTCTTGTTGCTGTTCAGTCCCTAAGTTGTGTCTATCTGCACACAACTATCTGCAAACCCGTGGACTGCAGCAAGTTAGGCTTCCCTGTCCTTCACTATCTCCTGGAGTTTGTCCAAATTCATGCCCATTGAGTCGGTGATGCCATCCAACCATCTCATCCTCTATCATCCCCCTTCTCCTCCTGCCTTCAATCTTTCCCAGCATCAGGGTCTTTTCCAATGATTTGGCTCTACACATCAGGTGGTCAAAATATTAGAGCTTTAGCTTCTGCATCAGTCCTTCCAGTGAATATTCAGGATTGATTTCTTTAAGATTGACTGGTCTGATCTCCTTGCAGTCCAAGGGACTCTCAAGAGTCTTCTCCAACACCACAGTTCAAAAGCATCAATTCTTCAGTGTTCAGCTTTCTTTATGTTCCAACTCTCATATCTATACGTGACTACTGGGACAAACATAGCTTTGGCTATATGGATCTTTGTTGGCAAAGTGTTGTCTGTGCTTTTGAATACACTGTCCAGGTTTGTCATAGCTTTTCTTCCAAGGAGCAAGTGTCTTAATTTTGTGGCTGAAGTCACTGTTCATGGTGATTTTGGAGCCCAAGAAAATAAAGTCTGTCACTGTTTCTATTGTTTCCCCATCTATTTGCCACAAAGTGATGGGACCAGTTGCCATTATCTTAGTGTTTGAATGTTGAGTTTCATGCCAGCTTTCTCGCTCTCCTTTTGCACCCTAATCAAGAGGTTCGTTAGTTCCTTTTTGCTTTCTGCCTTTAGGGTGGTATCATCTGCAACTCTGAGTTTGTTGATATTTTTCCCAGCAATCTTGATTCTAGCTTGTGTTTCATCCAGCCTGCCATTTCCTATGATGCAATCTCCATACAGACTTCCCAGGTGGTGCTAGAGGTAAAGAACCCACTTGCCAATGTAGGAGACATAAAGAGATGTGGGTTGTATTCCTGGGTTGGGAAGATCCCCTGAAGGAGGGCAGGGCAGCCCACTCCAGTATTCTTGCTTGGATAATTCCATGAACACAGGAGCCTGGTGGGCTAAAGTCCATAGGGTCGCAAAGAGTCAGATACAACTGAAGTGACTTAGCATGCATGCACTCTGCATAGAAGTTAAAAAAACAGGGTGATAATATGCAGCCTTGATGTACTCTTTTCTCAATTTTGAAAAAATCCATTGTTCTATGTTCGGTTCTAACTGTGTTTCTTTACCTGCATACAGTTTTCTCAGGAGACAGGTAAGGTGGTCTGGTATTCCCATCACTTCAAGAATTTTCAGTTTGTTGTGATCCACACAAAGAGTTTAGCATAGTCAATGAAGCAGATGTTTTTCTGGAATTCCCTTGTTTTTCCTATGGTCCAATAGATGTTGTTATTTTGATCTTTGGAGCCTCTGCCTTTTCTAAATCTAGCCTGTACATCTGGAAGTTCTTGGTTCATGTACTGCTGAAGCCTGACTTGAAGGATTTTGAGCATTACCTTGCTACCATGGGAAATGAGCGCCACTGTATGGTAGTTTGAACTTCCTTTGGCATTGCTTTTCTTTGGTATTGGAATGAAAACTGAACTTTTCCAGTTCTGTGGCCACTACTGAGTTTTCCAGATCTGCTGGCATATTGAATGCAGCACTTTAACAGCATCATCTTTTAGGATTTTAAATAACTCAGCTGAAACTTCATCACCTCCACTAGCTTTCTTCAAAGTAATGCTTCCTAAGGCCCCCTTGACTTCACACTCCAGGATGTCTGGCTCTAGGTGAGTGACCACACCATTGTGGTTATCTGGGTCATGAAAATCTTTTCTGTATAGTTCTTGTATGTATTCTTGTTACCTCTTCTTAATCTCTTCTGCTTCTGTTAGATCCTTGCCATTTCTGTCCTTTATTGTGCCCATCTTTCCATGAAATTTCCCTTGGCATCTCTAATTTTCTTGAAGAGATTTCTAGTCTTTCCCATCCTACTGTTTCCTCTATTTCTTTGCATTGTTCATTTAAGAAGGCTTTCTTATCTCTGCTTACTATTCTCTGGAACACTGCATTCAGTTGGATATATCTTTTGCTTTCTCCTTTGCCCTTGTTTTTCCTCAGCTATTTCTAAAGCCTCCTCAAACAATCGCTTTTTGCTTACATTTCTTTTTCTTTGGAATGATTTTCATCACTGACTCCTGTACAATGTGATGAACTTCCATCCACAGTTCTTCAGGCACTCTGTCTACCAGATGTAATCTCTTGAATCTATTAGTCACCTCCACTGTAAAATTGTAAGGGATTTGATTCAGGTCATACTTGAATGGCTAGTGATTTTTCCTACTTTCTTCAATTTAAGTCTGAATTTGGCAATAAGGAGCTCATGATCCGAGCCACAGCCAGCTCCTGGTCTTGTTTTTACTGACTGTGTAGAGTTTCTTAATTTTCAGTTGCAAAGAATATAATCAATCTGATTTTGGCATGGACCATCTGGTGATGTCCATGTGTAGAATCATTTCTTGTGTTGTTGGAAGAGGGTGTTTGCTATAACCAGTGTGTTCTCTTGACAAAACTCTCAACATTTGCTCTGTTTCATTTTGTACTCCAAGGCCAAACTTGCCTGTTACTCCAGCTATCTCTTGACTTCCAACTTTTGCCTTTCAATCCCCTATGGAAAAAAAAGAACAGCTTTTATTGGTGTTAGTTCTATAATGTGTTGTAAGTCTTCATAGAACTATTCAACTTCAGCTTCTTCAGCATTAGTGGTTGGGGCCTAGATTTGGATTACTGTGATGTTGAATGGTTTGCCTTGAGATCATTCTGTCATTTTTGAGATTACATGCAAGGACTGCATATCAGAATCTTTTGTTAACGATGAAGACTACTCCATTTCTTCTAAGGGATTCTTGCCCACAGTAGTAGATATAATGGTCATCTGAATTAAGTATTCAATAAATTTCCATTTATTTGTAGATATTCAGCTACTAAAAATTATTTATATTTGGAAAATCATTTCCACAGATGTTTTTCTAGAAAGTGGAATTTTGTTTGGCATTTGATTTCTGTTTAAACACTGAAGAGTTTTTATTCTTACAAATATGGGGAAAATCAGATAAAAATAAGGATCTAATTTTAGAATGCTCAATATGAAACAAAGTCCACAAAATATAAAACAACATGTATCAATGGAGTTCCTTCTGTACATTTATTGAATTGCAATCATAATGCTTGCCTTTGTTTTATTTAAAAAAATAAGATCTTAATAAGATCCTCTTAAATAACTAAAGGGGAAAACACCAGCTAGCCTTGGGGAGGGGGTGGAGTGAACCCAATGACTTTTCTATGGTACACCCTTTGAAATAAGCCTATGCTTGGCCAAATCATCCCAAAGATAGGCAATGCCAAAGAATGTTCAAACTACCGCACAATTGCACCCATCTCACATGCTAGTAAAGAAATGCTTAAAATTCTCCAAGCTAGGCTTCAACAGTAAGTGAACTGAGAACTTCCAGATGTTCAAGCTGGATTTAGAAAAGGCAGTGGAACCAAGGATCAAATTGCCAACATCCCTTGGATCATAGAAAAAGCAAAAGAATGCCAGAAAAATATCTACTTATGCTTCATTGACTATGCTAAAGCCTTTGAATGTGTGGATCACAACAAACTGTGGAAAATTCATAAAGAGATGGGAATACCACACCACCTGACCTGCCTCCTGAGAAATCTGTACACAGGTCAAGAAGTTACAGTTAGAACTGGACTGGTTGAACAATGGACTGGTTCCAAATTGGGAAGGAATACATCAAGGCTGTATATTGTAATCCTGCTTATGTAACTTATATGTGGAGTACATCATGTGAAATGCCGGGCTTGATGAAGCACAAGCTGGAATTAAGATTGCTGGAAGAAATATTAGTTACCTCAAATAGCCAGATGGCACCACCCTTAAGGCAGAAAGCAAAGAGGAACTGAAGAGCCTATTGATGAAAGTGAAAGAGAATGAAAAAGCTGGCTTAAAACTCAACATTCAAAAAACTTAGATCATGGCATCTGGTCCCATCTCTTCATGACAAATAGTTGGGGAAACAATGGAAACAGTGAGAGACTATTTTCTTGGGCTCCAAAATCACAGCAGATGGTGACTGCAGCCATGAAATTAAAAGATATTTTCTCCTTGGTAGAAAAGCTATGACCAACCTAGACAGCATATTAAAAAGCAGAGACATTACTTTGCCGACAAAGGTACATATAGCCAAAGCTGTGGTTTTTCCAGTAGTTATGTATGGATGTGAGAGTTGGACCATAAAGAAAGCTGAGCGCCAAAGAACTGATGCTTTTGAACTGTGGTGTTAGAGAAGACTCTTCAGAGTCCCTTGGACTGCAAGGAGATTAAACCAGTCAATCCTAAAGGAAATCAGTCCTGAATGTTCATTGGAAGGACTGATGCTGAAGCTGAAACTCCAATACTTTGGTCACCTGATGCAAAGAACTGACTGTTTAGAAAAGACTCTGATGCTGGGAAAGACAAAGGCAAGAGGAGAAGGGAATGATAGAAGATGAGATGGTTGGATGTCATCACTGACTCGATGGACATGACTTTGAGCAAGATCCTGGAGATGGTGATGGACAAGGAAGCCTGGCATGCTGCAGTCCAGGGGTTGCAAAGAGTTGGACATGACTGAGTGACTGAACTGAATTCAATGAACTCCCCACATCAAGTCACAGATGGAGGGCATTTGGTTTCTGCTATTTTTTTTCTCATTAGGAATTTGTCAAGGTTTGTTATATGTTGTGGAATGGTTTTTTGTGTGTGCTCAGTCATGTCCGACTCTTTGCCATCCTATGGACTGGGATGGCAAAGGCCATCCGCTGCCAGGCCCCTCTATCCATAGGATTTCCCAGATAAGAATACTGGAGTGGGTTCTCATTTCCTCCTCCAGGGGATCTTCTCAACCCAGAGATCAAACCCGTGCTTCCCACATCTCCTGCAAGTCTCCTGGATTGCAGGTAGATTCTCTACAGCTGAGCCACCTTGAAAGCCATGTGGAATAGTTAGATGTGGGAAAATAGCACAAGCATTTTTGGATGAGTGTTAATGACTGGTAGAAGTAGGAAGGCTGCTGGTGAGAATGTGATAGCCAAGAGACAAGAACAAAGCTTCCCAGAGATATGATTTTCTATAATAATCCTTCAGTTCAGCTCAGTTCAGTTGCTCAGTTGTGTCCAACTCTTTGCGACCCCATGAACTGTAGCTCTCCAGGCCTCCCTGTCCATCACCAACTCCCGGAGTCCACCCAAACCCATGTCCACTGAGTCGGTGATGCCATCCAACTATCTCATTTTCTGCTGTTCCCTTCTCCTCCTGCCCTCAATCTTTCCCAGCATCAGGGTCTTTTCAAATGAGTCAGCTCTTCGCATGAGGTGGCCAAAGTGTTGGAGTTTCAGCTTCAACATCAGTCCTTCCAATGAACACCCAGGACTGACCTCCTTTAGGATGGACTGGTTGGATCTCCTTGCAGTCCAAGGGACTCTCAAGAGTCTTCTCCAACACCACAGTTCACACATTGACATGAATCAGCCATGGATTTACATGTATTCCCCATCCCAATCCCCCCTCCCACCTCCCTCTCTACCCACTCCCTCTGAGTCTTCCCAGTGCACCAGGCCCGAACACTTGTCTCATGCATCCAACCTGGGCTGGTGATCTGTTTCACTATAGATAATATTGTAAAGTAATTAGCCTCCAACTAATAAAAATAAATGAAAAAAAAAAAAATAAATAAAATTTTTTTGGCCACACCAAAAAAAAGTCTTCTCCAACACCACAGTTCAAAAGCATCAATTCTTCGGTGCTCAACTTTCTTTATAGTCCAACCCTCACATCCATACATGACTACTGGAAAAACCATAGCCTTGACCAGACAGACCATTGTTGACAAATTAATGTCTCTGCTTTTTAATATGCTGTCTAGGTTGGTCATAACTTTCCTTCCAAGGAGTAAGCGTCTTTTAATTTCATGGCTGCAATCACCATCTGCGGTGATTTTGGAGCCCCCAAAAATAAAGTCAGCCACCATTTCCATAGTTTGCATTAAATTTGCCAGGCTCCACAGTTGATCTTTCAAGCTCAAGATCCACCTCCCCCAGGCACAAAGACCTTCACCTTCCTCAGACATCTTCCATATCTTCAAACCAAATGATACATTTAATACTATCATTCGTTAAACTTATTTTAGTTCACTTCTTCTCTTCCCAGTTCTTTTCTGAGTTCCCCCAAAGAAAGGACTATATAGCTGATTCAGTTCTCTATACCCAGTGGCCAGATCTATGATGTGCACACAGAAGGAGCTTAATAAATATTTGTTGATGAGTGGACATAAGATTAATTTTCTGTTTAAAACCTCTGTTTGAGTATTGTTGAACATGTTTTTATCAGTGAAAGGAAACTGTAGCTAAGGTAATTTGTGAGCTGAAGCCATTGTTACCTCTGTTGCTAAGGGAAGTCAGTTACCCTGGGATACTAATTAACTGCAGCTATTGTGGAAATTAAGCCAGCAGCCCCCAGCAGGTTCAGAAAGCTGATGGGAGGAGGGAAGCTTGACAGTGTCAAGAAAGTATCCCTTCTGTTTTCAGGAAAAGAGACTAAGGGAGGGGGTAGCTTGTACACTTTCAGCACCGTCACACCTCTGTGAAGCTTATTTCTCTTCCTTAGTGGGCAAAGAGTTTGTTCCCTATAATTAGCTCAAATAGTGGAGGCAAGATGAATAGACAGCCTGTGGCTGAGATCAACAGTTTGGTTTTTGCTAACCACTGAGGGGTAGGCATCTGGGGTAGGAGACTTTGATGTAAAAGCAGCTCCAAGCCTGAATAAAAAGTACCTGTTAGAAGAGACTTTTGACTCTAAAATATGATGCCAGTTGAGCTGATGAAGGGAAAGCAAGAAATCCATAAGAAATTTAAAAGAATTATCCTCTGCTGTCTAAATTGGAGTTCAACAGTTTTAATAAAGAGATTTATTTATTTATAATTCTAGGAAACATCTCAACAACATACCCAGGGCTCACATTTTGGGACTTGGTCTCACGTTGCTCTAACAGACTAGTTCCATCTAGTGATAATGTACCTAAATTGCAGCTTGTTTTTCTGAGAAAATGAAAACGTGGCCTTTACAAGTGGCTGCTGCAGCACCGAAGTCATGAAATTATTCAACAGCTGAGCACTGGCTTCATGAGAGGCCCTGGGCTAGGGACAGTGACACATGTCTGAGGAAGGGATAGTGAGTGTTTTGCATATTGGTTAAGTGAGACCATAATAAAACTTTAGATTAACAGCAGGAGGTGAGTGCACCAGACCTCCAATGGGCATATAAAATAATATTTAGAAACCACAGCAGTTGGGATTAACTCTTTTCCTACTGACTCATGCTGTTAAAAGATCTATACAAAAGCTCTACTAAATGAGAGAGAGCCACAAGAAGGTGAGAGAAAAAAATTCCAGGAGGGATTCTGACCAGAAGGATAGAATGAAATCCAGCAACACCACGGTGCCCTATCTTTTAATGAAGTAAATTTGATAAGGTAATTTTCCAATTTCACCAAAGTGACAGAAGTTTTCTTAACGCCAGACTCACATAGCCAAATGCATGCTGGGTTAAACACCTTCCACTTGGAGCATCCGAAGCACGGTGGGCCAAGGTACAGGTCTGGCAGTCCCCAACCAGGGCTATACTGTTCTAGGAATTAGTAGAGAAAGAAGCGAAAGTTGCTCAGTTGTGTCTGACTCTTTGCAACCCCATGCACTATACAGTCCATAGAATTCTCCAGGCCAGAATACTGGAGTGGGTTTCCATTCCCTTCCCAACACAGGGATCAAACCCAGGTCTCCCACATTGCAAGCGGATTCTTTACCAGATGGGCCATCAGGGAAGCCTTAGTAGAGAAACCACACTCTTTAATCACAGCAGTGTGGAAATAGCCAGTGTGGATCAAGACTTCTATATTTCAGAGAGAGGTGAGTTTCAGATCTCATCCCAAGGCAGGGTTCACCAAGCTCACCAGACTGCAAGGGTAGGCGTTAGATAGCTACACCCAGATCTATGGACCTAGACCTTGACAACATTCTCCAGACTTCACAAACCTTTTCTTCTCCCATGTGTAGATATAGCTCCATTGGAGGCGAAGATGTTTACCCACCAAGTATCCCCCACCCCACCATATCATTCTCCTTCAGGTCACAGCCTCCTGCTCATTCTTAGAATCCATGTCCAAGTCATCTCTGGAACAGCCAGTGAGCACTTTCTTCTGTGTCCCAAGAATTTGGTCATTCTATAAAACCCAAGCTCCTAATAAGTACAGATTTCAAAGTGGGTCTTCCAGGTTCCTCCTAGGTTACAGAGAGTAGAGCGGAGAGCAGTAAGGTTCTGGAATCTCAATAAAATCTCTCCATTTTGTTCTGATTTGGCAGATTAGCAGACAGACAAGACCCTGAACAAGATTTTGCCCTATCACTTCCAGTTCTACCTCATATAAGAATTTTTTCTGGTTTCGTCAGCTTTCATTGATATTCTACTCCTTCTGAATTCCTGTAATATTTTTATATTAAGGATTGTAAGCTTCTAAAAGACGCCAGAAACCAATCAGTAAATGGTTGCCTGGAACAGAAATCCCCTTCATAGGACCCCAACACATTTCATTTGATAACTACCTGACTACCCCACTTTTCATACAATATAGAACCTACCATCTTACCAGGCAATTATTCCAACCTCAATCACTTCTGTTAATAACCCTAGTAGCCCAAAAGATCTCTTCTATCCCACTGTTCTCAAATTTTTCCATGTTATAGCCTGAACCCACCATAGGGGGATTAGCAACATTTAGACAAGAACGGTTTAAAACATTTTCAAACATTTATGTTTTAAAGGTATCTTGATTTGAAAGTGATGCTGTCTCTTACAAAAAACAGTTTGTAGGAATTCTTTTGCTAAAGCAGTTAGTAGTCATTCCCCAGGTATGTGTCTTCTGTTAAGGCAATGATCTCAGAATCCTTGCTACAAAAGCCCAAACAAAATGCTAAATCCCTTCAAGCACCTCTAGACCGGCAGATATATTGGTGGTCAGCTGCAGAGGGCAGCTTGAAAACTGAAGTCAATCTGCTTTAGCCTCTGTGCTTTAGTAGCATTTTCCTAAATTGCTCTTCTCTGTTGCTAGTTGTCATAAGGCACCTTCTGTTGAAAGGGAAATTTGTGCATGTAAACCCTAAGAAACACAGGTCCTAGCACAGATACCTGGAATCATAAATTCACATCAAAGCAGGGAACAGAAAGGAGAAAAACTGGTGGATGGAAAGAATTCCCCCCTTTACCTTGCAAAAGTCATCAGGCAGGAACTTGACTTAAGCCAGTACAAAATAATGATTCATTTGTCAGGATTGAAGTGAAAACTCCAGAGAGCCAGAGGGGATTCGTTAGGGAGAGAAAAGGGACGATGAATGCCTTGTTGCAGAACTCCAGGGGGCACCACTGAACAAGTGGAGGGCTATGGAGAAGGCTCCAAAGAATGGTCCTCAGGTAGCAAATGAAACCTATGGCTTAGAGGATGTCTAGCAAACAAGTTGAAACCAGAGTAGGGTAGCAAGTGGCCCTGGATAATAAAATCAGTTAGCATTGAGAGTGTAGGTGTCTGTATGGGACTCCAGCTCTGCAGGAGTCTAGGGAAATGAATCCAGCAGAGGACAGAAAAAGCCAGCCTAGTTCCAGATACTGATACATTGCTAGGGAAGGTGGAGATATGAAATAATGAAGGGTCAACGTGGAGCACCAGGCTGTAAGTCTGACTTATAAGAGGGAAGACTGGAGAGTAAAGCAAGCCTGGAAATTGCTGCTAGGGTTTCTGGTAGAAGTAGCAACAGTTCAGAAAAGAGTGAAGCAGAGTTTACAGTTGGTGAATTTATTTGCCTCCGCTAGAGCGGTTAGGAACTTCTCCGGCTAACCCTAACTGCAGTCCTCAAAATCCTGTTGGGCTTCACGCAAACAAATTAGAAAACCTGGATCTTTTTTGAATGTTTTAATTTCTACTGTGTATTTTTTTATTGAAGTATAGTTACTTTACACTGCTGTGTCAGTTTCTACTGTACAGCAAACTGAATCAGATATATATACATATATATATATGTATATCTCCTATATATCTCCCCTCCCTCTGTTTTGTGTTTCCTTCCCATTTAGGTCACCACAGAGCACCAAGTAGAGTTCCCTGTGTTCTACAGGTTCTCATTAGTCATCTATTGTATACACAGTACTGTGTATATATCAATTTCAATCTCTCACTCATTGCCACCCCCTTTCCCCCATGGTATTCATACATTTGTTCTCAACATCTGTGTCTCTATTTATGTTTTGCAGATAAGATCATCTTTACTATTTTTCTAGATTCTATGTGTATGTGTGTGTGTGTTAGTTGCTCAGTCATGTCCGACTCTTTGCGACCCTATGGACTGTAGCCCACCAGGCTCCTCTGTCTTTGGGATTCTCCAGGCAAGAATACTGGAGTGGGTTGCCATGCCCTTCTCCATCTAGATTCTATATATATGTTTTAATATATGATATTTCTTTTTCTCTTTCTGACTTCACTCAGCATGACAGTCTCTAAGTCCCTACACATCTCTGCAAATGGCATAATTTCATTCCAGTTTAGGGCTGAGTAATATTCCATTGTATTGTTGTATACGTGTTGTATACATGTGTACATGTTGTATACACGTACAACATCTTCTTTATCCATTCTACTGTTGGTGAACATTTAGGTTGCTTCCATGTCTTGACTATTATAAATAGTGCTGCAATGAACATTGGGGTGCATGTAACTTTTCAAATTAATTTTTGTCTTTCCCAGATATATGCCCAGGAGTGGAATTGCTTGGTCATATGGTAGTTCTCAGAGAAGGCAATGGCACCCCACTCCAGTACTCTTGCCTGGAAAATCCCATGGATGAAGGAGCCTACCGGCTGCGGTCCATGGGGTCTCGAAGAGTCAGACACGACTGACCGACTTCACTTTCACTTTTCACTTTCATACTTTGGAGAAGGAAATGACAACCCACTCCAGTGTTCTTGCCTGGAGAATCCCAGGGACGGCAGAACCTGGTGGGCTACCTTCTATGGGATCGCACAGAGTCAGACACGACTGAAGCGACTTAGCAGCAGCATGGTAGCTCTATTTTAGTTTTGGAAGGAACCTCCATACTGTTTTCCATAGCAACTGTTCCAATTTACATCCCCACTAACAGTGTAAAAGGGTTCCCTTTTCTCCACACACTCTCCAGCGTTTATTATTTGTAGATGTTTGATGATGGCCATTTTGACTGGTGTGAGGTGATACCTCATTGTAGTTTTGATTTTCATTTCTCTAATAATTAGTGTCGTTGAGCATCTTTTCGTGTGTTTGTTGGCCATCTATACGTCTTCCTTAAAGAAATGTCTACTTAGATCTTCTGCTCATTTTTAATTGGGCTATTTTTTTTTTAATATTGAGCTCATGAGCTGTTTCTATATTTTGAAGATAAATCTCTTGCCAGTTGCTTCATTTGCAAATATTTTCTCCCATTCTGAGGGTTGTCTTTTGGTATTGTTTATGGTTTCCTTTGCTCTGCAAAAGCCTTTAAAGTTTAATTAGGTCCCATTTGTTTGCTTTCACTAACTTTAGAAGGTGGGTCAAAAACTTCTTGCTGAGATTTACATCCAAGAGTGTACTACCTATGTTTTCCTCTAAAAATTTTATAGTGTCTGGTCTTACATTTAGGGCTTTAATCTATTTTGAAGTTTATTTTTGTGTATGGTGTGTTCTAATTTCATTCTTTTACATGTAGCTGTCTAGTTTTCCCACCACCGCTTATTGAAGAGGCTGTCTTTACTCACTCTATATTCTTGCCTCCTTTGTCATAGATTATATGACCATAGTTGTGTAGGTTTATCTGTGGGCTTTCTATCCTGTTCCACTAATCTATATTTCTGTTTCTGTGTCAGTACCATACTGTCTTGATTACTATAGCTATGTAGTATAGTCTGACGTCAAGGAAACTTATTCCTCTAGCTCTGTTTTTCTTTCTCAAAATTGCTTTTGCTATTCAGAGTCTTTTGTGTATCCATACAAATTGTAAAAGAATTTTGTTCTATTTTTATGAAAAATGCCACTGGTAATTTGATAGGGACTGCCTTGAATCTGTAGATTGCTTTGGGTAATACAGTCATTTTCACAATATGTGCAAAGCAGAAATAGAGACACAGACATAGAGAACAAATATATGGATACCAAAGGGGGAGGGGATGGGAGTGTGAGGAATTGGTAGATTGGGATTGACACGTATACACTATATTATGTACAAAATAGATAACTAATGAGAAAATAGTGTATATAGCACAGGGAACTCTACTTAATGGACTATGGTAACCTGAATGGGAAGGAAGTCCAAAAGAGAGGGGATACATATACTCATGGCTGATTCATTTTGCTCTAAAGTAGGAGGTAACACAACATTGTAAAACAACTATATTCCAATAAAATAAATTTTAAAAACAACAAAAAATAAAATAATGAATTTAGATGCTCTCCTTTCCTTCATCAAATAGTCTATTGTCAATGCTTTAATTTTCAAATAAAGTAAAGCAAACCTTTAAAAAAACAAATACAAGTCTTTTTATAAAATTCAGTGACAATGCCTGATAAATAAAAGCAAACTATTAGGACTCTGGCTGTTGCCGCCGCCGCCAGGGGAAGGAGGGTCATGATCCCAAGGAACCAGAGCAGTTGAGAAAGCTGTTTATCGGTGGTCTGAGCTTTGAAACTACAGACGATAGCTTAAGAGAACATTTTGAGAAATGGGGCACACTTACAGATTGTGTGGTGATGAGAGACCCCCAAGCAAAACGTTCCAGGGGCTTTGGTTTTGTGACTTACTCTTGTGTTGAAGAAGTGGATGCAGCAATGTGTGCTCGACCACACAAGGTTGATGGGCGTGTAGTGGAACCAAAGAGAGCTGTTTCTAGAAAGGATTCTGTAAAGCCTGCTGCCCATCTAACAGTGATCCATAGTCAGAAAAGTTACTGCAGCTTAAACAGGAAACCCTTCTTGTTCAGGACTGTCATAGCCACAGTTTGCAAAAAGTGCAGCTATTGATTAATGCAATGTAGTGTCAATTAGATGTACATTCCTGAGGTCTTTTATCTGTTGTAGCTTTTTCTTTTTCTTTTTCTTTTCATTACATCAGGTATATTGCCCTGTAAATTGTGGTAGTGGTACCAGGAATAAAAAATTAAGGAATTTTTAACTTTTCAATATTTGTGTAGTTCAGTTTTTCTACATTTTAGTACAGAAACTTTAACAAAATGCAGTTTTAAAGGTGTTTCCTTGTGAGTTAACAAGTAAAGAAGATCATTGTTAATTACTATTTTGTATGAATTTTGCTAAAGTTAACTGTAAAGAAACACCTGCTGACTGGTAGTTTAAGGGGAATCTATTCTCCCCATTTCCAAATCATGAAATGAATGGCTCTGACATGTGGAGAGAATAGATATTTGTATGTTTGCAATGTGTGTTTTAGATAATAGAATTGGGTATTTAAATTAGCATATTTGTGAATTTAATAGCATTAAGATTTACCTTCAAATGAAAAATCTCAAAATTTCAAAAAAAAGCAAACTATTAATAAAACAGGGAAAATGAACAGAAAAAAATAATAAAATGAGAACAAGAAAATAATTGGCATATTGCTAAATGGTACAGAGATACTAGAAGTATTACTATTCGTCAGAAATAAGGCAAAGATGCCACTATCATCTCTATTCCTTAACGTTTATTGAGAACTTTCTAATGCATATAGAAAAGGGTGAGAAGAAAGAGGCATCAACATTAAAAGTAGGAGTTAATTCTTTAATTTTTCACAGATGCTGTGACTCATATATATTAAATTAACAACACGAATACATGTAAAGTATTAAAAATAGTAACATGCTTCTTCCTTTTCTTTTCCCTTCTCTTGGAGATGGTCGTGTGATGGAAAATTTTTTTTCTTTTTTAGAATTTATTTATTTTTTAAATTTTAATTGGAGGCTAATTACTTTACAATATTGTAGTGGTTTTTGCCATATATTCACATGAATCAGCCATGGATGTACATGTGTTCCCCAGCCTGACCCTCCCTCCCACCTCCCTCTCCATCCCATCCCTCAGGGTCATCCCAGTGCACCAGCCCTGAGCACCCTGTCTCATGCATTGAACCTGGACTGGTGATCTATTTCACATATGATAATATACATGTTTCAATGCCATTCTCTAAAATCATCCCAGCTCTTGCCTTCTCCCACAGAGTCCAAAATACTGTTCTTTACATCTGTGTCTCTTTTGCTGTCTTGCATATAGGGTCATCGTTACCATCTTTCTAAATTCCATATATATGCGTTAGTATACTGTTTCATCCACCTCATTAGAACTGATTCAAATGCATTCTTTTTAATAGCTGAGTAACATTCTATTGCATATATGTACCACTGCTTTCTTATCCATTCGTCTGGTGATGGACATCTAGGTTGCTTCCATGTCCTGGCTATTGTAAACAGTGCTGCGATGAACATTGGAGTACACGTGTCTCTTTCAATTCTGGTTTCCTCGGTGTGTATACCCAACAGTGGGATTGCTAGATTGTATGGCAGTTCTATTTCCAGTTTTCTAAGGAATCTCCACACTGTTCTCCACAGTGGCTGTACTAGTTTGCATTCCCACCAACAATGTAAGAGGGTTCCTTTTTCTGTGACAGAGATTTAGAAGCTGACAAGGCTAAGGAGCCAGTGGACTGAGGAAATGGCAATGGGTCTATGGGCTGAGGAAGTCACCAGGAAGGAAATTGATTATATTTAAGAATATTGAGCATATCAGCAAATATATTGAGAATCATGAGAGCTAGATATCTTACTGTCAGAGAATTTACAAACACGTGGATTTACAAACACGAAAAGCGGAGGGCTAGAAAGAATCCTAGGATGTTGGATTTGAATTGGAAATATTGATGTGTATTCATCACACACACACACATAGAAAAATAGATATGAATGTATGTGGGGTGTGAGTGTGTTGTGTACACATATAAACACATATATACAAAATATTTCCTAGTTCTATCTACTAGAGGGCACTGAAGGCACAGATCTTGGTTTATAAATATCACTCACTTCTAAAAGGAACCAAAGCTCCTTGGATAATGACTGATTATGGGACCAGAGTAGGAAAAGTACAAGATGATCTTGGAACATCTAATTGTATTTGACAGATAAGAAGGCAATCAAAGAAAAAAGGAGTTGTGTCAAAAGGGCAATGGAGCAAGACTGAAAGGATGCCCACTAGCCAAATATAGGGTAATTTGAGTATCAAAATAAGTAATGATAAGGATTTCAACCAAATATTTTAAGTATAGGGTTCCACAAGTTCATATGAATACAAAAGATTAATGAATTTTTTAAAAAGAGGTGAAATAAAAGTTTTTTTAAAGTAGAATATAAGCTAATGAATGTAAAGAAATAATATAAAGAGAAAATCATCATTTGAGAATTACCATAGTAGTGGTTAAGTTAGGCAGAAATCATCAAGGCATGTTAGTGGGTGATTGAAGAACAGGGTAGTGGAATAGATGAAGCACAAGCTGGAATCAAGATTGTCAGGAGAAATATCAATAACCTCAGATATGCAGACGACACCACTCTTATGGCAGAAAGTAAAGAAGAACTAAAGAGCCTCTTGATGAAGGTGACAGAGGAGAGTGAAAAAGTTGGCTTAAAGCTCAATATTCAGAAAACTAAGATCATGGCATCTGGTCCCATCACTTCATGGCAAATAGATGGGGAAACAGTGGAAACAGTGGCTGACTTTATTTTTCTGGGCTCCAAAATCACTGCAGATGGTGATTGCAGCCATGAAATTAAAAGACGCTTACACCTTGGAAGGAAAGTTATGACCAACCTAGATAGCATATTAAAAAGCAGAGACATGACTTTGTCAACAAAGACCCATCTAGTCAAGGCTATGGTTTTTCCAGTGGTCATGTATGGATGTGGGAGTTGGTCTATAAAGAAAGCTGAGCATCAAAGAATTGATGTTTTTGAACTGTGGTGTTGGAGAAGACTCTTGAGAGTCCCTTGGACTGCAAGGAGATCCCACCAGTCCATCCTAAAGGAGATCAGTCCTGGGTGTTCATTGGTAGGACCGATGTTGAAGCTGAAACTCTGATACTTTGGCCACCTGATGCGAAGAGCTGACTCATTTGAAAAGACCCTGATGCTGGGAAGGATTGAGGGAAGGAAGAGAAGGGGCCGACAGAGTATGAGATGGTTGGATGGCACCACCAATGGACATCTCAATGGACGTGGGTTTGGGTGGACTCCGGGAGTTGGTGATGGACAGGGAGGCCTGGCGTACTGCGTATCATGGGGTCACAAAGAGTCGGACACTATTGAGCAACTTAACTGAACTAATCTTCTCAAAAAAAGACAACAATTATAAAGGGAAAAATGATAACTCTTAAGTTTGAGAAACCTGAAAGACACCATCTTACGCAAGTAATGAAGACTACCATTATCACTGGTATTAATAGAACTGGATTGCCATCATTGCCTCTTGATGCTCTGTTTAAAGCATAATTTCATTTCTGTATTTTTTCTGCCAGGATTGCATCGCTTGAATTTGGACATGAATAATTACCAAATTTCTTGGACTCCAGAATCACTGCAGACAGTGACTGCAGCCATGAAGTTAAAAGACACTTGTTCCTTGGAAGAAAAACAGTAACAAATCTGCTGCTGCTGCTGCTAAGTCACTTCAGTCATGTCCGACTCTGTGTGACCCCATAGACGGCAGCCCACCAGGCTCCCCCATCCCTGTGATTCTCCAGGCTAGAACATTCGAATGGGTTGCCATTTCCTTCTCCAATGCATGAAAGTGAAAAGTGAAAGTGAAGCTGCTCAGTCGTGTCCGACTCTTCAAGACTCCATGGACTGTAGCCCACCAGGCCCCTCCGTCCATGGGATTCTCCAGGCAAGAGTAACAACCTAGATAGTGTATTAAAAAGCAGAGACATCACTTTGCCGACAAATTTCATATAGTCAAAGCTATGGTTTCTCCAGTAGTCATGTATGGATGTGAAAATTGGACCATAAAGAAAGCTGAGCATCAAAGAATTGATGTTTTTGAACTGTGGTGTTGGAGAAGACTCTTGAGAGTCCCTTGGACTGCAAGAAGATCAAACTAATCAATCCTAAAGGAAATCAACCCTGATTATTCATTGGAAGAACTGATGCTAAAACTGAAGCTCCAATACTTTGGCCATGTGAGGTGAAGAGCCAACTCATTGGAAAAGACCCTGATTCTGGGAAGGATTGAAGGCAGGAGAAGAAGGGGATGACAGAGGATGAGATGGTTGGATGGCATCACTGACTCAATGGACATGAGTTTGAGCAAGCTCTGGGAGATGGTTAAGGACAGGGAAGCCTGGTGTGCTGCAGTCTGTGGGGTCACAAATAGTTGGACACGACTGAGAAGATGAACACCAACAAATTTTCAAATAAATCCTGTTTGAGGGATATCATATAAAATGGAAGACATGTATTTATTAAACTTCAAGTTCATGAAAATAAGAAAAGATTAAGAAAATGTTCTATATTGTGGGAGAGTACTAAAAAAATGAAGATTAAAAGTAAAATGTGTTCCTGGATTGGATCTTGAACCAGAAAGTAAGAAGAGACATTGTTGTACACTTGGCACAATTTGAACAGAATTTGTAGGTTGTATCGTTGTACTGATCAATGTTAGTTTGTTGATATTTCTATTTGTGACTATTAGAGACAGCATCCTTGCTTTTGAGAGTACACTCAATTGAACTGAGTAGTACTCAGTTGAGTACACACATTTCAATAGAGTACACTCAATTGAAATACTGGAGTATTTTGGAATGATTGGGCATATACATGAACTTTGCTCTCAAACCAACTGTTTTATTAAAAAAGAGTAATGATTTTGTGTGTGTTCATGTGTACGTGTGTCTATAGAGAAAGGGAGAAATAGAGTGAATATGCCAAAATATTAACAATTGGGTAATATGGATGAAGGGGATACAGTTCTTTGAAGACTGAAATAGTTCACAAAATACTGAATCACCATACTGTACACCTGAGTAGTTTTACATCATAATACATTATAAATCAATTATGCCCCAATTTTTTAAAAAATGAAAAAAATTAAATCTACCACACAACATTATAATTTAGACCCAAGAAGATCTTTGAAATAAGTATCCTATAGGATAGAAAAAAATAGGAACTATAAATAATACTAAGTCACCTTTTCTATAGCAGAGAAAGTATTATAAGCATTCTGTTTTAAGATTTATAATGCCATTCAAAATTAATCCAAATGTATAGTTTATTTTATTATTTAAAAAACAAGAGAGATAAAAAGACAGATAACACAAAAATAAAAATTAAAAAGTGCAAGTGTTCAAATATAAACACATTTATTAATGTCATGAAAACATAACATTTACAATTGCAACTATAAGAGCAAACAAACAAACAAACAAAAAGAATCTAGGAATAGACCTAACTAGAAATGTGTAGGGAGCACATAAAGAAAACATATTAAACATTATGCTGGGTCAAAAAGTTAATGAATGGGATGACATTCTTCACCTTAAATTCATCTATACTGTTAACAGGATCCTGTTGATACACCTACTGATACACTGACAGGAAGCTTTAGACTTTATTTTTTAGAGGAGTTTTAAGTTTATGACATTTACAACATTGGGAGGTAGTACAGAAGTTTTCCACATGTCCCTTGCCTCCACACATACATACCCAACACCTTTATCAACATCACTCACCAGAATGATACATTTTTTTAAACCAAGGATGAACTCATATTAACACATCATTATCAGTCAAAACTCATAGTTTACTTTAGAGTTCACTCTTGGTGTTGTACATTCTCTGAATTTGGACAAATGCATAGTGACATATATCCATCAATAAAGGAATTTAAAATTTTTTTAAGTTTATCAAGCTTATTTTAAAATTATCTGGGGAAAATCATTTAAGCATAAAACAGGACCTTTCTGCAAAAGAATAATGAAATGGAACTGGCATACAATCTCTTATGCATTATAAAGTAAAGAGACCCAAATCATATTGGAATGTGGTATATCAAGCAGATGGCAGTTAAATAGGAAAAAGAAGAGATGATGATTTGATTAATAAATGGCCTTGAGACAAATTATTTTCTACTAGGAAAAAAAAAAAGATTTTGCTCTTGATCTCATGCCATATACCAAAATAAATTTCAGATGGTTCAAAGACGCAAATTTAAAAATGAAGACAAAGTACTAGAAGAAAAGATGTTAGCTCTTTTCTTTCATTTCAGAGTAGAGAAGAAATCTCTAAGTATGACATGAACCAAGCAGTCATAAAAGAGAAGACAGATAAATTAACTATTCAAACCTTTATTAATTTCTACTTCTGGAAAAACAGAATATACTTAATTTTTCCTACTTACCCTGCTAAATACAGATTAAAACTTTGGATATTATATATAAAATAACCTTTAAAATACTGAAAGTGGAGAGAAAAAAATAGGCCTGGAACCTCAGGACCCATAATCAAAATTACAATGGTATTTTTCTCAGAAACAGAACAAGCAGTCCTAAAATTTGTGTGGAACCACAAATGACCCTGAATGGCCAAGGTGATCTTGAGAAAAAAAAATTTCTCCCTGATTTCAAATCATATTACAAAGCTATTGTAATCAAAGCAGTATGGTATTAGCATAAAAACAAACATACAAATCAATGGAACAGAATGGAAATCTCAGAAATAAACCCACACATATATAGTCATTAATTTATAAGAAAGAAGCCAAGAATATACAGCTGGGAAAGGACATTGTCTTCAATAAATGGTGTTTGGAAAATAGAACAACCACATGCAAAATAATGAATCTGGACCATTATCTTACACAATATAAAAGAAATTAAATAAGATGTATTAAATACTAGAGTGTAAAACTTGAAACCATTAATCTCCAAGAAGAAAACAGGTGGTAAGCTTCTTGACATAGGTCTCGCTGACGATTTTTTGAATCTAATACCAAAAGCAAAAGTAATAAGTGCAACTACATCATACTAATGTTGAAGGCTCCTGCACAGAGAAGAAAAACCAGCAACACAATGAAAAGACAACCTACTGAACAGCAAAAAATAATTGCAACACATATATCTGTTAAGGGAATAATATCCCCAATGTGTAAAGAATTCATACAACTTAATTGTTAAAAAATATGATTAAAAAGTAGCGATAACCCTATATGCAAAACAGAAAAAGAGTCACAGAAGTATAGAACAGACTTTTGAACTCTGGGGGAGAACGTGAGGGTGGGATGTTTTGAAAGAACAGCATGTATATTATCTATGGTGAAACAGACCACCAGCCCAGGTGGGAGGCATGAGTCAAGTGCTCGGGCCTGGTGCATTGGGAGGACCCTGAGGAGTCGGGTGGAGAGGGAGGTGGGAGGGGGGATCGGGATGGGGAATACGTGTAACTATATGGCTGATTCATGTCAATGTATGACAAAACCCACTGAAATGTTGTGAAGTGATTGGCCTCCAACTAATAAAATAATATTAAAAAAAAAATAAAAAAATAAAAAATGGACAGAAGGAGGTAGTCCCAATATGGCAGAGGAATAGGACAGGGAGCCCACTTTTTTCCCCCACAAATTCATCAAAAGATCATTTGAATGCTGAGCAACTTCCACAAAACAACTTCTGAATACTGGTGGAGGACACCAGACACCCAGAAAGGCAGCCTATTCTCTTCAAAAGGAGGTAGGACAAAATATAAAACACAAAAAGAGATACAAAAAGTTAGGGACAGAGATCCCTCCTGGGGAGGAAGTTGTGAAGGAGGAAAAGTTTCCAAACAGTAGGAAACCCTCTCACAGGCAGGTTTGTAGGGAGTTTTGGAATCTCAGAGGGCAACATAACTGGGAGGGAAAAAAAAAAAACAAAACCCCACAGAATACACACCTAACCACAACTACCAGCAGAGAAGTAGCCCAGACGCTTGCGTCCACTACCAGTGAGCTATCCACCAGGGGGCTGGACAGGGAGACACGGTCTGCATCATTGGTCCTTAGGGTAAGGACCAGGCCTGAATGCCCTGAGGACAATCTGAGGGAGCTAACGTGAGATAGCAACCCAAACTGTGGGATGGCCAGGGAGAAAAAAGAGAGAGAGACAGAGAACTTTCCTGTGAAAGGCTCTAATGCACAGCCTGGCCCACTCACAGAACAAAGGATTGAGCGAATACCAAAGGAGAGCTAGCCAGCTGCATACAGGCTCCACCCCCCTACCTGAGGCAGAGAGGCAGACAGGCACCTGACAGACAGAGCCAGAAGGCAAGGGGCAATCTCAGCCCCAGAGACCACCATTCTCCACCAAACTGTGAGCAGGCTCCCAGCTGCTAATCATGTCTTCCTGGGATCCTGGACAGTTGACATCTGCCAGGAGAGTCGCAGCCTGAGATCAGCTCTCCAGAGGAGACACACAGCACACCTGAGACGGAGCTCTTGTGGCACACCCGGGAAACTGAGCAGCCAGGACTGGGGAGGTGATTAAGACACACAGCCCACCTAGGACTGTGTGCTCATCAAGCACCTAGTCACCTGCGCTGCTCGGGCCTGGGAAGGGCAAAAAACACTCACCCAACCGAGTCTGTGCCCTTGTGGAATACCTGAGAACCTGAACCTGAGCAGCTCAGACCTGGGAAGTGCACAAAACGCAGGGCCCACTTTTGATAGTGCCCCTGCAGAGTACCGTGGACCCTGAGCAGTGTAGACCCAGAAATCACGTGCCACCGTGAGCTGGGGCAAGTCCAGTGTGGTCCATACACTGCGATCACTCACCACACATGCCAGCAATATCTGTTTGCAGTGTTGCTCCCTGCCCACAACACAACTGAACAAGTAAGCCTAAATAAGTGGCCACCTTTGCCCCTTTGAGTCAGGGTGAAAATTAGACACTGAAGAGACTTGCAAACAGAGGAAGCCAAAATAAACAAAGAAGAGGGAACTGCTCTGGAAGTGATGGGTGCAACAGATTAAAACCCTGTAATTAGCATTGACTAACCATTGGAAGGGGCCTATAGACCTTGAGAACAAGTACAAGCTGGAACAAGGAACTATCTGAAACTGAACTGACCCCACAATGCCCACAGCAGCTCGAGAGAAATTCCAAGATATATTTTTACTATTATCACCTTTCAATCTTTTTAATTTAAGTTTTTTATTATTCTTTTAATTTTCATTTTTATAACCTACTCAGTTCAGTCGCTCAGTCGTCTCCAACTCTTTGCAACCCCATGAACCACAGCACACCAGGCCTCCCTGTCCATCACCAACTCCCAGAGTCCACCCAAACCTATGTCCATCAAGTCGGTGATGCCATCCAACCATCTCATCCTCTGTCGGCCCCTTCTCCTCCTGCCCTCAATCCTCCCCAGCATCAGGGTCTTTTCAAATGAGTCAGCACTTTGCATCAGGTGGCCAAAGTATTGGAGTTTCAGCTTCAGCATCAGTCCTTCCAATGAATATTCAGGACTGATTTCCTTTAGGATGGACTGGTTGGATCTCCTTGCAGTCCAAGGGACTCTCAAGAGTCTTCTCCAACATCACAGGTCAAGAAAATCAATTCTTTGGCCTCAGCCTTCTTTATGGTCCAACTCTCACATCCATACATGACTACTGGAAAAACCATAGCCTTGACTAGACGGATCTTTGTTGACAAAGTAATGTCTCTGCTTTTCAATATGCTCTCTAGCTTGGCCATAACTTTCCTTTCAAGGAGTAAACGTCTTTTAATTTCGTGGCTGCAATCACCATCTACAGTGATTTTGGAGCCCAGAAAAATAAAGTCAGCCACTGTTTCCACTGCTTCCATGGTTTCCCCATCTATTTGCCATGAAGTGATGGGACCAGATGCCATGATCTTAGTTTTCTGAATGTTGAGCTTTAAGCCAACTTTTTCACTCTCCTCTTTTACTTTCATCAAGAAGCTTTTTAGTTCCTCTTCACTTTCTGCCATAAGGGTGGTGTCATCTGCATATCTGAGGTTATTGATACTTCTCCTGGCAGTCTTGATTCCAGCTTGTGCTTCCTTCAGCCCAGTGTTTCTCATGATGTACTGCATATAAGTTAAATAAGCAGGGGGACAATATACAGCCTTGTATAAATAAGCAGGGTGACAATATACTCCTTTTCCTATTTGGAACCAGTCTGTTGTTCCATGTCCAGTTCTAACTGTTCTAACTGTTGCTTCCTGACTTGCATACAGGTTTCTCAAGAGGCAGGTCAGGTGGTCTGGTACTACCATCTCTTTCAGAATTTCCCACAGTTTATTGTTATCCACACAGTCAAAGGTTTGGCATAGTCAATAAAGCAGAAATAGATGGTTTTCTGGAACTCTCTTGCTTTTTCGATGATCCAGCGGATGTTGCCAATTTGATCTCTGGTTCCTCTGTCTTTTCTAAAACCAGCTTGAACATCTGGAAGTTCACGGTTCACGTATAGCTGAAGCCTGGCTTGGAGAATTTTAAGCATTGCTTTGCTAGCATGTGAGATGAGTGCAATTGTGCGGTAGTTTGAGCATTCTTTGGCACTGCCTTTCGTTGGGATTGGAATGAAAACTGACCTACTATTACCTTGCAAAAAAGACCCTATTTTTAAAGCAAATTTCATATATATATATATTTATAATTTTTGTGATTGATTTTGTTTTGTAATTTTATTATTGTATTTTTGAGAGTCTAACCTCTATTCTAGGTTTTTAATCTTTGCTTTTTTAAAAATCAATTTTGTATCTTTAAGAATCTAGTCTTCAGTATCCATTTTCACTTAGGGGTGTGATTACTGGCTTATTAGTCTCTGCCCTTTTGACTCTCCCTTTTCTTCCCCAGGTCACCTCTATCCCCTCCTGCTCCCTTCTCTTGTCTACTTAACTCTGTGAATCTCTCTGGGTGTTCCAAGACTGTGGACAACACTTAGGGAATAGATTACTGGCTAGATTGCACTCTCCTCTTTTGAGTCCCCTTCTTCTCCTCCTTGTCTCCTCTATCTCCTTCCTCCCTCTTCTCTTCTCCGTGTAACTCTGTGAACCTCTCTGGGTGTCACTCATGGTGGAGAATTGTTTTACCATACACAGATTATACTACAAAGCTACAGTCATCAAGACAGTATGGTACTGGCACAAAGACAGAAATATAGACCAATGGAACAAAATAGAAAGCCCAGAGATAAATCCACGCACCTATGTACACCTTATCTTTGACAAAGGCGGCAAAAATATAGAATGGAGAAAAGATACTCTCTTTAACAAGTGGTGCTGGGAAATCTGGTCAACCACTTGTAAAAGAATGAAACTAGAACACTTTCAAACACCATACACACACACTCAAAAAAACTCAAAATGGATTAAAGATCTAAATGTAAGACCAGAAACTATAAAACTCCTAGAGGAAAACATAGGCAAAACACTCTCTGACATAAATTGCAAGATCCTCTATGACCTACCTCCCAGAGTAATGGAAATAAAAACAACAATAAACAAAAGGGACCTAATTAAACTTAAATGCTTTTGTACACTGAAGGAAACTATAAGTGAGGTGAAAAGACAGCCGTCAAAACGGGAGAAAAGAATAGCAAGCAAAGCAACTGACAAAGAATTAACCTCAAAAATATACAAGCAGCTCATGCAGCTCAATACCAGAAAAATAAACGATCCAATCAAAAAATGGGCCAAAGAACTAAACACACATTTCTCCAAAGAAGACATACAGATGGCTAACAAACATATGAAAAGATGCTCAACATCACTCCTTATCTGAGAAATGCAAATCAAAACTACAATGAGGTAGCATCTCACACCGGTCAGAATGGCTGCCATCAAAATTTCTACAAACAATAAATGCTGGAGAGGGTGCGGAGAAAAGGGAACCCTCTTACACTATTGGTGTGAATGCAAACTAGTACAGCCACTATGGAGAACAGTGTGGAGATTCCATAAAAACTGAAAATAGAACTGCCATACGACCCAGCATACACACCAAGGAAACCAGAATTGAAAGAGACACATGTACTCAAATGTTCATTGCAGCACTGTTTACAATAGCTAGGATATGGAAGCAACCTAGATGCCCATCGGCAGACGAATGGACAAGAAAGCAGTGGCACATATACACAATGGAATATTACTCAGCTATTAAAAAGAATGCATTTGAATCAGTTCTAATGAGGTGGATGAAACTGGAGCCTATTGTGCAGAGTGAAGTAACTCAGAAAGAAAAACGTCAATACAGTATATTAATGCATGTATATGGAATTTAGAAAGATGGTAACAACAGTCCTATATTCAAGACAGCAAGATCCTATATGCAATACAGGAGAGGATGGGATGTTTTGAGATAATAGCATTGAAACATGTATATTACCATATGTGAAATAGACAACCAGTGCAAGTTTGATGCATGAAGCAGGGCACTCAAAGCTGTTGCACTGGGACAACCCAGAGGGATGAGATAGGGAGAGAAGTGGGAAGGGGGTTTAGCATGGGGGACACATGTACATCCGTGGCTGATTCACGTCCATGTACGGCAAAAACCATCACAACATTGTAAAGTAATTAGCCACCAATTGATTTTCTCCAAGATCGCAAAGTAGAAGGACATGCACTCATTTTCTCATGCAAGAACTCCAAAATTACAACTCCCTGCTGAGGAACCATAGTCAAGAGATACCTGGACTAACAGGCAAATTTGGCCTTGGAGAACAAAACGAAGCAGGTCAAAGACTAACAGAGTTTCGCCAAGAGAACAGACTGGTCAGAGCAAACACCATCTTCCAACAACACAAGAGAAGACTCTACACATGGACATCACCAGATGGTCAATACTGAAACCAGAATGATTATACTCTTTGAAGCCAAAGACAGAGAAGCTCTATACAGCCAGGGAAAACAAGACTGGGAGCTGACTGTGGCTCAGAGCATGTACCCCTTATTGCCAAACTCAGACTTAAATTGAAGAAAATAGCGAAAACCACTAGACCATTCAGGTATGACCTAAATCAAATCTTTTACAATTATATACTGGAAGTGACAGATAGCTTCAAGAGATAAGATCTGATAGACAGAATGCCTTAAGAACTGTGGACAGAGGTTTGTGACATTGTACAGGAGGCCATGATCAAAACCATCTCCAGGAAATAGAAATGCAAAATGGCAAAATGGTTGTCTGAGGAGGCCTTACAAATAGCTGAGAAAAGAAGAAAAGCAAAAGGCAAAGGAAAAAAGTAAAGATATACCCGTTTCAATGCAGAGTTCCAAAGAATAGCAAGGAGAGATAAGAAAGCCTTCTTCAATGACCCTCAAAGCCTTCCTATGGTGTAGGTAATGAAGATAATGGTGACCTCCCTCAAAAGATCCCATGCACGCACTGCTACACTCAGTACCCCCAACCCTGCAGCAGGCCACCCCCGACCCACGCCTCCACCTGAAACTCCTGGACACTCACGGGCAAGTCTGGGTCAGTCTCTTGTGGGGTCACTGCTTCTTTCTCCTGGGTCCTGGTGTGCACAAGGTTCTGTTTGTGCCCTCCAGGAGTCTGTTTCTCCAGTCCTGTGTAAGTTCTGGTGTCTCTAAGGTGGAGTTAATGGTGACCTCCTCCAAGAGGGCTTATGCCATACCCAGGTCTACTGCACTCACAGCCGCTGCCCCTGCAGCAGTCCACTGCTGACCCATAACCCCTCAGGAGACACTCAAACACAGTTCTGTCTCAGTCTCTGTGGGGTCTCTGGGTCTTGGTGCCCACATGGTATGTTTGAGCCCTCTGAGCATCTCTGATGGGTATGGGATTTGATTCTAAACGTGATTTCATCCCCCCTACCATCTTCCTGTGGCTTCCTCCAGTAATGCTGAAGAAGCTGAAGTTGAATGATTTTCTGAATACCTACAAGACCTTATAGAACTAACACCTAAAAAAGATGTTCTTTTCATTATAAAGGATTGGAATGCAAATGTAGGAAGGCAAGAAATACCTGGAGTAACAGAAAAATTTGACCTTGGAATACAGAATGAAGCAGGGCAAAAGCTAATACAGTTTTGCCAAAACACACTGGTCATAGCAAACACCCTCTTCCAACAACACAAGAGAGACTCTACACATGGACATCACCAGATGGTCAATACCAAATTCAGATTGATTATATTTTTTGCAGCCAAGGATGGAGAAGATCTATACAGTGATCAAAAGCAAGACCAGGAGCTGACTGTGGCTCAGATCATGAACCCCTTATTGTCAAAATCAGACTTAAATTGAAGGAAGTAGGGAAAACCACTAGACCATTCAGGTATGACCTAAATAAAATCCCTTATGATTATAGAGTAGAAGTGACAAATAGATTCAAGGGATTAGATCTGATAGATGGAGTGCCTGAAGAACTATGGATGGAGGTTTGTGACATTGTACAGGAGGCAGTCATCAAGACCACGCCCAAGAAAAAGTAATGTAAAAAGGGAAAATGGTTGTCTGAGGAGGTCTTACAAATAGCTGAGAAAATAAAAGAAGTGAAAGGCAAAGGAGAAAAGGAAAGATATACCCAATTGAATGCAGCGTTCCAAAAAAATAGCAAGGAGAGATAAGAAGCCTTCTTCAGTGATCAATGCAAACAAATAGAGGAAAAGAACAGAATGGAAAAGACTAGTGATCTCTTCAAGAAAATTAGAGATACAAAGGGAACATTTCATGCAAAGACAGGCACAATAAAGGACAGAAATGGTTTGGGCCTAACAGAAACAAAAGATATTATGAAGAGGTGGCAAGAATACACAGAAGAAGTATACAAGAAAATCTTCATCACCCAGATAACCACTATGGTGTGATCACTCACCTAGAGCCAGACAGCTTGGAATGCAAAGTCAAATGATCCTTAGGAAGCATCACTATGAAGAAAGCTAGTGGAGGTGATGGAATTCCAATTGAGCCATTTCAAATCCTAAAAGATGATGATGTGAAAGTGCTTCTCTCAATATACCAGCAAATTTGGAAAACTCAGCAGTGGCCACAGGACAGGAAAAGGTTAGTTTTCATTTCAATCCCAAAGAAAGGCAAAGACAAAGAACGCTCAAGCTACTGCACAATAGCACTCATCTCACACACTAGCAAAGTAATATTCAAAATTCTCCAAGATAGGCTTCAACGGTACATGAACCATGAACTTCCAGATGTTCAACTTGGATTTAGAAAAGGCAGAGGAACCAGAAATCAAATTGCCGACATCCATTGGATCATCGAAAAAGCAAGAGAGTTCCAGAAAAACATCTACTTCTGCTTTATTGACTATGCCAAAACCTTTGACTGTGTGGATCACAACAAACTGTGGAAAATTCTGAAAGAGATGGGAATACCAGACCACCTGAACTGCCTCCTGAGAAATCTGTATGAAGATCAAGAAGCAATAGTTAGAACTGGACATGGAACAACAGACTGGTTCCAAACCTGGAAAGGAGTACATCAAGGCTATATATTGTCACTTTGTTTATTTAACTTATATGCAGTGTACATATGAGAAACGCCAGGCTGGATGAAGCACAAGCTGGAATCAAGACTGCTGGGAGAAATATCAATAACCTCAGATATGCAGACACCACCCTTATGGCAGAAAATGAGGAAGAACTGAAGAACCTCTTGATGAAAGTGGAAAAGGAGAGTGAAAAAGACTTAAAACTCAATAATCAGAAAACTAAGATCATGGCATCCAGTCCCATCACTTCATGGCAAACAGATGGAGAGACAGTGGAAACAGTGGCAGATTTTATTTTGGGGGCCTTCAAAATCAGTGCAGATGGTGACTTCAGCCATGAAATTAAAAGACGCTTGCTCCTTGGAAGGAAAGTTATGACCAACCTAGACAGCATATTAAATAGCAGAGACATTACTTTGCCAACAAAGGTCCATCTAGTCAAATCTATTGTTTTTCCACTAGTCATGTATGGATATGAGTGTTGGGCTATAAAGATAGTTGAGTGCTGAAGAATTGATGCTTTTAAACTATGGCATTGGAGAAAACTCTTGAGAGTCCCATGGACTACAATGAGATCCAACCAGTCAATCCTAAAGGAAATCAGCCCTGAATATTCATTGGAAGGACTGATGCTGAAGTTGAAACTCCAATATTTGGCTACCTGATGCGAAGAACAGACTCATTGGAATAAACCCTGATGCTACAAAAGATTGAAGGCAGGAGGAGAAGGAGATGACAGAAGATGAGATGGTTGGATGACATCACCAACTCAATGAACATCAGTTTGAGTACTCTCTAGGAGATTGTGACAACAGGGAAGCCTGGCATGCTGCAGTCCATGGGGTCACAAAATGTTGGATACTACTGACTGAACTGAACTAGCCTCCAATTAAAATAAATTAATTAATTTTTTAAAAATTGGACAGAAGATCCAATTAGATATTTTTGCAAAGAACACATACACATGGCCAACAGTTACATGAAAATATTCTCAGTATTGTTAATCACCCAGGAAATGCAAAGATACAGCACCTCACACCTCTCAGAATGGCTGTTATGAAAAAGACAAGATATAACAGGTTGAGGTGACGATGTGGAGAAAAGGGAGCATTCATACACTGTTGATGGAAATATAAGTTGGTGAAACAACTATGGAAACCAGTATAGAGGTTTCTGGGTATTTATTCAAAGAAAATGAAAATACTAATTCAAAAAGAAATATGCACTCTCATGTTCATTGCAGCATTATTTATATTAGCTATGATATGGGAACAACCTAAGTGTTTATTGATGGATAAATGGATTAGGAAATTGTGGTATATATAATATTTCATTTTATATATGTATATAAAGCCATAAAAAATAATGAAATGATGTCATTTGCCACAACATGGATGGATATTGAAGACATTATGATAAGTGAAGTAAGCCAGACAAAGACAAGTAGTGTATGATTTCTCTCACATGTGGAATCTAAAATTAAAAAAAAAAAAAAACAAAGTCATAGATACAAAGAACAGATTTGTGGTTGTAAGAGGTGGTGGTGAGGGGGTGAGAGAAATGAGTGACCCGTTTTTTTTGTTTTGCTTTGTTTAAGTAAATTGAATATTTGTAATGATTTACAACATAAAAAGAGGAGAGTGAAAAATTTGGCTTAAAGCTCAACATTTAGAGAACTAAGATCGTGTCATCTGGTCCCATCACTTCATGGCAAATATATGGGGAAACAGTAGCAGACTTTATTTTTTTGATCTCCAAAATCACTGCAGATGGTGACTGCAGCCGTGAAATTAAAACATGCTTGCTCCTCGGAAGAAAAGCTATAACCAACATAGACAGCATATTAAAAAGCAGAACCATTGCTTTGCCAATAAAACTCCATATAGTCAAGGCTATGGTTTTTCCAGTAGTTACGTATGGATATGACAGTTGGAGTATAAAGAAAAGTGAGTGCCAAAGAATTGATGCTTTTGAACTGTGGTGTTGGAGAAGACTCTTGAGAGTCCCTTGAACTGCAAGGAGATCCAACCAGTCCATCCTAAAGGTGATCAGTCCTGAGTGTTCATTGGAAGGACTGATGTTGAAGCTGAAACTCCAATACTTTGGGCCACCTGATGCAGAGAGCTGACTCATTTGAAAAGACCCTGATGCTGGGAAAGATTGAAGGCAGAAGGAGAAGGGGCCGACAGAGGATGAGATGGTTGGATGGCATCACCGACTCAATGGAGATGAGTTTGGGTAAACTCTGCGAGTTGGTGATGGACAGGGAGGCCTGGGGTGCTGCAGTCCATGGGGTTGCAAAGAGTCAGACACGACTTAGCAACTGAACTGAACTGAGCAACATGAAAGAATCAGAATCATAAAACAAGATACTATTTTGAGAAATAAGGCAGGGATCATAAAGAACCAAGTGGAAACTTTAGAACTGAAAAAGATAGCCTTTAAAATGAAAAGTTTATAACTAAATTAAACAACATATTTGATAGAATCAAAAATAGTATTAGCAAATTGAAAAATAAATCTAAAGATGTAATCCAGAAGAACACATGAATGGAAATTATTAGAGAGACTAAAAGAGAGGTTAGAATGAAGAGATTTTAAATCATGTGTAGTGAGAGTTCCCAGAAAATAGATTGAATGAGAGAAAAGTAATATTCAGAGAACACATGTATGTGTCTTAAAACGAATGTAAAGAAAAGTCAGTGAAGAAAATGAGATGGTTCTTTACTAACAGTCTCTTGAATCCCTTCTCTAGCATAGTAAATCATGAACTCCTTATTGCCAAATTCAGACTTAAATTGAAGAAAGTAGGGAAAACCACTAGACCATTCAGGTATGACATAAATCAAATCCCTTAAGATAACACAGTGGAAGTGAGAAATAGATTTAAGGGACTAGATCTGATAGACAGAGTGCCTCATGAACTATGGACAGAGGTTCGTGACATTGTACAGGAGACAGGGATTGAGACCATCCCCATGGAAAAGAAATGCAAAAAAACAAAATGGCTGTCTGAGGAGGCCTTACAAATAGCTGTGAAAAGAAGTGAAAAGCAAAGGAGAAAAGGAAAGATATTCCCATTTGAATACAGAGTTCCAAAGAATAGCAAGGAGAGATAAGAAAGACTTCCTCGGTCATCAATGCAAAGAAATAGAGGAAAACAACAGAATGGGAAAGAGTAGAGATTTCTTCAAGAAAATTAGAGATACAAAGGGAACATTTCATGCAAAGATGGACTCGATAAAGGACAGAAATGTTATGGACCTAACAGAAGCAGAAGATATTAAGAAGAGGTGGCAAGAATACACAGAAGGATTGTACAAAAAAGATCTTCACCACCCAAATAATCACGATGGTGTGAACACTCACCTAGAGCCAGACATCCTGGAATGTGAAGTCAAGTGGGGCTTAGAAAGCATCGCTATGAACAAAGCTAGTGGAGGTGATGGAATTCCAGGTGAGCTATTTCTAATCCTGAAAGATGATGCTGAAAAAGTGCTGCACTCAGTATGCCAGCCAATTTGGAAAACTCAGCAGTGGCCACAGGACTGGAAAAAGTCAGTTTTCATTCCAATCCCTAAGAAAGGCACTGCCAAAGAATGCTCAAACTACCGCACAATTGCACTCATCTCATATGATAGTAAAGTAATGCTCAAAATTCTCCAAGCCAGGCTTCAGCAATACATGAACCATGAACTTCCAGATGTTCAATCTGGTTCTAGAAAAGACAGAGGAGCCAGAGATCAAGTTGGCAACATCCTATGGATCATCAAAAAAGCAAGAAAGTTCCAGAAAAACATCTACTTCCGCTTTATTGACTATGCCAAAGCCTTTGACTGTGTGGATCACAATAAACTGTGGAAAATTCTGAAAGAGATGGGGATACCAGACCACCTGACCTGCCTCTTGAGATACCTATATGCAGGTCAGAAAACAACTGTTAGAACTGGACATGGAACAACAGACTGGTTCCAAATAGGAAAAGGAGTACGTCAAGGCTGTATATTGTCACCCTGCTTATTTAACTTATATGCAGAGTACATTGTCAGAAATGCTGGGCTGGAAGAAGCACAAGCTGCAATCAAGATTGCCAGGAGAAATATCAGTAACCTCAGATATGCAGATGACACCACCCTTATGGCAGAAAGTGAAGAGGAACTAAAGAGCCTCTTGATGAAAGTGAAGGAGGAGAGTGAAAAAGTTGGCTTGAAGCTCAACATTCAGAAAACTAAGATCATGGCATCTGGTCCCATCACTTCATGGCAAATAGATGGGGAAACAGTGGAAACAGTGTCAGACTTTATTTTTTAGGGCTCCAAAATCACTGCAAATGGTGACTGCAGCCATGAAATTAAAAGACGCTCACTTCTTGGAAGGAAAGTTATGACCAACCTAGATAGCATTTTTTTCCTTCTTTTTTTATTTTAATTTTTTTTCCTTTTATTTTTATTAGTTGAGGCTAATTACTTTACAATTTTGTAGTGGTTTTTGACATACATTGACATGAATCAGCCATGGATTTACATGTGTTCCCCATCCTGAACCCCCCTCCCACCTCCCTCCCCATCCCATCCCTCTGGGTCATCCCAGTGCACCAGCCCCAAGCACTTGTCTAATGCATCCAACCTGGACTGGTGATCTGTTTCACACTTGATAATATATATGTTTTGATGCTGTTCTCTCAGATCATCTCCCCCTCCCCTTCTCCCATAGAGTCCTAGATAGCATATTTAAAAGTAGAGACCTTACTTTACCAACAGAGGTCCGTCTAGTCAAGGCTATGGTTCTTCCAATGGTCATGTATGGATGTGAGAGCTGGACGGTAAGAAAGCTGAGAGCTGAAGAACTGATGCTTCTGAACTGTGATGTTGGAGAAGACTCTTGAGAGTCTCTTGGATTGCGAGAAGATTCACCCAGTCCATCCTAAAGGAGATCAGTCCTGGGTGTTCCTTGAAAGGACTGATACTGAAGCTGAAACTCCAATACTTTGGCCACCTCACGAGAAGAGTTGACTCATTGGAAAAGACCCAAATGCTGGGAAGAATTGGAGGCAGGAGGAGAAGAGGACGACAGAGGATGAGATGGCTGGATGGCATCACTGACTCAATGGACATGGGTTTGGGTAGACTCTGGGAGTTGGTGATGGACAGGGAGGCCTGGCGTGCTGCGATTCATGGGGTCGCAAAGAGTCAGACACGACTGAGCGACTGAACTGAACTGATCTGAAATAATATCACTACACACTGAATAATTACTGTTATTCTTTCCTATATTGTATATTATAGGTTTCTCTTGTGTCCAGAAAAAATATCTATCAGTCAATGACAAAAAAACCAACCTAGTTTAAAACTGTGCAAAAAAATGAAGAGTTTACAGATAGCTGTTCAATACAACAAACATAAAGCCAAGATTAATAGGTTCAGTAATACATTGCATTGACAAAAATCGGTGGAAGAAGCATCCACATATATTATTGGTGGAGGTGTAAAGTTTTTGAAGTCTCATTTAATTTTGTCCAGCAACTCTAGTTTAATTAATTATCTTTCAGATATACTTACACGTTTTTTCAAAGATTTATGCACAAAGATTTATTACACATTGTTGCAGTAGCAAAAGACAGAAAGCAATCTAAATGTCCATTAATAGGGAACTGATTCATCATCGTGCATTCATACTATGAAATACCATGCAGTCATTAAACAAAGAATAAGCTATCTCTATGTCGTTTTATGCAGTGGATTAAAACTTATAGACATTGAAAACAAATTTATGGTTACCTAGGGAGAAAGCAGGGTGGGGGAGGGATAAATTAGGAGGTTGAGATTAATGTATGTGTGTGTGTGTTCAGTCAGTCATTTAGTCATGTCTGACTCTTTGTGACCCCCATGGACTGTAGCCCACCAGGCTCCTCTGTCCATGAGATCTCCAGACAAGAATATTGGAGTAGGTTGTCATTTCCTCCTCCAGGAGATCTTCCTGTACCAGGGATTGAGCCCTTGTCTCCTCATCTACTGCATTGGCAGGCAGATTCTTTACCACTGAACCACCTGGGAAGCCCCGTCACCAGTAACTATAGTTTTAACATATACACACTACTGTATATAAAATGGACCACCCTGGTGGCTCAGTTAGTAATCCGCCTGCAATGCAGGAGATCTGGGTTGGATCTCTGGGCCAGGAAGACCCCCTGGAGAAGGAAATGGAAACCCACTCCAGTATTCTTGCCTGGGAAATATCATGAACAGAGGAGCCTGGTGGGTTACCGTCCACAGAGTCATTAGAGTCGGATATGACTTAGCTACTAAACCACTACCACCACCACCATGTATAAAATAGATAAGTTCTCTCTCTCTCTCTCTCTCTCTCTCTCTCTCTCTCTCTCTCTCTCTATATATATATATATATATATATATATATATTGCTCACTTGCTCAGTTGCTTCAGTCATGTCTGACTCTTTGCAACCCTATGGACTATAGCCTTCCAGGTTCCTCTGTCCGTGGGATTCTCCAGGCAAGAATTATATATATATATATATATATATATATATATATATATAAAGTAGACCAACTGTATAGCACAGGGAACTAACTACACTCAATAATTTTTTATATCCTATAAGGGAAGAGAATTTGAAAAAGGATACACACACACACATGCATATATATGCATGCATGCTAGGTCACTTCAGTCATGTGTCACTCTTTCCCACCTTATGGACTGCAGCCCGTCAGGCTCTTCTGTCCACGGGATTCTCCAGGCAAGAAAACTGGAGTGAATAGCCATTGCCTTCTCCAGGGGATCTTCCTGACCTAGGGATCGAACCAGTGTCTCATTATGTCTCCTGCATTAGCAGGCAGGTTCTTTACACTAGCGCCACCTGGGAAGCCCATATATATATACATATATAACTGTATATTGTATATATATATACATGGTATATAATATATATAATGTATGTACAATGTATATAATGTATACATTATAACTGTATATGTATATACATGTATAACTGAATTGTTATGCTTGGTGTACACTTGAAACTAATATGATAGTGATATTATAAATCAATTATTGTTCAATTTAAAAAAGAAAACATTATTCAAGAATTCTTGTCAGTCTAATCAAAAGGCTCAAAGTCTGTGCTGCCATCCCTTGAACTTAACTGGGGCTTTGAAACTGCTTAAATGAATAGAATACAGCAGAAATGACGGTGTGGGACTTCCAAGGCTAGGTTAGGAAAGATCATACAGCTTCTACCAGTTTCTCTTAGGGCAATTGCTCTAGCAGGATTTAGTTGCCACGCATGTAATCTGGCTACCATGAAGCCACAATAATGGGTGGAGGGGGAGCAGAGGGAAGAAAAGGGTAGGGGAGAGAGAAACAGAGAGAGGCGAGAGACAAAGAGGGAGGGAGATATGGCTGAGGAGGAATTGGCCCTTGTCTCCAGAGCCAGACATATTAAATGATGAAGCCTGTGGCTTATAAAACTAATCCACCTCAAATTACCATCTGATTACAGCCACATGGGGATCCTGAGTGAGAATTCTACATGAACCCAGTCAACCCCAGATTGATTGTCAAAATAAATGACTGTTGTTGTTTTAAGTCACTCTTTTGAGACTTTTTCTTGTGCCTGAAGCAATAACTGGAATAGCTGATAGAGAACATTCTCTAAAATATACTTTTAAGTGGAAAAAGTAAGGTGTAGAACAATATGTACGGTGAAATATTTTTTAAATTTTTCAAAGGCATGTTTTAATGTATAACATGGAAGGATGAACAAAAATGGATAAGAGTAGTTGCTCCTTCAGAGGAAAACTGGAGGGCAGCAGACAGTGGATGAGAGGAAAATTTTTCACTGTATATTAATTGTGTGCGTGCATGTTAAGTCCCTTTAGCCATGTCTGACTCTGTGCGACCCTATGGACTGTAGCCCACCAGGCTCCTCCGTCCATGGGATTCTCCAGGTAAGAATACTGGAGGGGGTTGCCGTGCTCTCCTCCAGGGGATCTTCCTGACTCAGGGGCTGAACTTGCACTCTTATGTCCCCTGCATTGGCAGACAGGTTCTTTACCACTAGTGCCACCTAGGAAGTCCTGTATATCAATTACTACCAGTTAAAAATGTTTTATCATATGTGTGTGATATTTTAAAGAATTTTAAAAATTTACCCTGAATCATTTATGAAGCAGAGATAGGATTTGTTTAGAATTCTGGTTAGAATATTTCCTTCTGGTTAGTAATGCCAGTCCCAGGGAATCTTTCTATGGCTCCTAAAATAACACTATACTAACAATTAGAATGAGAAGGGTTGATTTTTTTTCTTAAATAACAACCTTATATAGATATAATACACATATTTAGACACAACTCAACTATTTAAATTGTACAATTAAATGATTTTTGCTGTATTAACAGAGTTGTGCCACTGCCACCACAATCAATTTTAGAATATTTTCATCATCTTCCCCAAAATCTTCGTACCAATCAGTAGTTACTCTTGATTCTCCTCTCTTCCAGCCCCTGGCAACCACTGTTATATATTTTGTCTCCATGCATGCTGTGTCACATCAGTCATGTCCGATTCTTTCTGACCCCATGGGATGTAGCCCGCCAAGCTCCTCTGTCCATGGGATTCTCCAGGCAAGAATGCTGCAGTGGGTTGCCATGCCCACCTCCAGGGCATGGCGAGGAGGAGTCTCTTATGTCTCCTGCATTGGTAAGTGGGTTCTTTACCATTAGTGCCACCTGGGAAGCCCCTTGTCTCCATAAGTTTGCTCATTCTGGACATTGCCTAAAAATGGAATCATAGAGTATATGATCTTTTGTGACTGGTTTCTTTCTCCTGGCATAATGAAATCAAGATTCATTCCTGTTGTAGCATGTATCAATACTTGATCCCTCTTATAGCTGAATAATATTCCTTTGTTTGGATATACCATGTGTATTCACTCATTCATTGATGGATAGTTGGATAGTTTCATCTTTTTGGCTATAGAAGATAATGCTTCTATGAAGCATTATGCACAAGTTTTTGTGTGGACATGTATTTTTATTTTTCCTGGGTATATACTTAGGAGTGAAAATCTTGGGTCATATGGTGATTCTACGTTAAACTTTTTGAGGAACTGTTTATTTTAAGGGCTTCCCTGGTGGCTCAGTTGGTGAAGAATCCACCTGCAATGCGGGAGACCTGGGTTCGATTCCTGGGTTGAGAAGATCCCCTGGAGGAGGGCATGGCAACCCACTCTGGTATTCTTGCCTGGAGAACCCCAATGGACAAAGGAGCCTGGCAGACCACAGTCCATGAGGTCACAAAGAGTTGGACACTACTGAGTGACTAAGCACACACCATTTTATTTTCCCACCAGCAGTTTATGAAGCTTCCAATTTCTCCACATCCTTGCCAATAAACTGATTTTTAGAAGAAGTGGCAAGAGCATAGACACAGGGGAAAGTTATGAGGAAGAAACGTGGTGAGGGAATCAAAACAGAGACAGAAAACAGACAAAAGAGGGTTGAAAGGCTGGTGATCTCAAAGAAACCAAGACTTCAAGAAGTTTAGACATTAAGCTTGTCTGAGTTCAAAATCCCTGATTTTTCAACTGTTCTATTTCTATGTGAGAAACAAATGATGGAAATGAGGGGGAAATTAGATTAAATAAAGAAGATAGGAAAACACTCATTGAGATCTTTCTTTTTCTATTGAGGCTGAAATAGCAAAGTCCCAATTTGGGCACTGGATATGCAAAGTCATGTCTGATCCTTGAAGAAAGGATAGTTCATTTTTTATCCTAGATTGAAGCCATGCTTTCTCATCTGCCACCACCTTGCCACTATGGCCTCTGTGTGTGCTCAGTCATTTCCAACTCTTTACGACACCATCTATCCCCGCTACTCAGTTACAATGGAGTAGCAACATCTCATCCAGGGTTCTGCCTCTCCATATTTGGGATTCCGCACTCACTTGTGTTCCAGGCTGAAAAAGATGCCTTAATTATATTCCTGGAGCTGGAGACCAGAGCATTAGAGGCTAAAGGTGTTGTTAGATATTACAAACGGTGTTTTTTATTTGTGAGTAAAGAAGTGAAAGTTACATTCTTCACATATGAAGAATTTTAATTCCACTACTCCATGTGTCGTTTTCATGGAATGCAGTTGCAAAGCTTTGCAAAGATTTCTCCTGTTAGTGGCTGGTATTGTTATTGCTCCCTATTTTTTCAACTGTGTAAATGAAAACTACTGCCTGGCATTTTCCTTAGATGAAATTTTTACTCATAATGGAAATTTTTTCACAAATACCTTTTATGTACATTATCTTATTGAGTTCTCACAGTAGTGCAGATAGGAAGAAACTGTGATTACCTTTAGGTCATACATGAGGAAACTGAGGCTATATTGCTTTGGGCTGAATCAGAGGTTCAAGTTAAAAATATGTAAATATTGTTGGATAAACATAAGAACTCCCTGCTCTCAAGAGAATACCTACTGGAGGTGAATGGAGGGGAGGATGGATAGGTGTAGGGTTTTCAATGCTGGCAATTATCAAGTAGAAAGGGAGACAGCCATCTATCCAGATGGTTTAGACTAATGATTCCCAACATGTTCCATGTTATGACACACTAATTTTGTCTAATTTTACTAATTCCCCAAAGCAATATGTGGGTTCTTAAAAGTAATTAAAGTAGAATTAAATATTATGTTAATTAAACATGCCTTTAAATGAATTTTGAATGATGTAAATTGGTTTTACCCCTTGGGATAACTCCAAATTGCCTATACTAATTTTGTGACAACTCTGAGTAGGAACAAAGCTAGAGGACCAAACCAGAATATTGTCAGATCCCTGAGCTTGTGTCTTAGGAGGTTTATCTCAGATGCTTTTGGGGAACTGTGGAAGGAAACTGTAATGTTACAGCAAAGTTCATTCTCCTAGAACTGACTGATCCTCCACAGAGTTACCTTTATTATAACTCTTCTCTTGGGCTAATGACCCTCCTCTGTGCTACCCCTATATTAGCAAAACTGGCTGGCCATCTTCACTGGGGTGAGTCTCCTTTTATCTCTCTGTCCTGCTTAGATTTCTCTGCTCATTGTGCTCATGGCCAGTATCCTGTCTAACTTGTTTTCCAAGCACCGCAGACCATGAACTCCACTACTGATGACGTATTTTGTGATACTCCTCCTTTGATGAAGCTGCCATGTTTTTCTCCTTATTCTCTGTGATTTTGAAGCCTTTAACTCCCTCTACACTGCATTCACAAACACTCATCATCCTCACCATCATCAGAAGCCTCTCAGCTCCAGGGCAAACACAAGTCCTTCATGCCCCAGCCTCCTACTGACTGCTCTCAGCCTCAGTTATGAAATCATGGCATTCACTTGCTTTTCTCCCTCTGTCCTTGGGATGGACACTCACTGGGCTGACACAGGCTGGCTTCAGTGTTCTACACTGAAATAATATGCCTGTTCAACTCCATAACCTGAGGGAAAATGTCTGGTAAAATCTTTTAGAACATCAGTTTTTTCTCTTTTCCACTCATTCAAATGAAAGTATCATTTAAAGTCTTTGTGCTCACATGAGATTTTATCATAGAATATAATTCTTCTTTCTAGTAACTTCATTTAACCAAGGCTCATGGCTTCTCAGTTGACACAGTGGTAAAAGAATCTGCCTGCCAATGCAGATGACACAAGAGACATGGGTTCGATTTCTGGGTTGGTAAGATCCCCTGGAGTGGGAAGTGGCAACCCATTTAGTATTCAGTATACCCAATTCAGTATTCAGTATTCAGAATTCAGCTTGGAGAATTCCATGGTCAGAGGAGCCTGGTGGGCTATAGTCCAAGGGGCTGCAAAGAGTCAGACACAACTGTGCACAACATAGCACTCATGAATTTAACAAAATGCAGTCACATTCCAAATTATGTATTTCATCTTTTGCTTTGAGCACATGATAGAAGCTATATGTTCTTATCAATCTTTTCAAAGTTCTTTGTTAACCATTAGTCCTGAGAGTTCATCCATACAGTGGGTATTATGAAACCATTAAACTCAGAGGAACAATACTTATTGACTTGCATATTTTTCTAATGTATTTCAAGTGAAAAGAACATGGCGCAAAATAATATTACATCATTATTCTACTAGAAATACATTTATAGACACACATGTATGCATGCATTTAAAAGTGTAACACAAAAAGACATATAACAAAGTACTGGCATTTGTCTCTAGGTGCTGAGTCAGTCATCTTATTTCTCTGTATTTTCCACTTTCCCAATAATGAGTACGCCATTTTCTCATAATCAGGAAAAAAGTAATTTTAGATAATTCAATTAGTTATCAGGGTCAATCAGCATGTGTGGAAAAGGCTGCAGTTCTTACCAAAGAGAAATTAACACCTTTATTGTTGTTTTGAATTGAGGTTACATTTTTTAGGTAGGAACAAGTCTCTAAAATTAAAATGTGAATTAGTGGGAACTTCCTGAGTTTGAAATAGTCATTTCACAAACCCCCTTTCAAGAAAAACATCAAGTAAAATCCATTTCTGCTTGACTTTTTCTTTATGTACTTAAAACTTTTCTTCTCTGGGGCCCAAATTTTATGCTCATCAAGAGAAAGGGTTATCTCCCAGCTCTCTCCCCATTCTCTTTTCTATGCTTCTCATACAGCCTAGAATAAGTTTGTATACACCACGAACACTCAGAAAATATTTGTTGTTGGATTTGCTTATTTCTGTTTTCCATTAGTCCAACCTGAGCCATGGTCTCAGAATTCTACCAAATGGCTTCTGCCTCTTCAGAAACCTTGTATCTGTTCCCAGTGCCCCTGCTTTAGTGCTCTGGGTCCCAGAACTCCACTTGGGCAGTGAGAGAGACCTCAGCCACTTCCAACCTCCAGGATTTCTTCCCTTGCATGGATGGTAGATTCGCTCCAGCCAGTCCCCTTGATCCAGGTAGGCTTGAACGAGAGGCCTGAACGGGAGACCATTCAAAATCCAGGAGGCAAGATGGAGACTTTCCACCCTGAATGGTGAGAATTGGAATATTTTCTGCCAAATCAATAAACAAGGATGTTACCATCATCACTGATTCCACCCCTCCAGGGCAGTCAGGAAAGAGAAGAATACCTAGGATCAGCAGCATCAGGCTGCAGCCACTCCATATGCCCTGAGGTGCTCAGGATGTGAAAACACAGGATACTGGCCTCAGATAGCTCAGATGCATATGAAAGGACTGATTTCAGTGAGCCCGGACTCTCGCATCTTCCCATACAAAGAAAAGTGCTTCCCAATTATTTTTATTAGTTTGAGGCTAATTACTTTGCAATATTGTAGTGGTTTTTGCCATACATTGACATGAATACAGAAATTTGATTAGACTCAGACTCAGTCCCTTTGGCAACATTGCAACTTATACAGTGTTCTTTTATTAGGAGGTACATGCTGTTTGGTTGTCCTTCTTTTTGTGATATTAGCAACTGTGAATGCTATAACTAGATCCATTAATTTGATGGGAGTTATAAAATGGTGATATTAAAAAAAAGTGTTACTTAACTTGGGATATCTGGTTTTCTTTAATTCACAAAAATACTTTTGATGTTCAGACTGTGCAAGCGTGTGTGCTCAGTCACATCTGACTCTGCGACCCCTTGGACTGTAGCCCACCAGGCTCCTCTGTCCATGGGATTTCCCAGGCAAGAATACTGGAGCAGGTTGCCATTTCCTCCTCCAGTGGCTCTTCCTCATTCAGGGACAGAACCCGGTTTTTCTGTGTCTCTTGCATCAGCAGGTGAGTTCTTTACCACTGTGCCACCTGGGAAGACCCACCTGCCCTTTGTTGCAAATTTCTATATAACTTGACTCCTCCCCCCACCTCCTGGGAGCAGTTCTCTCAGGGTTATTTGAGATGCTGTCTTCTGGGCTTGAAGTCCTAAAAATTCCCACAGAATGAAACATAACTCTCAACTTTTAAGTTCTGACCATTTTTTAAGTCAACAATGAGACACCCCTGACGAGATCCTACAGGAAACCCAAGTGGCCTGGGCCAAAAGAGCCCCTAAGATGCCCTTGGCTTGGACAGTAGCTGGGAACCACACAGCCAGCCGGACTCCGAAGCTCAGCCTTTGGGTCTATAGGATCTTGTCACTGGGACCCCCAGGACCACCCTCCCCCAGTATCTGAGCATGTGCTCAGCTCCTGACTCAGCATGAGGACAGGCTCTGGCTGAGCTCAATGTGACTGAGAGCTCTGTCAGCAAGACCCTTCAGTCACAGAGATAGAAGCTGCTCTGAGCACTGCAATCTGGAGCCGTGCTGAGGAGGAGACCCGGCCCCTAAGCGTAGCTGCCTGCAGCCCACCCTGCCTGTGTGCAGAGCAGAGACAGAGGGCTTGGAGACAAGCTGAGAGCTCCCTGGGAAGCAAGGCTCAGGTTCTCCTCTCACTGTGAGTGGCAAGTGCAGAGAGAGGTCAGTGGTTATTCTCTGATCACATCTGAGGGTATAGGAATGTTCCTGCTGGTCCAGTGGCTATGACTCCATGCTCCCAAGGCAGGGGAACCAGGTTCAATCCCTGGTCAGGGGATTTGAGCCCACATGCTGCAACTAAGTGTTTGCTGAGATGGGAACACCAGAGATTGCCTTGGATGTTCCTTTTCATTAACCCTATAATTAAGAGCCATTATTTATAAGACAACATCCTCTTCTTGAAAGCCTATTGGAAAAGCAACAAAACATGAAGTGATGTCCCTGAAGTTGAATTTAATAGTCTGATGTTGCAGAAACCAGTACCCAAGAGAGTACACTTGGAGAGTTGGAGAACTCAGGTTTATTATGCCGGTGGGCCCAGAGGAGTTTACACTCCAAGCTCTGAGCCCCGAACAAAGGGATTACAGAGTTTTTATAGACAGACTATAGTGGGCAACACTAGCTGTTAATAAGCTGGTTTAAATTAAGGGGTTTTGTGAGTGTAGGAACAGCAGTCAAGATGGGGAGGGAGATGCCTGACCTTTACATGGGCAAGCATGATTAAGCAGGTTTGCAGGGGCCGGGCAATCACAAAGAGCAGGACAAGGACGAGTGAGATAAGCTCCAATTCCTAGTAATCTGAGTCCCCACTTTCTGAGACTTCGTGACCTACATGATCCAGACTTTGCAAGGAGCGAGCTGAGTTACAGAGGCAGAAGGAGCAGGCGGTTATGTAAAGTTTTAACTTTTCCTCTTCATTGAAACCCAGTGTCATATAGCCTAACACTAGTTCAAATGGGTCCTGAGTCTGTGAAAGAAAAAGACTCTAAACTCTACCACTGACAGCTGACTCAGCTCACTCAGTTTGTATAAATCTAGTGGAGTTTCCCTGAAGCCTGAGCAGTCACTGGAGACTAGGTCTGGTTATATGCTGTACACACAAGCTGAGTAAACACCATTTGGAACACAGACCTACAGCAGATCCAGAGTAAACAAAGCCTGATGCCTGTATGAATACCTAAGAACTGTAGAAGCCTAGTGTTAGCGGAAGCACACTGACTGAAACCGCCCACCCTGGCCAAGCACCATAGTCACCATTTGCATGAGTTGTTTTATGACAGGAGGTCCTGGTAAGGAACACGGAACTAATAAGCCTCCACCAACAGAGAGAGTTCAGGAAAACTCAAAAAGTGACACCACATGTCCAACCATCTCTCAGAGTCCTTCTCGCTGGCATCCATCTTGGCTGAACAAGGCGTGTGCCATCAGGAAGGACTCTGAGTGAGAATGATTGGCTAAAGACAACCTGGAACCTAATCCCATCACCATAAAACACAAGACTGCAAGCAGTTATCCTGAGTTTCTTAACCCCACTGCTCTTGGCCCAGGCACAGATTCCCAATAAAATCTCTTGCTTTGTCAGCACATGTGTCTCCTTGGACAATTCATTCCTGAGTGTTAGACAAGAGCCCACTTTCGGGCCCTTTTCTGCAACCCTAGGAACAAAAAATAAGAATGAAAAAGTTATTAAGTGGATAACATGTCTGGGCATTATTCTGTTCAATGTGCATGCATTACCTCACAGCAGCCTTAGGAAGTTATTGTCAACTAAAAAATATAGCCACAACTTGAAAGTAGAGTTATTTTATTTGGTGGAAATGTTTAGGACTCTGACCCCGGGAGAAAGCATCCCAGAATCTCTGAGAAAACTGCTCCAAGGGAGCAGGGAGGGTGATTCAGGCTATACACAAGTTTGCAACAAAAGGAGCAGGCAATCTGAATGTCAAACATCAGGTATCAAGTTAAGGAATTTAGCATTCTTTGTATGAGAAGATGCAAGCCTGTGGGCTCACTGAATTCATTCCTTTCATATGCACCTCAGCTATCTGGGGCCAAATCCTGGTTCCTTGTTCACCTTAAGGGGTGGTAGATGGCTGGCTGCTTCTTGCATTTCCCAAGGTCCTCAACAAAACATCCACTGGATCGCAGTTTGGGGAGCCCTCATTCACATTTGGAGGCAAGAAATCGTTGATGGCTATGACATTTCTTGTTTATTAATATGGCAGGAGATATTTTCATTTCATATAATCTTATTATCCTTATTTTACAGATAAGAAAATTGAGATATAAAAGTTAAGTAACTTGTATAGGGACAAAAAAAAGTGAGGGAGCTGGGCCTCAAAGTCTGGCAGTTAAGAGCTTGTGCTCTTAACCACTACACTATACCACTACACTATACTGCTTGACAAAGATAAAAGAAATCTCTGTCTCTAAGCAGAACTGGCTTCATGGACATGTGATTAGTGCAGTAGTACAGGGTCCTGAGCTTAGAAGAGACTTGTACTTGCCACTGTTTGAATTTTAATAATTCAAATTTGTGCTTTGTAAGTGAAAACCAAAATGTGATAGAATAATTGACTAGGCACTTGAAGCTCGGAGTCTCAGCTAGCACACAGTCTCATCTTTCACTGCTTCTCTACCTCCCGGGAACAGATTCTCTGTCTTACTAGTGACTGCTGCAGCCCTCCACAATCAGGGATCTGGGCATGGGCCAGGGGAGGACGGGGGTCAGGTACACAGGCCCTGTAACATCTTGGGGTTGAATGTGATGACAGCCAGCCATCCTGGCCCCACTGTGGTATTACCAGGGCATATTTGGCAGATCACTCAGCAGGGCCTATTGCCCATCTGGATCCAGGTACCTAGTGCATCCTGGTGGAGAGGCTGCAATACCCTTGGTGGTCACCTGTCTACCCTGGGTTGGGGTGGCTGACCCATGGGAAGAGGATATGACTGGGTCTACTTATTTACTCTTGACCAGGGTACAATGCATCTTCTCAGCAGGAAGGAAAAGGACCCAGCAGCTAGTGGGCCCCACACATGTGCATCAAATCACAGGGTGGGATAACAGGGCACTTGTGAGAGTCTTCACTTGCCCCACAAGTATCCCAGTGCCTGAGAGGGGTATGAAATTAAAAGGAAAACTTTAAACACCATGAGAGGTTGACAGAGACATTCCAGTTGAAAGGGAAAAACTGTATTTGAATATCTTTAATGGCAATTTTTTCTGCTTTTTGAGCAAAGGATTTCACATTAACATTTTATACTGGGGCTACAAATTATATACCCAATTCTGACTGTGAGGACTGTCTATTATTAAAGTATTTTGGTATCCCCTGAGATCTACCATTCCCTGTGTAGAAATGATGAAAGCTGATGAGGTTGTAACTGTCTCTAGTCTTACTGGGTCTGATTAGAGGATAGGGGACATTTCTACTTGCCAAAGAAGCAGCCCATTTCGTCCCAAACTTCCAGCTGTGTAAAGTATCTCACTTCATGAAAGGGAATTTGGAGGATGCAGTAATAAACAATATTCTGTGGTATGAATCAGGAGACCTGAATTCCGAATCTGCCTCCGCCACTAACTAGTTAAGAAAGTTGCTCTCTCTTGGGGACCCTGTTTCTTCATATATGAAAAGAGCAGTTTCAATTAACCTGGTATTTTCAAACTATCATTGAGTTTCTACAGCAGTGCCTTGGAGAGGGAGAGGTGAGTACTAGGCAATGGACCCATAGGCACCTCGCACTTTTCCAGCCAAATTTGTTCAACTTTTGTTTTATATTTTTTGTTCTGTATTGGGATTCACTTGAAGAAATCACTCTGATGCTTAAAAAATTAAAACCCATAATTCTCAATGATCTCTATGGTCTCTTATACTTCTGACTTCTGATTCTGAGACCTCTTTACCCTTGAATCCTACAAGGATAAATCTATCATATGAATGGGCTTGCTACCATAGAAGAACAGAAATTCAGGGAGGACAAGGGGCTAAAGGGTAAACACCTTGATATGTGTTAGTCGTTCAATTGCATCTGACTCTTTGTGACCCTATTGGCTGTAGCCCTCCAGGCTCCTCTGTCCATGGGATTCTCCAGACAAGAATACTTGAGTGGGTTGCCATCCCCTTCTCCAGGGTATCTTCCCAAACCAGGGATGGAAGCCAGGTCTCCCACATTGCAGGCAGATTCTTTACCATCTGAGCCACTAGGGAATCTCAACTGATTATACATAGGGAATGAAAGGGGAGGGAAGTAACAAGGACTCACTCAGGTTTTGGACTTAAGAGACTGGATGATGCCATTTACTTGATACGATACAGGGAAAGAGGAGGAGCAGGTTTAGAAGAGTTCAGTTTCTGAGCGTTAAGTTTGAAGTGCTTAAGGAACTTTCAAGAGGAGGTTCCAGCTGGTAACTGGATATAACCATCTGGAGCTCTAAGAGGGTTGGTTTTCACATTGCTACCAATTAAACCACAGTCCCTCACAACTGGGGCTTAGGAGTCCTTGGCAGTTGGCTACTAAGGCTAGACCATTTCTGGGAATAGAGGCAGAGGCAAATCCATTCTTGAGTCCTAAAAATTGCTTCTAACCTAGATGTGGATCAAGATTATCAATATTTTCTCTTTTTCCTTTTAGCTTGGGCCTTTCAATAACTTTTCCCCAACTATTTGTTAGATATTAGTTACTTTCTCTTCTCTTGGCCTTGGTTTCCTCCTCTATAAAAGTAAAATATTAAGGCTTTATATTCTTCAGATATAGGATTCTATGTTTTTAAGGATAGCCTGTTGGTCAACATATTTAGACAAGCTAGTAATATCCACACATTTCACACATCTTTACAAATTCTGCAGACTAGCCTGAACTAATAAATTAATTGGGATTCTATTTACACCTTGTGTCTCCTATTGGAAGTATATTCAGGAATACCAATGGACTTGGCTCAGGTCCATTCAAACTTTGCATACCAAAAAACAACAACAACCCATAACTGTAATTCATGCCTGGAATTTTCACTAATAAATGATCCATTGTTTCTTACAAAAGATCTTCAAATCCTAGTCTAATTAGTTAACCCAATCTCTTGTTTGGCTGAGTATTCTCTTTGTGATATATCCCTATGAATCTCAATAATTGTACGTGTGAATTCACATATAGACTTACATTTTACAACCTCAATGTGGCAGATATCATAGAGCATTTGGAAAACACACATCTGGGAATCTTCTGAGTCCTTATAAAAGACAGGGATTTAACTTAATTTAGCCTGAGATATGTCACGGAAATCCTCTAGATAAGCACATGAGTGGTAAAGCAAAGGAATTCGTGTTCTCTTCTATAACTTATAGTCAAACTACATTGTTTTCTAACCTTGTTATCTTGGAATGAACTCATGGCTAGTGTTAAAGTAGTTCACAACCAACTGATATATTCATTCAACATATTTCCTTCTCTTAAAACATTTCTTATAAGTTGTTTCAGAAAATGCACATTATTTTGTCCATATAAGTTCTTCCTATTATATTGCTGTTTATCTACTTCTAAACACTTAGCCAGAGCAATTCAATTATTCTTACAAGGCTTTATTCACAGACAAAGAAAACACTGTGAATAGAACTGTGGGCAGGTCTTCATAAGATGTAGTATATTCTGGAGACTCAGAATGGGAAATTAGGGACTTTGCTCCAATATTTTCCATAAAGCAACTTTCACTTCCTGGTTTCTCAAACTGTAGATGAGAGGATTTAACTTGGGGATCACCATTGCATAAAACACTGAGACCATCTGATTTCCTACCTGGGATCCACTGTGAGAGGGTTGCAAGTAAGTGTACATAATTGTTCCATAGTATAGGCCCACAGCAGTCAAGTGGAAAGCACAGGTAGAGAAAGTTTTTTGCTTTCCAGAAGCTGAGGGGATTCTCAGGATAGTCATAAGGACAGACAGGTAGGAGACAAGGATTACCATAATGGAGGTGATCAGTGTGGATCCCCCAGAGCCAACAACCAAGATCTCGGTGACCCAGGGGTCTGAGCAAGCCAGTGCCAACAATGGAGGGATGTCACAGAAGAAGTGAGGAAGGACATGTGGTTGACTGAATGATAGTTGTGTGATGGAAGTTGTCACAGAAACCATGTTAACTAACCCACCAAGGTAGCATCCTACTATCAGGAGGAGACAATGGACTCTAGACATGGTGATGTGGTAGAGCAGTGGGTTACAGATGACAATATAGAGGTCATAGGCCATAGAAGCCAAAATGTTGCATTCAGCAGAGGCAAAGATTATGGACAAGCCCATCTGAGTCACACATCCAAAGAAAGAAACAGCCTGAAACTTAGATAACAAATTTGCTAAAGTCTCTGGGACTGGGACTGAAGAGAAACAGACATCAAGAAAGGACAGATTAAAGAGGAAAAAATACATGGGGTGTGGAGGCAGGGACTGACTCTGATCAGGACTATCAGTCATGGATTCCCCAACAGAGTGACAGTGTTAACAAGTAACACTCCAAATAGCAGGACCCCAAGTTGACAGTCATCTGTCATGCCCAAAAGAATGAAGTCAGTCACTGTAGATGAATTCTCCATCAATACAAGCTAAGTATTATTCTTGATGAGTAAAGAGTTCTTTTGACATGCTTTAAGTAAGGAAATAATAAGGAACTGAATGATATGGGTAAACAGTCTCACTCAAAACACAAGAATCCACAACACTCTCGTCTTCCCCCTAGTGTACATTCCTACTTTATTTATTTTTTTTTTTTTGAGAGTTAAGTTTTATTCTGCTACACCAACATCTTTTCATTTATGTGGGCTTTCACAATTTGCCAAGCACCTCCTTAGCTTCATGACCTCGTTTATTATACTATATCCACGAGTTTAGGGAGATGGCTCCCCGCCTCCCCCCGGTCTTTGGGAGACTTACATTCCTACTTTAAATACCTTCCCAAGTAGTATCATTATTTTTTAAAAAGTTTAAAAAGAGAGAGAAAAAAGTTTAAACAAAAAAGAAAGTTAAAAAAAGAGAAAGTTTAAAAAAAAGAGAGAGAGAGAAGGGGAAGGAAAAAGAGGTAGAGAAAATTCAGAAAGCAAAAGGAATACATAAGGAAGAGAGTAAATGCCTAAGATGGAAGAGAAACTTAATATTTGTTGAAGGAATAAGTGAGGTAGAAAGAAAAACAGATCTCATCAAGTGATCTTCTTTACATATATGTATATATCTCACAATTTTGTATGTCAATTATAACAAAAAAAATTTTAAAGATAGTATTAAATTTTTTAAAAGTGAGATGTCCTTTATGATGCAGGATTACAAACTCTTGGAAAATTTAGGGATGTGGAATTCCATCTCACCCTCCCTCACTTTTCCAAATCAATCTCAAGGAATTATTGCAGATGAAGTAACAATAGAGTAAATATGTTAACTGATTTCATCTTGACAGACAGCCCCTTCCTCCCTTCAGTATTAATGATATTATTTCTGAAACAGTAGAAGTCACAGACACTCACTGTTTTGCTCAGTAAGTAGGTTTCCCAGGACCTTGATCATCTCTTCATTGGTAGATGGCTGCAGAATCAGAAAGCCCCAAAATGGCCATCAGAAACTGAACTCAAGGTATCGGGTATCATTTGGATCCTGTGAAAGAGCGACAGAAAGATTCATGAAGTTCTTTCCTGATCATCATTCCTGAGTGAGTCCTTTAACCATGCTTGGGACAAAGGTAATGCAGCTGCAGAAAACTGACTGCAGGACTTGTTGGTCAGATCCGTCTGAGCAAAGGACCAGATCACAAAACAGTTGGAGTCAGGTGACATTGAGTTTATGTGCATGGACTCTATCCCTCTCTCTTGTAGTCACAGGATATTTCTAATGCTGACTTGCTCCCTCACACAAATGCCTGGGTCTTGCCCTGGATTAAGTACCTAACAAGAGAAGGGATAAATCCATATGGATACATCTCCATGTGTAGAATTTAAACTAAATTAAAGCCCTTGTGGTTCACTGGAGTGGCCATCAGCAATGGGTGTTTATGTTTGATCTTTGTTAATTTGATTAATATGTGTCTTGGGGTTTTTCGCCTTGGGTTTATCCTGTTTGGGACTCTCTGGATTTCTTGAACTTGTGTAACTATTTCCTTCCCCATTTTAGGGAAGTTTTCAGCTATTATCTCCTCGAGTATTTTCTCATGGCCTTTCTTTTTGTCTTCTTCTTCTGGGACTCCTATGATTCGAATGTTGGGGCGTTTCACATTGTCCCAGAGGTCCCTGAGGTTGTCCTCATTTCTTTTGATTCTTGTTTCTTTTTTCCTCTCTGCTTCATTTATTTCCACCATTTTATCTTCTACCTCACTTATCCTATCTTCTTCTACCTCACGTATCCTATCTAGCAATGGGTGTTTAAAGCAATTTTTATATTTAGTGAGAGGATGGACGAGGAAATCTCAGAGGGCTCTCCCAACTTTGATTTTAAAAACAGCAATACCTGTTTCAATTCACCAGAAAACATAGGTTCTTTATTTGGTATAGTAGTTAAGATGGCTGATTCTGGACCTATAGAGACCTATTTGAATCCTGGTTTTAGAGATCACTCATTTTGTGACTTAGGACTTAACCTGCCTAAGTGCACTAAACTGTAAAAGAAGGGACCTGTGTCATGGCACAATAGTGAAGGTTAAGTAAAATATTTTAAGTAAAGCATTTGGTACATATCAATTGCTCACTGAATTCTACTCTCTTCATTTGTGACCACTGCTACTTTATGCATTTACTTTGTTTCTTCTCCATTTCACCAAATGGAATCAGAAGTATTGCCTTGTGTATACTATCACTTCACACCAACAGCAGTGAACCTTAGAGAGGCTGACTAAAGAATTAATGTAATCTCCATGTTGCAGCCCCTTTTCATCCCTCAGACACACACACACACACACACACACACACACACACACACACACACACACACACACACACACACACACACACTCAGCAGTTTTGGCCAGAACAGATAAAAGAAGCATCTTTACTTGTGGTAGTAATCCACACCTTTTTGCTCTACCCAAACTGTTGGAATTAACTCCTACTGCCTCTGCTACTGTTGGTCAGCAGAGCAGCCAGTCCAGGGGAGTATTCAATAAATGGCAAGTATTCAACGAGTACCTCCAAATGGGAAGGTACTTGGACGTGTACTTACAAGAAGTAATCAGGCACTCCTGTTATTTGTTGAAGAAGATTGGAGTAGGAACTCCTGGGAGGAATGGACACGATTGGAATAGGAACTCCTGGGAGGAATGGACACAATGGATAAAACACCGCTTTGAGTGGAAAAAGACATGAGTTTTAGTCTTGGCACTAATTTATATTGTCTTTCAGTGGAAAAGCCACTTAACCTCTTTGAGCCCCATATTTTCTTATTTTAAAACCAATATCCACCATGCCTCTCTTTTAGGGTTGGCATGAGGATCAAATAAAGTAATGAATGTGAAAGCACTCTGTAAACTCTGAAGGGTGATACAATACACATGGAACAGATCCCTATTATTATTCCATCATGGGAGGTGGGAGAGGGAGGAGGAATGCATCAATATGATCCTTTTCTGCTGCCTGCTTCAGCTCCTGCTTACTGAGCTGCACTCTTTGCCCTCCCACTCACCCCCTACACACACATCATCTGCTCTGCCTCTCCACTGTGAAAGTTTCAACCTGCACAGGTTTAAACAAACAGCTCCTCGTTGTTCATGTATCTTGAATCATAAAAAAGAGGTTTTCAATGTTAGTTTCACATCCTTGTATCATTTTTTAAATTTCCCATTTTAGGATATCTCTATTCCTTGACATCTGTATGCACTATAGGCATTCAATAAATATTACTTGAATGAATAAGTGACTCTCTATTAGTCTTTAGAAGATAGTGAAATCTTTTTCCTTTAAAATAAGATTGAATTGCTTTTTCTTCTCAAAGGAAATAAGCATACAAAATTAAGACTGTATTAAGGAAATGATTTGATACACTCCATTTGCGCATGCCACTGCATTAACTAGTGTCAATATAACAGCCACAATGGGTATGTTATTAACTTGGCTAATGTCTCTTGGATGTGTACTTATAGGAAGTAATCAGGCACTCCTGTTATTTGTTGAAGAAGCAATGCTTCATGTTTAAAAATGCATTCATGCATTTAACCTAGAGGCACATAAATTTACAGTACCAGCTCTTTAAGAAAAATGTTTTGAAAAAAGAAAAAGGTTTTGGGTATGTCTCTTTTCAATTCTTCAGTTATGTAGTTCACAGGGAATCTTCCAAAAATAGCATAACATTTAGAACTTAAATAAAGGTTCGCTTATTTACTTATTCAATAAAATTTCTTGAGTGTTTAACAAATGCAGTCTTTCAAAAGATCTTACATTGCAACTCACATATTTCCAGATGAAGAAGCAGAAGTCCAGAGAGGTTAAGAGACACAGTGAATTAGTGGCAGAGCTGGTGTTGTAGCCCAGATCTCCTTGACCTGATTCAGTGACCTTTTCACATCACTATCTGGCTTTCCCCTTAATTTGCTTTCTGAAGGTATTCTCGATAGGACTTTCACCTTTGGTACATTCATTGTTCCAATAACAGATGAAAGGTCACTTTCAGTCACTGTATTTGAGCTATACCATCTTGTGCAAATATCTTGCTTTTTCTGGGCCCTAGATTCTTCATCAATAAAATGAAGCAGCTAGACTAGGTGGTCTCTGAGGTTCTTTCCAGCTTTGAGCTATAATTTCCCATGGCTCTGTAAGTTAAACTGTACATACATCGTTGGTTATTCTCAATATCTGACTGGGGGAAGCTGAAAGAGAAAGTTTCTATAGTTCCATGAATCTAGGCTATATAAAACACTCCATCCTACTCTGCTCTCTCAGCCCTCACAGTAACAGAAATGTCACACTGGTGCTTGGTCTTAGTGTGAGGAACCGAGGACCATTATTGTAAGAGGATGAGAAGGGTGATTCCAAACTTCCTAGCCACTATAATGTAGAAAGACTTGGTCAAAGATCTGGGCAAAGTGTCTAGGCTATGTCACATTGTAATCCTGTGATCCTAGACATTTTTTTTCAACCTCTCTGCTTTCAATTCCCTTACATAAAATGGAAATAATATTACCTAAATAAATGACTATCTTAAATGACCGTTTAGAAGATTAAATAAGAAAAAATATATATACAAAGTGCTTAGCAGGTATTTAGGTGCTTAACAAATGTTGCTTTTGCTTCTCCTTAAAAGTTTATTTTTTAATTTTATGATTCCATATATATGAAAAGTCCAGAATAAGCAAATCTACAGAAGCAAAATGAATTAGTGGTTGTCAAGGTCTTGAGGAGTGGTGCAGGAATGGTAGATATAGGAAGGTGATTTGTTTGTTTTGATTAAAAGCTATTTGATTTTTTAAAATTTGTGTACTTTTACTTTATTTAATAATGAAAGTTGGACCATAAAGAATGCTGAGCACCAAAGAATTGATGCTTTTGAAGTGTGGTGTTGGAGAAGACTCTTGAGAGTCCCTTGGACTGCAAGGAGATCAGACCAGTAAGCCCGAAAGAAAATCAACCCTGAATATTCATTGGAAGGACTGATGTTGAAACTAAAACTCCAATACTTTGATCACCTGATGCAAAGAACTGACTCATTGGAAAATACCCTGATGGTGGTGAGCTGCAGTCCATGGGGTCGCAAAGAATTGGACATGACTGAGCGACTAAACTGAATTTAATTGAACTTTTAATAGGCCTTAAACTTTTGTCACTTATGTTGCCAAGGATCTTATTGTTAGTTTATTTCAATGTCCAGCATGATTTCATATTTGCATATATTTACAAATTTCTCACTCTTCCTCTCCTTTTGGTGATGATACATTCTAAAATTGTAGGGAAGTTTGCACAGCTTTGAATATATTAAAAACTACTAAATGTACACACATTCATATGTGTGTATTGTAATGGTATGTGAATTACTTCTCAATAAATCTGTTACCAAAAAAGTAATCCTGATTAATACTAGGAGGAAAAGTCTATAATAAATTGGTCATCCTTGACTGAATCTAAATCCTTCTATTGACCTACAGCAGAGAGCCCTGGTAAGAACTGGATGAGATCATTAATTTAAAAGTAATTTGAAAAATTTAATAATGACAAAATAAATGCATTCAAAGGAAATGATACAATCATAATTGGAGAAATAAAGAAATGAAAAAAAGACACCTTGCTTCCAATCAGCAAGTCTAAAATATAAAAAACATGAGACTCTCTAAGTTAATGTATAGAATTAATGCAATATCAACTTAAAATTCTGAAGAATATTTTATAGGCTATGACAAATTTATAGTGAAATTCACCTGGAATAATAAGAAGACAAAAATGTCAAAAAATTATTTTTAGTAATGATGGAGATAGCCTCTCAAAACCTTTTTTTTTTCTCTCAAAACCTTCTAAAGCTTATTACAAAGCCATACATATAAAAAAAAGACCATATGGCATTGAGTAAAAAATTAATATTGATCAATGGAAATAGCATATTTTAGAAAAGGAAAACCAAATATATAAAAATATTTCCAGTTGGCTAGAAAGAATACACACACACATATACACACACAATAAAGGAAACACTAACAAATAAATATTACAGGGGAAAGTGTATACTCATAAAAAGAGAAACAAATTTGGATATGTATCTCATGTCATCTATTTCAATGAATTTCAGATGGATCAAAAAGTTAAACATCAAAGTCTAAACTGTGAAACTAAGGGAAAAAAAGAACAGTATTGTTTATCTAGCTAGTGTAGCCACTGAAAAAATTGAGGGTAACATCAAAGCCAGGATGATGTGTTTAAAATATGACTAAAAACCTTGTGCACTTTGTACTATAACAAAATGGAGATCCAAAAGGAAACCACCAAAAAAGAGAAATGGGCAATTGAGCAGAACTTTAAAAACATACCCATCAGAACATATAAATGATGAAACATATGAGATCAATGTATGAAGCTCACCAGATGGGTGGTCACAAAATGAACAACATGCACAGCAGGGAACATACTGAGTAAGTAATGACATGATATAACACGTGACCTCAACATAATGCAAATTAAAACACAAGTTTCCCAAAAACCTTGGTACGTGTGTATATGTAATAAAGACCACTGTCAGGAAACATGACTCTGCAAAGTGCTGATGGCAATATTTATTCTTTGTCTTGCCCAGTCTGGTGCTCTGTGATTACCTGGAGGGATAGGATGGGGGACGGGGAGGGAGGCTAGGGAAGAAGGGGATGTATGTATAATATATCCCTTGATGTATTATACATCAGGCTGATTTGCATTGTTATATGGCAGACACCAATGCAACACTGTAAAAATTTAAATTAAAAAATAGGAAACAAACAAAAAGGAATGCACCTCTAAGGATATAATCCAAGATAAATAAAAGCAATTTATGCAGAAATGTTCATTATATTGCTATTTAAATATTCATCTACTCTCTCTATATAAATCACCATGTTATATATTTAGGGGATTCAGTTATGTGTAAGACCCAATCCTGGCCCTCAAGGATCCCAGAACATAGTAAGAAAGGCAACTGTGTGTAAAATAAAGACAAAGAACTACAGCAGCAAAGAAGAACAGTGTCATTCTTTGGGGGTGAAGTGGAGAAAAAAAAAAAGGCATGGAGGAAGTAATATTGAATGTGGATCTTGAAAGGTGAGTGGGGTTTGGTGCAAGATGGGAATGGTTAAAAGACATTTCGTGAAAGATTGCAAATGATCCATAACTGAGGGATGGCTAAAAACACCATTTGATATTAGTAGGCTGGATGAATATATAATCACTAGAAACAACCAAAAGAAATATATCTGAAATAACCTCAAGCCACATAAAAACATGACTGTAACTGAAAAATGTCAGACAGGCATGCAGAGTGCATGCCTATCCACAAGGTCTGATTCAGTAAAGTTGCTCAAGTTTCATCATTTTCAAAAGTCAACACCACTATACAAATATGACTGCTAAGACAAACCAACAAGGAGTTGAACTGATCCTTCTCTGTAATTAAACTCTCAGGGTCAGGAAGGCTGTGAGCGTTGAGTTCCTGCTGTGTCTTCAGGAAAACGAGTGGTAGTTGCTTGTGGTTACTGCAGGGAGTTAGATTCTGTGCTTCATCCATTTACACACCTCCTATGGACACAAGTCGTGTACTTGATGCCTGCTCCCTCCTCTATTCTGCCTCTAACCCCCTCATAGCCTAGCCCACTAAATCCTCTTCTATTTCAACGCAGCAATTACACTGCCTTGTCTCCAAAATCCTTGAGTAATGGGACAGGAGTTAGGAGGACTCAGAACATCTATCTTGTTTTACAAAGTCTACTAACAGGGAGAAAGAAAAGCACCGAGGATTGGAAACCTTAGTTTATGTAAGCTTGGAATTCATCAGCTCTGATTCCTGTCCACTACATTCTTACCCAAATTTATTGTGTGTTCCCTCTGTGGATATAAAATAGAAATGTGAAAAGCTATTTGGAGTGACTCAGAGAAAAACCTATCTCTCTGTCTGAAGTTTTTCAAGTTCTAGGCCTCAAGCAAACATATTGAAATAGGTCAAATTTTACTATATGACCAAAATCAGTGGTTCTTTCTGAAAAAGCCCACCCCATTGTTCACTCCTCCACTCCAAATGTAGGGATTTCAACAAAATGCACAATGCCACTAAACTCACCTACAACGTCTTGCTATTTCTATCAAGGATACTTTTCAGCATTTAACTCATCTCCTTCAAGTCTTTCTTCTGGAAGGACTGAGGCTTTTAGCTTTTTGGACTTCTATCCGTATAAATAGCCAGTCATGGTCCAACTGTGTGGTATTCAACACAAGCAATATACATCATATAAAACAGAATTGTTCTCCCCTGAGAGAATCTGAGGCTAATTGAAAGGCTCCTAAAAAAAAAAGGCTGCTGTGTAAATAAGCTCTCTTTCCTTAATTATATCTTTTGTTTTTGCAAATGCTGAAAGAACCTCATGCCAATAATTTTTTTCATCCAAATCCCACTCAAATCTTTTCCTGCACTTTCATTGTTCCAACACCCCTGTGAGATTAGGAGGCCAGTGTTGGTACACAGACACACCTGGGCAGATTAGGATCAGGCCCCATCTTCAGGCCTCAAATTAGAAGCAGCAATGGGCAGATTGTCTGAAGAGGTGGGCTCTGGCCTCAGCTCTGCCACTAAGTAGCTGTCTGATCTTTGGCTAATAACTCCTCCTTTATGGCCCTCAGTTTTCTTACCTATAAACCAAGATATTAAACTGGATGGATTACAGGTTTTTTCCCCTATTTATAAGATTCAACAAGTTTAAGTTCACAGACATGTTTCAGAGGCAGTTTGCTATGCACAAATGATAGTACTAATAAGCTGAAAATATATTGGCTTTCTAGTACAACCAAACTGAATCTGAATCTAGGATATACTAACTAACTAGCAGTGTACTTTAGCCAAGTTTTTTCTCTCTGAGCCTTACATTTCTTGTTGGTAAAAAGGCAATACTAACTGCATATGCTTATAGCAATGATTAACTATGAAAACATAGGTAAAGCACATGGCACATGATAGCTTCTCAATAACTAGTGGCCATAATTAGCTGCCTGTAGGTGAATATATCGTAGCTTTCCCTTCAGAACATATTTGTACATTGTTGTTGTTTAGTTGCTAAGTTATGTCCGACTCTTTGCAATACCATGGACTGTAGTAGCCCACCAGGCTCCTCTGTCCATGGGATTCTCCAGGCAAGAATACTGGAGTGGGTTGCCATTTCCTTCTCCAGGGGATCTTCCCAACCCAGGGACTAAACCTGTGTTTCCTGCATCTCCTGCATTGGCAAGAAAATTCTTTACTGCTAAGCAACCAGGGAAGCCCCAATAATAATTTGTACCTTAATTATTCATAAATACTCTTTCTAGCCTTCAAAATAAACATGGATCTTCTCTAATTTCCCAGTCAAATAATAGCTTAGCAAAAAGGCAATTACTATATTCACAACCTGATTTTACACATCAGGAAACCAAAGTTATATAATTAGTTCCAAATTGGGAAAGGAGTACATCAAGGCTGTATATTGTCACCCTGCTTATTTAACTTCTATGCAGAGTACATCATGAGAAATGATGGGCTAGATGAAGCACAAACTGGAATCAAGATTGCTGGGAGAAATATCAATAACCTCACATATGCAGATGACAGCACCCTTATGGCAGAAAAGTGAAGAACTAAAGAGCCTCTTGATGAAAGTGAAAGAGGAGAGTGAAAAAGTCGGCTTAAAATTTAGCATTCAGAAAACTAAGATCATGGCATCTGGTCCCATCACTTCATGGCAAATAGATGGGGAGACAGTGGAAACACTGGCAGGCTTTATTTTTTGGGCTCCAAAATCACTGCAGATGGTGACTGCAGCCATGAAATTAAAAGACACTTGCTCCTTGGAAGAAAAACTTTGACCAACCTAGACAGCATATTAAAAAGCAGAGACATTACTTTGCCGACAAATGTCCATCTAGTCAAAGCTATGGTTTTTCCAGTAGTCATGTATAGATGTGAGAGTTGGACTATAAAGAAAGCTGAGCGCCCAAGAATTGATGCTTTTGAACTGTGGTGTTGGAAAAGACTTTTCAGAGTCCCTTGCAGAGCAAAAAGATCCAACCAGTCTATCCTAAAGGAATCAGTCCTGAATATTCATTGGAAGGACTGATGCTGAAGCTGAAACTCCAATACTTTGGCAACCTAATGCAAAGAACTGACTCATTTGAAAAGACCCTAATGCTGGGAAAGACTGAACGCAGGAGGATAAGGGGACAACAGAGGATGAGATAGTTGGATGGCATCACCAACTCAATGGATGTGCATTTGAGTAAACTCCAGGAGTTGGTGATGGACAGGGAGGCCTGGCATGCTGCAGTCCGTGGGGTCGCAAAGAGTCAGACAAGACTGAGGGACTGAACTGAACTGAACTGATGATTAGTCTAAAGTCACACAGTGAGTCAGTGACAGAACTGAATGTAGAACCCATATCATCTTATCCCCAGGTCAGTAGATTTTATGCACTCAACTGATACCCTTTAGACTACACTGTATTGCTATTAATAGTTAGTGGTGTCAGACAATAATAATAATGATTTTCATTCACTTTATTCCTTATCTAAGTCCAGGTGGCACAGTGATAAAGAATCTGCCTACCAATACAGGAGACGCAAGATGTGTGAGTTAGGTCCCTGAGTCGGAAAGATCCCTTGAGGGAGGAAATGGTAACCGAATCCAATATTCTTGCCTGGAGAATCCCATGCACAGAGGAGCCTGGTGGGCTCCAGTCCATGGGGTCGCAAAGTGTTGGACAAGACTGAGCACACACATGCAAGAAGAGCAAAACAGAATACTGGAAATCTGAGTTCAGTTCATTTCAGTTCAGTTCATTTGCTCAGTTGTATCTCTTTGTGACCAAATGGACTGCAGCATGCCAAGCTTCCCTGTTCATCACCATCTCCCAGAGCTTGCTCAAACTCATGTCAGTCAAGTTGGTGATGCCATCCAACCGTCTCATCCTCTGTCATTCCCTTCAATCTTTCCCAGCATCAGGGTCTTTTTCAATGAGTTAGTTCTTCACATCAGGTGGGCAAAGTATTGAAGCTACAGCTTCAGCATATATCCAATGAATATTCAGGACTGATTTCCTTTAGGATTCACTAGTTGGATCTCCTTGCAGTCCAAGGAACTCTCAAGAGTCTTCTCCAACACCACAGCTCAAAAGCATCAATTCTTCGGCTCTCAGCTTTTTTTATGGTCCAACTCTTACATCCATACATGACTAATAGAAAAACCATAGCTTTGACTAGACAGACCTTTGTCAGAAAAGTAATGTCTCTGCTTCTTATATGCTGTCTAGGTTTATCATAGCTTTTCTTCCGAGGAGCAAAAGTCATTTAATTTCATGGCTGCAGTCACCATGTGCAGTGATTTTGGTGTCCAATAAAATAAAATCTGAGTAATTCAGACTAAAACTTTTTTTCTAAGTTTGGGGCAAAAGAACCAAATGAAAAACACTTTGGCAGCAAAACAAGCAGGTCAAATTAATGTCAATGCTTGCTTCCTCATATCTACTCTTGTCCTCTTCCAATTAGTCTGACCATCTGAGTGAAGGGTGTCACTGTCCATCTAGCCAGAAACCTAGGATTCACACTTAACACCTTAATGCCTCATTTTTAATCTACTTCTCCCTCATCCAAAGGTAACCAACTTCTTCTAACTCTATCTTCTAAATTCCTCCACCTTCTGTTCAATTTCTAATCACTTTACTAGGTGACAATTTTTTCTCACCTGCAATACTGCAAAAATCTGCTAACTGATCTCCATTTGGCTTTTCTTACTTCTTTAAAATAAATTTATTATGCACAGCCAGTTGGTCTTTTAAAATTAAAATTGGAATATATATGGAAAAAGGGAAAATTTATGTACCATTATTACAAATATTGTTAAATACCTCTTTTCCTGAGTCACTAATAATATTATTTTTATTTGACTAATTTGCTATATGAGAGTTCCTTGTACAGCAAGGAGATCAAACAAGTCAATCCTAAAGGAAATCAACCCTGAATATTCGTGGAAGGACTGATGCTGAAGCTGAAACGCCAATACTTTGGCCACCTGATGGGAAGAGTCAGCTCATTGGAAAAGACCCTGATGCTGGGAAAGATTGAGGGCAGGAGGAGAAGGGGGAGACAGAAGATGAGATGGTTGGATGGCATCACCAACTCAATGGACATGAATTTGAGCAAACTCTGGGAGATAGTGAAGGACAGGGAAGCCTGGTATGCTGTAGTCCTTGGGGTCACAGAGTCAAACACAACTTAGTGACTGAACAACAGAAATTTGCTATATAAGTATTTTTACTTTATCCCGCAAATACTATCAGATGTAAAGACTACAAATATAATTTTTCCAAGTAATAAAATGTGCCAGATTAGTTTATTCAACAAATATTTACTGAGCATCTATTATGTCCTAGGCACTAGAAATGCATAGTGAATAAGACAAACAATATCTCAATTTTTGTGAAACATGCACACTTGTAGATAGAGACACATAAATACACAATATGACAAAAATGCTACAATAAACATGCTAAATGCTATGATAAAAAGGGTTCCCAGTTAAATGCAGTGAATCAGACATTCATATTTATCTACAAATGACATAAAGAGCTATTTTAGAGCCATAAGCCCATGAGAAAAAAAGAACAGCAAAGAGGATGAAAACAGCAGCATTTTAGGAAATGGAAAGTTAAAGAGAAAATGTCAACTGATTAGCAGACCCAAGAAACCTGAATCCTAAACCAGCAGTGAGAAAATGAATACAGCTCATACCAATGAACTTCCAAAAGGCTCAGAAGCTAGCAGTGTAAAGTCAGCATCCAGTACTTCTGTAAGTGAGGGTGAAAGTGGAGCCAGAAACATGGGAATTAGTGCAAAGGTGATTCATGAAACAATTAGGCGTCCAAATTCCGTTCTTTATTCTTTGAAGTCAGGTAACTCCCCTATGTACTTTCCTCTCACAGAAGACTAGACACTTATTCTATGAGAATTTAAATAGGAGTTCTATGTGTCTCAGAGCTGAGTGTAAGATTTGGTGAAAGTCTAGCTATATACTGCATGTTGAGACGCCTAGTTCTCTTCTACTTGGTTCCCAGAAACTTACAGCCAAATCTACTTTGTATCCCCCAAGTAGAAGATTAGGAGATTATTTTCTGAGAGAATTTGACCAGACTTACAGGAAATTATCTGAAAATAATTAGGGGTTCACCAAAGTAAAAGATCCAGCCAAATCATCCTATAGTAGTGCCCACCATGACAAAACTTTTTATCATCTTTGTCATCCCCCATTCAAATATAACCAAACATCCAAGGATCCCAAGACATAAGATTTGTTTTTAATTCTTTCATGAAAGAAAGAGATTTTTAAAAAATGAGGGAAAAAAACTAACCTGGAACATTTCAGGAAGATGAGAACTTAAAAATCTTTTAAGATCATCAAAAATATAAAAGAAGATATTGTAATCATCAAACAGGAATAGGATATTATTTTTTAAATGAGCATTAAATAAAAGAGTTCTTGGATATTTTAAATGACAGCAGACATAAAAACTTCAGTAGAAGTAGTGGAAAATGAAGTTGAGAAATTCTCAAATAAACTAGACCAAAGAAACAAAGAGATAGAAAATTTAAAAAAAAATTAATTAGAAAATCAAACCAGGAGTTTTGGAATAGGTTTAATAAGAAAGATAGGTTTTCCTAAAAGAGAGCAGTGAAAATGGAGGAGAGGAAATTATCAAATAAATCATTTAAGTAAAATTCCCAGAACTGAAGAAATAGTTTCCAGATTAAAAGGGTCAGTTGAGTAACTAACGATACCGATGCAAGTAGAGTCACACTAGGGCATGTCATATTGAAATATAAGAATACTGGAAATCAAGAGAAGATTATATTTTAATGACAGAAGTTGAGTAGAAAGGCAAAGATGAATAAGAACCATAGAGATGACCATAGTCATGGCATGGCATATAATCCCTATATCTAATCTATCAAACTTTGCCTGCTCTATTCTAAAAGGACATGCAGTATCCAAATACTTCTCTTTACCTTCTTAGCCCAATTCAGTTGTCTTTCTCTTAGAGTACTATAGTAGCATAGACTGGGATTTCAGTCTTTGTCCCTGTAGCTCATCATTCAGATATCAATAAGAATCGTCTCTGCAAAGTGTAAATCAGACCCCTTTCCCTCCGTTCTGAATTCTATTAATGGTTTTCCACTGCTTCCAAAATTAAGTTCAAACACTTTACCATGGCATTCTGGATCACCCCCTCCCTGTCATTATATGGCCCTAGCATGCCTTTTGACATCATCATCTATCTATCTCTCTCATTACTTCCAGACACATTTGATTCACTTTTCATTCTATGTACATGACCTGTACATTTCCAGCTTAAGTCTTTTGCACTAGTCTCTATCTGCAATTTTCCAGCTCTTTCTCATCTCTCATTACTTAGATCTCTGCTCATTTATCACTTACTCACAGAAAAATTCCCTGATCAACTTACCTAAAGCAGTCACTGACCCAACAATTCTCTATACTATTTTATTCTAGTATTTATTCTAGTTAGTATTAGCTAAAAGTATGTTTTAAAGTTCCTCTCTCCATATACATTCATTATCTGTATTCTGCCACTAGTATACAAGCACTATATGGGCAAAAATGAATTTGCCTTTCTTATTCATCACTATCTCAGTATCTAGAACAGAACTCTGCATGTTCATAGGTGCTCAGTAAATATTGCCTGAATTAACTTATTAATGGATTAACTACCAAGAGTTCATAGAACTCAACAAGTAAAAGAGTAAAGTTGCAGATATACAAGGTGACATAATGACCATATATTTGATAATCCAAAAAGTATCCCATGGTTGAGGAAAAAATGGTAAACAGGCTCATCAATGTCACAGCTGAAGAGAAACCAATAGCTCTGAACTCGGCTACAATGTCCTCTAGCTTCTTTGTTCCCATGATTAAGGGGTAGCAAGCATGGAAAAGAGACACCCGAATAAAGAAGAAATACACAAACTGTATAAAATGGAGTCTGTATGTGCAAGGTAGGGGGGATCATTTTGATACAAAAAAAAGGGTAATCAGGCCCAGTTTCTCACTATAACAATCAAATAATTTGTATTGCCCCCAAAAAGAGACCCCTGAAGAGTCAGGTTCTAACACATTGTCAAGAACATAAACTCAAGTTGGTGGTGTTAGATTTCCTTTTTTACATGTCGCATGGCAAGATCAGTTTAGGAGAGGGTAACTGTCTTAGTCTGCTCAGGCTGCCATAACAAAATACCACTGGGTGGCTTAAACAGCAGAAATTAATTTTCCCAAAGTTCTGGAGGCTGGAATTTCCAGGTCAGGGTGCCACCATAATCAGTTTATTGTGACAGCTCTCTTCCCAGCTTGCAAACAAGCACCATCTTACTGTGTCCTCACATGGCAGAGAGAGAAAGAAAGAGAGAGAGAGAGAGAGAGCACTTTGACATCCCTTTTCATTGTTGTTCAGTCACTCAGTCATGTCTGACTCTTTGCAACCCCATGAACTGCACCATGCCAGGCTCCTCTGTCCTTCAGTATCTCATGGAGTTTGCTCAAACTCATGTCTGTAGAGTCGGTGATGCCATCCAACCATGTCATCCTCTGCCACCCTCTTCTCCTTCCCTCAATATTTCCAAGAATCAGGCTCTTTTCCAATGAGTTGATTCTTCACATCAGGTGGCCAAAGTAATGAAGCTTCAGCTTCATTCCAATGAATATTCAGGGTTTACTTCCTTTAGGATTGACTGGTTTGATCTCCTTGCTGTCCAAGGGACTCTCAAGAGTCTTCTCCAACACCACAGTTCGCAAGCATCAATTCTTCAGCACTTAGCCTTCTTTATGGTCCAACTCTCACATCCATGCATGACTACTGGAAAAACCATAGCTTTGACTAGACAGAACTTTGTCAGCAAAGTGATGTCTCTGCTTTTTGATATGCTGTCTGGGTTCATCACAACTTTTCTTCCTAATCCCATCATGAGGTTCCCATCTTCACGATCTCATCTAAACTTAATTACATTCAAAAGATCCCATCTCCAAATGCCATCACACTGGGGGCTAGTGCTTCAGCATATGGATTTAGGAGGGGCACACAATTCAATCCATAGCAGTAACAAAACTTATAGAGAAGAGAGGCAAAGTATAAGGCAGCTCTGCTAGGTGAGACAGTTGAATGAAAGAGTTTGCAATTGCATTCCCCTCAAGATTTATCTATTGGTGGAGCTCACTAAAGCACTTCTACTTTTCCAATTATCAAAATCCCTGCAGTCCCCTCTCCATCTACTATTCTTCCAAACCATCATGTGGTAGATATAAAGATTGTTATATTCTAAAGTTATCTTGAGGTGGATGAACCTAGAGCCTGTTACACAGAATGAAATCAGAAAAAGAAAGACAAATATTGTATGGTAATACATATATATGGGATCTAGAGAAATGGTACCGATGAACCTATTTGCAGGGTATGAATATAAATACAGATGTAGAGAATGGACTTGTGGACACAGAGGTGAAGGAGAGGGTGAGACGAATGGAGAAAGTCGCACTGACATATATACACTATCATGTGTAAAACAGAATAGCTAGTGGAAAGCTTCTGTATAGCACGGGAGCTTAGCCTGACGCTCTGTATTGACCTAGATGGGTGGGATGTGGGGAGGCTCAAGAGGGAGGGGACATATATAATTAGGACTGATTCACATTTTTGTATGGCAGAAACCAACACAACATTGTAAAGCAATTATCCTCCAATGTAAAAAAAAAAAAATAAAGTTATCTGATGGAATCAAGTCATACAGCCAGGAAACGAATTCCTTTGTATTTAATAGATCATAAATCTGATATGCATTTTAGGGAAATAATATGTTCAAATTTACACTGAAAATAAGGTTTCAAGTCAGACTGGGACCAGAGGTCTTGTATCCCAGCAAAAGACTTTTTCCTTTGAAGACATGGCTATTGTCCCAAGAGACCCATGTCTCAGGTTGGTTCTAAAAGAAGGCAATGGAGATTTGAGGGTTGCTAAACCCTGAGTCACTGTGACCCTTACTCTGCACTTCACTGTTGAATTCTGCCTTTCTGGACACTCCATCCAAGTAACTGAAAATTAGGAAGATCCTCGTTCTCCACCAATCTTGAATCTCATTAGGGAAGAAGTACACTATGTACTTGTTCCCTTGGCACTTCAGGTGGCAAATTTTATCCTTTCCCAGGCCAATTAGAAGCTTGCAAGTACCTTGTTCCCTTGCCAGCTGTCTTCAAGGACAGTGTGCTCCCTAATACCCACATGATAGCAAATATTACTTAACATAGACCAATAATACCATACCATGGTTGAAAATATCAAGATTACTACTGAGATTGAAGCATTGACTAGAAAGGTGTCCCAGTGACCTGATTATGAAACAATTCTGCATATAGGAATGGTCACTCCCCTCAACTTCTGTCCTCTGGGAAGTCCTTATTAAAACCCATCTAACTCGGCCTGCTCAGATCCTCTACTTTACATTCTATCATCTCCCTTGTTTAGTTGTTGCTTTGAAAGACTACTTCGGGAGGCAGAGTTGTCATTGTACATATACGTGTTCTCCTGAAACTATGTGTTCTGTATAGCTGCTTTTGAGTATGATCTTGATTACCTGTGCTGTATCTATTCTACATTTTACTTCCCTGCATTTCTTTTCACTCACGCAATAAACTAACATCATGGGGAAACATAAAATCTAAGGGTTGGCAAACTATGGTTCATGCATCAAATAAAGCAAGCTGAATAGTAAAGTGTGACACCATCTGCTATGATTCTCTACAATAATAGGAACTAAATGATTTAACTTTGATGCCCAAATATCTCCCTACTGGTCTTCCTTCAATGCTCCCCCTATGTCCCAATGTCGCCTTACGTAGCTGCCAACAAAACCTCCATAAATTGGTAATTGGATGGAACAGGGATGCTGTAGTTAATCTAGCCCTTGATCTCTCAGCTTTCTCACTCCTCTCAGTAATTTTTGTTTTTTTCCTGTTAAGGATGTTTGTGGAGGAGAAAGAGAAACAGGTAAGAAGGAGAGTGAATCCTGGATCCTTGCATCCCCCCTCCCAATTGAATGAGAGTTAGAGGAGAGAGGAGACCTATGGGATGCTTTTCTCACTTCATTTCCTCTTCTCTAATCCTGAAGAAGAGCTCTAACACTGCCTCTTTATCCCATTAGTGAAGCAACCAATAAATGGATAGTCCGTTTATCCACCTTGAAGAGGTTTCCATTTAGGGTTTAAATAGAGATTGGCTCCAATTTAGTTGACAAGTTTCCTAGTGTTTTTTAAAAACTTCTATTAAACAGATTATTTAAAGCTATGTTTAATCTTTTACTCCCCTTTCTCCTGTCTGTTTATCACAACCAGGAGCTGACCTTTATTACCACCTCCAGATGCCCTCTATTCGCTAACACACTCTTCTATAATAAGCCCCCTACCCACACACACAACATAGGTGAACCGATCAAGCAGAACATAATTTTATTGTCACGAACTCTCCTTAAGCTAAAAATTGAAAAACTTCATGAATTATACATCAATACACACACACACACCAAATCCACTGTGTTAGATGAAAAGAAATTGTACTATTTCTACTATCCACCTTCGAGTCATATAAGATCACATCTCCACCACAACATGCATAAATGTACCCAATTAGAAATCATAGAATTGTCAAATGCCAGAGTGGGAAGGGAGCGTGGAGATAATTTAGTCTAACTCACTCGTTTTACAGAGAATAAAACTAATACCCAGAGAAAGGGTTTTCCAAAGGTCACTTGGGTAGTTGAGAATATAAGTGCAACTGAAACCCTGGCCATGTTTATGATCCTCTGTATCAAACAAACATATACTCAATTAAGAATTTAAGGGTATATGGATCCATCCTCCAAATGAGGAAGCATCAATCTTTTCAAAACTAAAATGACTCCATTCATCATATCTGAACATCCCTGCTGTTTTCTGTACTGTTTTGCTGCTATTGTCAATTCCCAGGACACTTTCCTTCCCCAGCCTCTGAACAGCCCCCACAAATGAGCAATTCCTAAATGCATTTGCTATGACGTTTGCAAAGGCAGCCTCTCAGAGAAAAGGTCAGTGTCACTGTTCTCTGTTTCCAAATATGTCCCTTAAAAGAATCAGACATTACAATGCTGCATACCAATTGCCTGAAGACTTACAAATCTCCTCTAGGAAAGTCCAAGTCTCCTGGGAAAAATGGACAATTCAATGACATTTGTGATGTGATTTACCAAACTGAAAAAGGGACACAAAAGAGGCATGAAGAGACACCATTTTTCTACAGGTCCAGGGAATTGTGCTGATATGTTTACTATAGAGTGACATGACTCCTCATTCCTCAGTCTTTATAACTAACTCCGCCCTTTCTCCAGTGACTTGGAAGGTTACACAAGCCTGATACATGCTCTCTGGTCACTAGAAATAGGGAGTCAGATTTCCAGGGAGCCTCCAAACAGAGAAGTAGAGCCACAAAGGAAAGGAGGAATTATAGCTATTTTGCTTTGTATTTCTGATGTTAGTTCTTCCCCAGTACCTCTCAGTCAGCTCTGATCTCTGAATTTCCCACAGCACAAAGTGACTCTTGCTATTTCTCTTAGATGCTGCCAAACATCATTAATCATATGTTATACACAAAACCTTCACAACCATACTCAACCTATTACTTCTAATCTCACCTTCTACCCCTTTCTCCCTTGCTCACAGCCCACACTGGGCAACTCTAAGTTAACTGCACCTGTCTTGTACTTTGAGGACTCACATTTCCCCACCTATATCTAAAAATTATGTTTCAAATTGCTAGAATGCCTCAGTCTCATCCTTCATTTCATTATGCAACACATATTTTTAAACCTATTTTCTCTTTAAAGTCTTCCATGAACTATATGTGCATGTTGAGTCACTTCAGTCATGTCTGACTCTTTGCGACCCCATGGACTATAGCCCGCCAGGCTACTCTGTCCATGGGATTCTCCAGGCAAGAATACTGGAGTGGATTGCTATGCCCTTCTCTAGGGGATCTTCCCAGCCCAGGGATTGAACCTGGGTATCTTACGTCTCCTGCATTGGTAGGTGGGTTCTTTACCACTAGCATCACCTGGGAAGCCCTCCTTGATCTCTACTCCCACCCCAAATTAAATGTTCCATAAATAATTTCTATTCTTTTACTTCCCTTATAGCTCAGTTGATAGAGAATCTGCCTGCAATGCAGGAGACCCTGGTTCAATTACTGGGTCAGGAAGATCTGCTGGAAAAGGGATAGGCTACCCACTCCAGTATTCTGGCCTGGAGAATTCCATTGACTGTATAGTCCATGGGGTTGCAAAGAGTCAGACATGGTGGAGAGACTTTCACAATTAATTCAATCATTCACAAATTATTGAGCATGAACAATTTGTCGTGCACTTTACAAAGCATTGAGAATGCAGCAGTAGATAGACATATTTCTGTACTTACAGAATTTATAGAATAATAGGAGAAATAAGTACTCAAAGTACTGTTTATGGAAGATATATAGGTGGCTATAGGATGTCACTGCAAGGATTTGACATAGGTTTGAGAGATCAGAGAAGGTATACCTTTAGAAGGAGAATTTAAATTGAGACCTGAAAGGGCTTCCCTGGTGGTTCAGTGGCTGAGACTTTTTTTGAGACCTGAAATAAAAACATATTAGCCAAATATAGAGGGTATTCCCTTCCAGAAGGAAAATATAAACTATGAAAAAAAGATAAGGCAAGAAGAAATTTAAGACACTCAAGAAACTGAAAGAATGGGAAAGTGGTACAACATGAGAATTCAGAAGGCCAGGCATTGTAGGTACGTTATTAATTCTGGGCCATAAACTAAGAGGACTACGAAGTCCCTGAAGAGTATCAGCCTAAAGACTATTTGGAAGGAATAAAAGTAGAGATAGAAATGTGGTGATGGCTTCAAAAAGGGTGATGGAGAAATACATTTGAGAGATATTTACGATGGGGAATCTACAAGACTTAAATAATGAGATCTTAAGAAATAAAGATGGAAGTTATAAAAAATGACAAAAATCAATGATGTTACATTTTACTGAGGTAAGGCATAATGGAACAGGGCCGAAATTGGTTTCAGCAGTGGTGTGGGCAGACAATGAGTATGGATTTGAAAATACTGAATTTGAGGTGCTTATGAGATATAGAAGTGTTTATAGCAAACAGTTAGGCATATGACTCCAGGGCTCAGAGAGAGAGAGTTAATTAAAGAAAAGAAACGGAATCATCAATATAAAGATTTAACTGAAGTAATGAAAGTGGATAATTTTATTCTAGGGATAGAATAGAGTGAGCAAATAAAAACTCTGTGACATCACAACAAACAATTAAAGGTTATATGAGAGAGCCATGAAAGGAGATGGAGAAAGAGTGGTTAAAGAGATAGAAGGAAAACCAGGGGATTCAGGGTTCTCAACATCCAACAAAAGAGGGTACATCAAGAAAGAGGACCTACTGTATAGCACAGGGAACTATACTCAATATTTTGCAATAACCTATAAAGGAAAAGAATCTATAAGAGCAATATATAGATATAGATACATATATGTATATATGCCTGAATCTCTGCACTGTACATCTGGAACTAAGACAACATTGTAAGTCAGCTATCAGTTCAGTTCACTCCTTCAGTCTCTTTGTGACCCCATGGACTGCAGCACTCCAGGCTTCCCTGTCCATCACCAACTCCCGGAGCTTACTCTAACTCATGTCTATCGAGTGAGTTTGGTGATGCCATCCAACCGTCTCATCCTCTGTCATCTCCTTCTCCTCCCGCCTTCAATCTTTCTCAGCATTAGGGTCTTTTCCAAGGAGTCAGTTCTTTGCATCAGGTGGCCAAAGTATTGGAGTTTCAGCTTCAGCATCAGTCCTTCCAATGAATATTCAGGACTGATTTCCTTTAGGATCTCCTTGCAGTCCAAGAGACTCTCAAGTCTTCTCCAACACCACAGTTCAAAAGCATCAATTCTTCGGCGCTCAGCTTTCTTTAGTCCAACTCTCACATTCATACATGACTACTGGAATATATATACATATATATATGCATATACCTATATATGTATATACTTACATATATATATACATACACACACACACACACACACACACACACACACACACACACACAGCAGTAAAGAATCTGCCTACCAATGCAGGAGACCAGGGTTCAATCCCTGGGTTGGGAAGATCCCCTGGAGAAGGAAATGGCAACCCACTCCAGTATTCTTGCCTGGAGAATCCCATGGACAGAGGAGCCTCACAGGCTACAGTTCATGGGGTCACCAAAGTGTCGGACACAACTTGGCAACTAAAAACAGCAGAACAGCAATATAAAGAAAGAGGACTATCATCTGAGGTGAGTGCTGTTGAGTTGCCAAGAAGGGTGGATTTAGCAACACGAATGTCACTGTGACCTTATCAAGAGCTATTTCAGTGGAGTTGTGTGGGGCAGAAGACAGATTGGAGTGGGTTGAGGTGAAGAAATGGAGACAGAAAGGTAGAAAATTCAAGAAATTTGTGTTTAATGGTAGATGTGAGGTTGTTTAGTAACTGAGGAGGCTAAGGAATCCTGGAGGATTTGCTTGTCTCTTTTTTTTTGTTTGTTTTTGAATATAGGAAAAATTATAACATGTTTTAAAGCCAAAAGAAAAATCCAGATATAAAATAGAAGATATAAGAAAGAAATTGAATGATAACATAAGTCCCTTGGGAAGGTAGTAGGGGAAGGAATCCAGAATATAGGTGAAGGGATTGGCCTTTAATAAGAGGAAGGATGTCCTTCCATAATAACATTAAGAAAGAAGAGGGTAGTGAAACGTTCACAAACTCTTGGTTTGGATGTAGAGTTAAATAGGAAGTGAGGACATTTGCTGGGATTCAGGGTAGGGAGAAAGATATGCGTGATATTTCCAAAGATATTTTTAGTCAAATTCTCAGAATTCCTTTCCCCCTTCCAAAGATCCCCCATGATTAATAAGTGATAATTTAATGCAGCAATTAAGAAAATGGTATCAAGAGCAAGAGTTTATGGTAAGAACCTTGGCTCTGCCATCAAATAGTTGTATGACCTTGGGCAAATCATTTAACCTTTTGGTTTTCAGTTTCCTCCTCTGTGAAAAGGGGATGATATTTTTATTTACCTCAAATTTTATTGTGAAAATAAATAAACTGAGTTAATATACATGAAGGGCTTAGAATAATGCCTGACAAATAATAAGTACTCTGCGGTGTTGCTTTCATTACTAAAGCTCTCCAAATATTACCCGAGTCAGCTTATTATGGGATTATATGGAGATACAAATGATAGCTATTAGGTAGAAAGGAAGGTGAAGTTTTCCTTCAAAAGTTGGTATTTCACTCTAACTAGAGTGAAAATACAACAGGGACATAGGCTTGCTTTCTATTCATATATATATACACATATATATGACATATATATAATTTATATGTATACATTATACTATGCATATAATTAATACAAATTATTCATATATAATAATTATTTCTATTTATAATAAAATATATGAGAAATCAGTGAATATCAATATATCCCAGTAGGGAGGTCTTGGTTCATAGAGGATGGAATTGAGAGTAGCTTCTAATGAGGAGCCTAGAGGATTGTATCTTGAGCCCTAGGGTGATCTTTTTCTAAATCCAAGAGTAGGGACAACACCACCAGTTGAGGTTTTCAGTTCTATTTCAGCCCTCTCCTCTGCCTTTTTCTGTTTTTAGGAAGGGAAAATGTTCACATCTATGGCTGGGAAAATCCCCATTTTTTTTTTAAGTTGAAGTGGAATTATTTCCTTCTGAAAAGCTTTGGAAATAGCCACAAAACATGCAGGTAAGTTCCATAGGAGAGGGACTCTCAACTCAAATATGCAAACATTTGTTCCTCAAGTTCACTACAAAAGTATTGTGCCAAATCAGTGACTTGAATCCACAAGGGTTGAAAAGCTGAATATACTCATGTGTTTGGTTGTAAAAGATGGTGCCAACTTGGGGAGAGTAGATGAGAACAAGTGCTTAAATTGAACTAACTGGTACGGTGTTTGAAGATCAAATCAGAAACATGGACTGTCAAATTTTGCTAATATAGTCTGCATCAGTGAAGAATCTATAATAATATGTCAGTTTATTATTTTCAGTACATTCTGTACATATGAAATGGCTAAATGCTGCCTAGCAGAGGCCCCACAAGAACTGATCCTGCCCGGGATTTATAATTAGCACAACTATTTGTTAGTATGCAAATGAGACCTGCTACAGTACTTGGGGAAAATTGTGTTGTTAAGTAAGTGCAACATTTCTCCTGCCGTTGTGCTTCAACTATTCATTAGTTCTGCTAACCTCTTTTTTTCAGAGTGTACAAAGCTAAACAGCAAACCAAGAGAAATAGGTGAATTAATACAATGGCAATCCAGTCGTGTTAGACTGGAAAGATGGAATGAAGACATACAGATTTTTGAGTAAGTAACAAGTGTGTATTAATAAAAATGGATCTCACAGCAGCATAGATAAGGTGCAAATTGGAATAAGCAAAGACAAAGCTTCCAATTTGTAAGTCCATCTGCTCTCATTTAGACTTACACAGAGATGGCAAAAACATTTTGGCATCAAGATTCAAAGTCAAGCTCCACCATCTACTAGCTTTTTGACTTCGGCTGAGCAAGCTCTTCTGTGCCTAAAACATTGGTGAGGCTCTTCACAAACACGAAGCCATAAGCAGTATAGTAGTAATATAGCATGGTATTAATAGTTCAGCAAGAAAGGCTCTGAAGTCAGACTGGGCTCAGAATATACACTAGCTATGCATCACTCTTATCAAATTATTTTATTCTTGATTTCTTCATCTGCAAATGAAACATATTCTTAATAGACCTACTTAGCTCACCAAGTTGTGGTGAGTATTTAATAAAATAATTGATGTAAAGCACTTAGCACTTAAATTCAACTGCAACATAGTAAGCCCTCAATAAACACTTGTTGCTAAAGTGTTACCCCTAAATTTTCTTCATTGTGGCTTTTTCCCAAGTAGCTCCACCATAAAAGGTCATGTTAAGAACACTTACCATTGCATTGCTTAATTCAGTGGATATCCCTACAGGACTTCAGCAGCATTTATGGTAATGACTAATTTCTCCTTGTTAAGAAGTAAAAACTGGGAAGTTTTCAGAAAGATTTGAGGAAGAGCTAATTAGTAAAAGGATAAAATTTTGGATCAGGTGTTGTAAGTCGAGTGTAGCGTCTTTGTCTCTGGAACAGTGAAACATGATCAGTTAAATCATCGTATGCGTATTGAATACTTAACTGCCTGAAGACAGAGGTTCAGCTATATGTTCTCTAAAGGTTTCTTTTTGCCTCTAAAGTTTGTGATTTTTCCAAATTAGTGAATGATAGCAGCTACTATTTCTGAGGCAATAGCTAAAATACAGATATAGGCATTTTACATGTGTCCTTGCCATCCTCACAAAAATCCTATAAAGTGGATATTATCCACATTTTAAAATGGATGAAATAGGATTAGAAAAGCACAGATAACAGTCATGAAGATAGTGAATCATATGTTCAGAATATTTATTTTTTAATTTATTCACTCATTCGTGTGTAAACGCAACCAATATTTAATGAACACCTACTATGCTCTGGGCACTATCTTTAGCACGGGTGTACAGCACTGAACATAGTAGATAAAATTCATACCCTTGTGGAGCTTGTGTTTTAGTAAGCAGAAAATAAGATTCAGAAAAGAAATTCCAAGGCTTGATTCACTTTTATAATATGGTACAATGTCCTCTGACTAGCTTTTGTGTCATGCTACCATTTTACAGTAAAGTCACATTTTTTCCCTTTTTAGACACAGGAGAATCATGCTCCAAGGAAACCGAACTATCTCTGAATTTTTCCTCCTGGGACTCACAGCGGTGTCTGAACAGCAGCAGTACATCTTTGAGCTGTTTTTGTGCATGTATCTGGTTACCATGGTGGGAAATTTACTTATCATCCTAGCTATTGTCAGTGATGCTCACCTCCACAGCCCCATGTACTTCTTCCTTGCCAGTCTATCCTTCACCGACATCTGCTTCATATCTACTACAGTCCCCAAAATGTTGGCAGACATCCAAAGCCAGAGCCCAGTCATCTCCTTTGCAGGATGTCTTACCCAAATGTACTTTTTTATGTTGCTGGTGGACCTGGACAATTTCCTCTTGGCAGCCATGGCGTATGACCGGTGCGTTGCCATCTGTCGCCCATTACACTATGCTGCGTTACTGAGTCTGAAGCGTTGTGCCCTGTTGGTAGTGACTCCATTCGTTGTCTGTAATCTTGTTTCAGTACTTCATCTCGGTCTGCTGGGCCTCTTGAATTTCTGTGATCAGAGAGAAATTCCTCACTTCTTCTGTGACCTGGAACCCATTTTAAGGCTGGCTTGTTCAGACACTCAGATCAATGACTTGACAGTCCTAGTAATTGGGGGATCAGTTATCTTCATTCCATTCACCTTCATCTGTGTCTCCTATTGCCTTATTGTTTGCACTGTACTTAGGATTCCTTCAGCCAAGGGGAAGTGGAAAACATTCTCCACTTGTGGCTCCCATTTCTTAGCTGTGTCCCTCTTCTACGGATCTATCGGTGGGGTCTACTTTCTTCCCTCTTCTGCCTACTCAGCCGAAAGGGATAAGTTGGCTGCCGTCATGTATTCAGTGGTGACTCCCATGATGAATCCCTTCATCTATAGTCTAAGGAACAAGGACATGAAGGCAGCTGTGAGGAGACTACTTATCAGGAAAACCTATTTCTGGAGATGGTGATTCCTGCCGTAAGAAATGCGTATATCACCTTCTTACACTTCAGTGAGCACACAGAGTCCAAAACCTCAGGCTACTGGGCCACCATGATAGTTTCTTTGCCATCCATTTCCTACCCTGAATCCAGATCCAAGAATCTAGATCAGACTTATCTCTCTAGGTAAATAATAACAAAACAAAAATGCTCCTTTATTCCATAGTCCTTCACAATTTAGAGTTTCCCCTGAATCAACTAATGGTTGTGTAGTCAGTATTTACTAATTCGGGGTCACCTGCATCGCAGGTGGATTTTTTACCAGCTGAGCTACCAGGGAAGCCCAAAGAATGACAAAGTATCCAGTGCAGCTGGGATGAAGGGGGTTGCAAAGATGGTGAGGTGGTAAGGAATGATGACTTACGTTTGGAAATGTAAGTGAGGGCATTTCGAATTACATTGGAATTCAAATTACATTTCGAACTACATTACATTGGAAATGCAAGTGAGGTGTGTCCTTTCCCCCCCTACCAAATCGTACTTGCTAAATCATTGATAGGAAGGAAGGAAAGGAGTGAGGAAGAAAGAAAAAATGAAAACAGTTTAAAATATCTTACAGATAATACGATTTTAAAATTCACAACTTCAAAACAATGACTTGATTCACACAATCATACTTTAAGGTGAATACTGTATAATTCTCATACACTAAGGAAGGAAAAAAGACACATTAATAGAAGGAAAACAAACTAAGGCAAAAAAACAATCACATAATCTGTCCTGCTCTGAGCCCTGCAGAGGCTCCCCAGCAAAGCTAAACTTCTTCAGCATATAAGATGCTCTACCACCTGCCTTCACTTACATTCCGAAATGTAAGAATCATCATTCCTTACCCCCTCATCATCTTTGCAACACCCTTCATCCCAGATGCACTGGATACTTTGTCATTCTTCGGACTTCCCTGGTAGCTCAGCTGGTAAACAATCTGCCTGCGATGCAGGTGACGCCGGTTTGATTCCTGGGTCGGGAAGATCCACTGGAGAAGGGATAGGCCACCCACTCCAGTATTCTTGGGCTTTCCTGATGGCTCAGACAATAAAGAATTTGACTGCAGTGCGGGAGACCTGGATTGGGAAGACCCCCTGGAGAAGAGAAAGGCTAGCCACTCCAGTATTCTGGCCTGGAGAATTTCATGAATAGAGGAGCCTGGCAGGCTACAGTCCACGGGGTTGCAAAGAGTCTGACATGACTGAGTGACTTTCCACGCATGGATTTGCATTACTCTTTTCTTTGTACAGGTTACATCTTCTCCAGGAATATCTGTTTATTCCCTCTTCCTGTTACAGACATTTGACACTTTTTAAATGCTCTCTCTCAAGTCTTACATTCTCTGTGACTTATTTCATAATTCCTCCTCCTTCATAGGTAACATTATTCTCTTATCTCCTCTACGATCCTGTAGCATTTTATTTTGCTATTGTATCATTTATCATAATGAATCATAATTATAAAGATATTTATCAATGTTATCCAAGATGATCTGAACTCTTTATAGTATACAGGACTGTTTTATTCACCTCTGTAGCTCTAGCATGGTATAATGCCTGAAACAGGGTAAGTATTCAGTAAACCAAATTGAATTAAATCATTGTCATCTCTCAAAATAGAAAATTTATTTTTAGTTTATCTTCTGCTGACTTGTTTAGTAATACTAAATGAGTCAATTAAATCCCTCTGAGTTTAATGTCCCATTGATACGATCCATGAAACAGTATACTAACTTTTGCCTCCTAGCTATCCCCTGATGATAGAGAACACATTTGAGATTAAAACTTTCTGGCACAGAGACTGTTAAAGTGCCACACTGGGTAAGTGTCAGGAGTCCAAAATAAATCAATAGAAACATAAAGAAAATAATATATTAACATACACAAGAATATGAGGATTTGAGGTGTGTGTATGAAAGCTGACGTGATATCTGGGCTCTTTTATTCTTAATCTGTGAATATCCTAACCTTTAATCATGAAGTAAATGTTAGATTTTCCTGCATCCAATACTGCTAAAACTTATCCCAGTTATACTGTCTGGGTTGAATAAACCTAGCTCTTTGTTTCATCTTCAAGCTGGGTTTGTGGCTCTGTTCAGTTCAGTTCAGTCTCTCAGTCGTGTCCGACTCTTTGCGATCCCATAAACAGCAGCACGCCAGGCCTCCGTGTCCATCACCAACTGCCAGAGTCTATCCGAAACCATGTCCACTGAGTTGGTGATGCCATCGAACCATTTTATCCTCTGTTGTCCCCTTCTCCTCCTGCCCTCAATCTTTCCCAGCATCAAGGTCTTTTCTTTCTTTTTATTTTATTTTATTTTATTAGTTGGAGGCCAATTACTTCACAACATTTCAGTGGGTTTTGACATACATTGACACGAATCAGCCATAGAGTTATACGTATTCCCCATCCCGATCCCCCCTCCCACCTCCCTCTCCACCCGACTCCTCTGTGTCCTCCCAGTGCACCAGGCCCGAGCCCTCGTCTCATGCATCTCACCTGGGCTAGTGATCTGTTTCACCATAGATAATATACATGCTGTTCTTTTGAAACATCCCACCCTCACCTTCTCCCACAGAGTTCAAAAGTCTGTTCTGTACTTCTGTGTCTCTTTTTCTGTTTTGCATATAGGGTTATCGCCACCATCTATCTAAATTCCGTATATATGTGTTAGTATGCTGTAATGTTCTTTATCTTTCTGGCTTACTTCACTCTGTATAATGGGCTCCAGTTTCATCCATCTCATTAGAACTGATTCAAATGAATTCTTTTTAACGGCTGAGTAATATTCCATGGTGTATATGTACCACAGCTTCCTTATCCATTCATCTGCTGATGGGCATCTAGGTTGCTTCCATGTCCTGGCTATTATAAACAGTGCTGTGATGAACATTGGGGTTCACGTGTCTCTTTCAGATCTGGTTTCCTCGGTGTGTATGCCCAGAAGTGGTATTGCTGGGTCATATGGCAGTTCTATTTCCAGTTTTTTAAGGAATCTCCACACTGTTTTCCATAGTGGCTGTACTAGTTTGCATTCCCACCAAGAGTGTAAGAGGGTTCCCTTTTCTCCACACCCTCTCCAGCATTTATTGCTTGTAGACTTTTGGATAGCAGCCATCCTGACTGGCGTGTAATGGTACCTCATTGTGATTTTGATTTGCATTTCTCTAATAATGAGTGATGTTGAGCATCTTTTCATGTGTTTGTTAGCCATCTGTATGTCTTCTTTGGAGAAATGTCTGTTTAGTTCTTTGGCCCATTTTTTGATTGGGTCATGTATTTTTCTGGAATTGAGCTTCAGGAGTTGCTTGTATATTTTTGAGATTAATCCTTTGTCTGTTTCTTCATTTGCTATTATTTTCTCCCAATCTGAGGGCTGTCTTTTCAACTTACTTATAGTTTCCTTTGTAGTGCAGAAGCTTTTAAGTTTCATTAGGTCCCATTTGTTTATTTTTGCTTTTATTTCCAATTCAAGGTCTTTTCAAATGAGTCAGCTCTTGCATCAGGTGGCCAAAGTATTGTAGTTTCAGCTTCAACATCTGTCCTTCCAATGAGCACCCAGGACGGATCTCCTTTAGAGGGACTGGTTGAATCTCCTTGCAGTCCAAGGACTCTCAAGAGTCTTCTCCAACACCACAGTTGAAAAGCATCAATTCTTCGGTGCTCAGCTTTCTTTATAGTCCATCTCTCGCATCCATACATGACTACTGGAAAAACCATAGCCTTGACTACACGGACCTTTGTTGACAAAGTAATGTCTCTGCTTTTTAATATGCTATCTAGGTTGGTCATAACTTTCCTTCCAAGGAGTAAGTGTCTTTTTATTTCATGGCTGCAATCACCATCTGCAGTGATTTTGGAGCCCCCCAAAATAAAGTCAGCCACTGTTTACACTGTTTCCCCATCTATTTTTCATGAAGTGATGGGACCAGATGCCATGATCTTAGTTTTCTGAATGTTGAGCTTTAAGCCAACTTTTTCAATCTCCTCTTTCACTTTCATCAAGAAACTTTTTAGTTCTTCTTCATTTTCTGCCGTAAGGATGGTGTCATCCACATATCTGAGGGTATTGATATTTCTCCCAGCAATCTTGATTCCAGTTTGTGCTTCTTCCAGCCCAACATTTCTCATGATGTACTCTGCATATAAATTAAATAAGCAGGGTGACAATATACAGCCTTGACGTACTCCTTTTCCTATTTGGAACCAGTCTGTTGTTCCATGTCTAGTTCTAACTATTGCTTCCTGACCTGCATACAGATTTCTCAAGAGGCAGGTCAGGTGGTCTGGTATTCCCATCTCCTTCAGAATTTTCCACAATTTATTGTGATCCACACAGTCAAAGGCTTTGGCATAGTCATTAAAGCAGAAGTAGATGTTTATCTGAAACTCTCTTGCTTTTTCGATGATCCAGTGGATGTTGGCGATTTGATCTCTAGTTCCTCTGTCTTTTCTAAAACCACCTTGAACATCTGAGTGTTCGTGGTTCACATATTGCTGAAGCCTGACTTGGAGAATTTTCAGCATAACTTTACTAGTGTGTGAGATGAGTGCAATTGTGCAGTAGTTTGAGCATTCTTTGGCATTGCATTTCTTTGGGATTAGAATGAAAACTGACCTTTTCCAGTCCTGTGGCCACTGCTGAGTTTTCCAAATTTGCTGGCATATTGAGTACAGCACTTTCACAGCATCATCTTTAGGATTTGAAATAGCTCAATTGGAATTCCATCACCTCCACTGGCTTTATTCGCAGTCATGCTTCCTAAGGTACACTTGACTTCACATTCCAGGATGTCTGGCTCTAGGTGAGTGTGAGTGATCACACCATCATGATTATCTGGGTCATGAAGATCTTTTTTCTACAGTTCTCCTGTGTACTCTTGCCACCTCTTCTTAATATCTTCTGCTTCTGTTAGGTCCATACCATTTCTATCCTTTATTGTGCCTGTCTTTGCATGAAGTGTTCCCTTCGTATCTCTAATTTTCTTGAAGAGATCTCTAGTCTTTCCCATTCTGTTGTTTTCCTCTATTTCTTTGGATTGATAGCTGAGGAAGCCTTTCTTACTTCTCCATTCTATTCTTTGGGTCTCGGCATTCAAATGGGTATATCTTTCCTTTTCTCCTTTGCTTTTCACTTCTCTTCTTTTCACAGCTATTTGTAAGGTCTCCTCAGACAGCCATTTTTCTTTTTTGCCTTTCTTTTCCTTGGGGATGGTCTTGATTCCTGTCTCCTGTACAATGCAACGAACCTCTAGCTCTGTTGTGACACCACAATACTCGTCTGTGAATGCAAAGTGTAGTTTGCAGACCTGTGCTAGTTACAAAACTATCTGTTACTGATCAGCTGGGAGATTGAGGTTAGCTAAGTTTAAAATCTGAGATGAATATTTAGAAACAGAGTAATTTCACATTTTTTTGGTACCCTCCAGGAGTCTGTTTCCCCAGTCCTGTGTAAGTTTTGGCAGCTCTATGGTCAGGTTAGTGGGGACCTCCTCCAAGAGGGCTTATGCCACACCCAGGTCTGCTGCAACCAGAGGCTCTGCCCCTGTGGCAGGCCACTGCTGACCCGTACCTCCACAGGTACACAACAAACTGTGGAAAACTCTTAAACAGATGGGAATACCAGACCACCTTATAGGCCTCGGGAGAAATCTGTATGCAGGTCAAGAAGCAACAGTTAGAACTGGACATGGAGCAACAGACTGGTTCCAAACCGGGAAAGGAGTATATCAGGGCTGTATATTGTCACCCTGCTTATTTAACGTATATGCAGAGTACATCATGTGAAACGCTGGGCTGGAAGAAGCACAAGCTGGAATCAAGATTCCTGGGAGAAATATTAATAACCTCAGATATGCAGATGACACCGCCCTTATGGCAGAAAGTGAAGAAGAACTAAAGAGCCTCTTGATGAAAATGAAAGTGGTGAGTGAAAAAGTTGGCTTCAAACTCAGCATTCAGAAAACTAAGATCAAGGCATCTGGTCCCATTACTTCATGGCAAATAGATGGGGAAGCAATGGAAACAGTGACATACTTTATTTTGGGGGGGGTCCAAAATCACTGCAGATGGTGACTACAGCCATGAAATTAAAAGACACTTGCTCCTTGGAAGAAAAGCTGTGACAAACCTAGACAGCATATTGAAAAGCAGAGACATTACTTTGCCAACAAAGGTCCGTCTAGTCAAAGCTATGGTTTTCCCAGTAGTTATGTATGGATGTGAGAGTTAGACCATAAAGAAAGCTGAGCGCCAAAGAATTGATGCTTTTCAACTGTGGTGTTGGAGAAGACTCTTGAGAGTCCCTTGAACTGCAAGGAGATTCAACCAGTCCATCCTAAAGGAACTCAGTCCTGAATATTCATTGGAAAGACTGATGCTGAAGCTGAAACTCCAATACTTTTGCTACCTGATGGGAAGAGCTGACTCATTTGAAAAGACCCGGATGCTGGGAAAGATTGAAGGTGGGAGGAGAAGGGAATGACAGAGGACGAGATGGTTGGATGGCATCACTGACTCGATGGACATGAGTTTGAGTAAGCTCCGTTAGTTGGTGATGGACAGGGAAGCCGGGTGTGCTGCAGTCCATGGGGTTGCAAAGCATCGGACATGACTGAGTAACTTAACTGGGTTGAATTTCACATTGCTATGAAGTTGTTTCATTTTACAAAAGTATCAGTCTACAAAAATTTGGAAATTAAAAAATTCTAGAAACACTAGATTCTTCTCTTTCTCCTCCTCCTTTTTCTTCTCCTTATCTTCCCATTCCTCCCTCCTCCCCCCAATTTCTCCTCCTCCTTCATCTTCTTCAACATAAAATCTTAAGCAGGACTCTGTATGATGAACACCTTTTTAACAAATGCCATCACGATCTGATATTGGTTTGTTAATTTTAAACATAAATTAAAACATTTCCGAAATATACAAACAGCTCATACAGTTTAATAAAAAAAAAAAAAAAACCCCAATCAGAAAATGGATAGAAAATCTAAATAGCCATTTCTCCAGAGAAGACATGCTGATGGCCAACAGACACGTAAAAGATGTTTAACATTGCTAATTATTACAGAAATGCAAATCAAAACTACAATGAGGTACCACCTCACACCAAAAAGAATGGCATCATTAAAAAGTTTACAAACAATAAATACTGAAGAGGATGTGTTGAAAAGGGAACCCTCCTACCCTGTTAGTAGAAATGTAAATTGGTGCAGCCACTATGGAAAATAGTATGGAGGTTCCTTAAAAAATTAAAAATAGAACTACTGTATGTTCCATGCAATTCTACTCCTGGACATATATGTGGAAAAGATGAAACTTCTAATTTGAACAGATACATGCACCCCAATGTTCATAACAGCACTATTTATAATAGCTAATATGTGGAAGCAACATAAATGTTCATCAACAGATGAATGAATGAGGAGGGTGTGGTATATATATATGTGTATATATATATATATGTATACATATATGTATGAAAAATTGCTCAGCCGTAAAAATGAAATAATGCCATTTGCAGCAACATGAGCAGCCCTAGAGATTCTCATACTAAGTGAAATGAGTGAGTAAGACAGAGAAAAACAAATCTCATGTCTGATATCACTTCTACATGGAATCTAAAATATGACACAAATGAACCTATCTACAAAACAGAAACAAACTTGCCAATATAAGTAACAGACTACTGGTTAGCAAAGAGGAAAGGGGGACTAAATTATGAATTTGAGTTTAACAGAGACACACAACTATATATAACATAGATAAGCAAAAAGGACCTACTGTATAGCACAGGGAACTGTGTTCATTATCTCATAATAACTTACAATGGGAAAGAATCTGAAAAAGAATATATATATGTGTGTGTGTGTGTGTGTGTGTGTGTGTGTGTGTGTGTGTATACTGAATCACTTTGCTGTACAGTTGAAACATTGTAAATCAGCTATACTTCACTTAAATAAATAACTGAAAATATTAAAAATTAAAAATAACTTTAAAAATCAATTAAGTCAGTTCAGTTGCTAAGCTGTGTTCGACTGTTTGCAATCCCATGGACTGAAGCACACCAGGCTTCCCTATCGATCACCAGCTGGGGAGCTTGCTCAAACTCATGTCCATCAAGTCACTGATGACATCCAACCATCTCACCCTCTGTCGTCCCCTTCTCCTCCTGCCTTCAATCTGTCCCAGCATCAGGGTATTTTCCAATGAGTCAGTACTTCTCAACAGGTGGCCGAAGTATTGGAGCTTTAGCTTTAGCATCAGTCCTTCCAATGAATACATTCAGGACTGATTTCCTTTAGGATGGACTGGTTGGATCTCCTTGCAGTACAAGGAGTCTTCTCCAACACTACAGTTCGAAAGGATCAGTTCTTCCTCGCTCAGATTTCTTTAAGTTTCAACACTCACATCCATACATGACTGTTGGAAAAACAATAGCTTTGACTAGATAGACCTTTGATGGCAGAGTAATGTTTCAACTTTTTAACATGCTGTCTGGATTGGTCATAGCTTTTCTTCCAAGGAGCAAGTGTCTTTTAATTTTAAGGCTGCAGTCACCATCTGCAGTGATTTTGGAGCCCAAGAAAATAAAGTCTGTCACTGTTTCCATTGTTTCCCCACATATTTGCCATGAAGTGATGGGACCGGATGCCATGATCTTTGTTCTTTAAAAGTTGAGTTGTAAGCCAGGATTTTCACTCTCCTCTTTCACTTTCATCAAGAGGCTCTTTAGTTCCTCTTCACTTTCTGCCATATGGGTGGTATCATCTGCCTATGTGAGATTCTTGATATTTCTTCTGGCAATCTTGATTCCAGCTTGTGCTTCATCCAGCCTGGCATTTAGCATGATGTACTCTGCATACAGGTCAGTTTTCATTCCAATTCCACAGAAAGGCAAGGCCAAATAATGTTCAAACTCATTGAACATTGCACTCATCTCATGTGCTAGCAAAGTAATGCTCAAAATTCTCCAAGTGAGGCTTCAACAGTAAGTGAACTGAGAACTTCCAGATGTTCAACCTGGGTTTAGAAAAGGCAGAGGAACCAGAGATCAAATTGCCAACATCCATTGGATCATAGAAAAAGCACCAGAGTTGCAGAAAAAAATATCAACTTCTGCTTTACTGACTATGCCAAAGCCTTTGAATGTGTGGATCACAAAAAAATGTGAAAAATTCTTAAAGAGATGGGAATACCAGATCAGTTATCTGCCTCCTGAGAAATCTCTATGCAGGTCAAGAAGCAACACTTAGAACCGAACATAGAACAATGAACTATTTCCAAATTGGGAAATGAGTATGTCAAAACTGTATGTTGTCACCTTGCTTATTTAACTTGTATGCAGTGTACATCATATGAAATGCCGGGCTGGATGAAACACAAGCTGGAATCAAGATTGCTGGGAGAAATATCAGTACCCTCAGATATGCAGATGACACCGTTCTTATGACAGAAAGTGAATAGGAACTAAATAACCTCTTGATGAAAGTGACAGAGGAGAGTGAAAATCCTGGCTTACAACTCAACTTTCAAAAAACTAAGATCATGGCATCTGGTCCCATCACTTCATGGCAAATAGATGGGGAAACAATGGAAACAGTTGACAGACTTTAGTTTTGGGGGGCCCAAAATCACTGCAGATAGTGACTGCAGTCATGAAATTAAAAGACATTTGTTCCTTGGAAGAAAAGCTATGACAAACCTAGACAGCATATTAAAAAGTAGAGACATTACTTTGCCAACCAAAGTTCATCTCATCAAAGCTATGGTTTTACCATTAGTCATGTATGGATGTGAGAGTTGGACCATAAAGATAGCTGAGCACCAAAGAATTGATGCTTTTGAACTGTGGAGTTGGAGAAGACTCTTGAGAGTCCCTTGAACTGCAAGGAAATCTAACCAGTGAATCCTAAAGGAAATCAGTCTTGAATATTCATTGGAGGGAATGATGCTGAAGCTGAAGCTCCAATACTTTGGCCACATGATGGAAAGAACTGACTCATTGGAGAAGACCCTGATGCTGGGAAAGACTGAAGGCAGGAGGAGAAGGGAATGACAGAGGATGAGATGGTTGGATGGCATCAGCAACTAGATGGACATGAGTTTGAGCAAGCTCCGGGAGTTGGTGATGGACAGATATACCTGGTGTGCTACAGTCCATGGGTATGCAAAGAGTTGGACATGACCAATCAACTGAACTGACTGACTCACTCTGCATGTTAGTTAAGTAAGGCTGTATACTGGTGACGTACTTCTTTCTCAAATTGGAACCAGTCCATTGTTCCATGTCCAGTTCTAACTATCACTTCTTGACCTGCATACAGATTTCTCAGGAGGCAGGTAAGGTGGTCTGGTATTCCCATTTCTCTAAGAATTTTTCACCATTTTTTGTGATCCACAGAGTCAAAGGCTTTAGCATAGTCAATGAAGCAGTAGATGCTTTTCCGGAAGTATCTTCCTTTTACTATGAACTAACAGATGTTGGCAATTTGATCTCAGGTTCCTCTGCCTTTTCTAAATCCAGTCTGAACATCTGGACATTCTCAGTTCATGTACTGTTGAAGCCTCACTTGGAGAATTTTGAGCATTACTTTGCCAGTGTGTGAGATGAGTGCAATTTTGTGGTATCTTGAACATTGTTTGGTATTGCCTTTCTTTGGGATTGGAATGAAAACTTACCTTTTCCAGTCCTGTGGCCACTGCTGAGTTTTCCAGATTTGCTGGCATATTGAGTGCAGTACTTTCACAGCATCATCTTTTAAGATTTGAATAGCTTAGCTGGAATTCCATCATCTCCACTAGCTTTGCTGATAGTTAAGCTTCCCAAGGTCCACCTGACCTCGAACTCCAGGATGTCCAGCTCCACATGAGTGAGCTTATCTGTGTTTATTGTGCTTATCTGTGTTTATTGTGCTTATCTGGGTCATTGAGATCTCTTTTTGTATAGTTGTTCTGTGTATTCTTTCACCTCTTCTTGATATCTTCTACTTCTGTTAAGTACATATCATTTGTCTTTTATTGTGCCCATCTTTGCATAAAATGTTCTCTTGGTATCTCTAATTTTTTTTGAGGAGATGACTACTCTTTCCCATTCTATTGTTTTCCTCTATTTCTTTTCATTGATCACTGAGGAAGGCTTTCTTATCTCTCAGTGATCTCTTTAATCTCTTAAGAGAAAGAGATTTCAGTAATCTCTTATCTTTCCTTGCTATTATTTGGAACTTTGCATTCAGATGGATATATCTTTCCTTTTCTCCTTTGCCTTTTGCTTCTCTTCATTTCTCAGCTATTTGTAAGGCCTCCTCAGACAACCATTTTGTCTTTTTGTACTCCTTTTTCATGGGTATGATTTTGATCACCACCTCCTGTACAATGTTATGGACCTCAATCCATAGTTCTTCAGGCACTCTATCAGATCTAATCCCTTTAATCTATTTGTCACTTTCACTGTATAATTGTAGGGAATTTGATTTAGGTCATACCTGAATGGTCTAGTGGCTTTCCCTACTTTCTTCAATTTAGTCTAAACTTGGCAATAAGGAGTTTATGACCTGAGCCATGGGCAGCTCCCAGTCTTGTTTTTGCTGACTGTATAGAGCTTCTCCATCTATTCCAAGTCATCTGGAAGTTTACCTCAAAGATGATAGGGATTTTAGAAACTTTCCAAAATAAGGAAAAAAGATAACTTGAAAATCAAAATATTTGTAGAAGAAAGTGAAGAGTGGTATGAAGAATCAGAGCAAAGAATTTAGTCCAAAGTAATTCAATTTTGTATCAAACATTAAAAAATGTAAGAAGTTTCTCAAGTATTTTCTTGTGTGTTTCTTACCCAGGCTGAGCTTGAAACTTATAGAGGAACTTTTTCAAGAAATCTATCACTTTCATTTTTCTTATGCAATATATAATGGGATTTGACAGAAGAATTAATACCATGTAGAAAATTGATATGACTTGGTCTTGGTCAAGAGAATAGCTGGAAGAATGTCACATGTAAATAAATATAATGGCCCCATAGAATAGAGTGACATCAGTCAGGTGCAAATATAAAGTTGAAAAGACTTTGGATTTGACTTCATTTAAGAAGATCCTCAACAGAGTGGCGACAATGAATATGTAGAAGACAAAGATCATCTAGGTGAGGCCCCCAGTGAAAAAGAACAAGTAATTCATTATGTGGGTGTTTGAGAACGAGAGTATCAAGAGTGGAGAATCATCACAAAAGTAGCTGTTGATGATTTGGACTCATAACTTCATCACTAGTTAGATGTAACAAACCTGGGATATGGTTAACGGATAGAGCTGGAGATATCTGATTGTGAAGTAAAGTTCCCAGGTCAGGGAGGCTAGAAGATAGCATTTAATACTCACAGAAAGCAATGTATCAGCATTCAAATCACATACCAGGAAAAGAAAATGGTCCTCTTTTCTGCCCAAAATTTCACCAGCATCTTGGAGGCTGTGGCAGGAGACAACCAGAAATCTGTGAAGGATAAACTTTAGAGGAACAAATACATGGTAATTTGAAAATTGGATAAATGTTGATAAGGATGAGCAAGCCAAATTTCCCACCAAAGGATGCATATATACCGAGATAAGCACCCCAAAGGGAACACTTGAAATTGTGATCACATGTAATTCTATGTAAAAATAAACTTTGTCAGCAAACTGCCTTTCTTTTGGACATCTCTCATCTCAACTACAGCATCTTACTAGCTCAACAGACGAGATTTCATTGGTAAGAATATTAATAGTTAGATTTTCTGTACACACACACACAGCAATCTATGGAGATATGTAGAATATAGACTGAATACAGACTGCTGCTTAATAGAAAAGTGCAGATTGTCTTAGTCAGTTTGTGCTGGTATAACAAAATACTGTAGACGGGTGGCTTAAACAACAAATGTTTATTTCTCACAGATGAGAAACTAGAAAGTCCACGACCAAGATGATGGCAGATCAGTGTCTGGTGAGAGCTCTCTTCCTGATTTTCAGATGACTTCCTTCTTGCAATACCCTCATATAAGAGGAGAAGGAGAGGGAACAGGAGGTAGAGAAACAGAAAGACAGAGAGAGGAAGAGAGAGAGATCCCCATCTCTTCCTCTTGTTATGAGGGTATAAATCTCATCATGAAAGCCCCAACTTTATAATCTTTCTAAACCCAATTACCTCTCAAATCCCCCACCTCCTGCTACAGTCACACTGGAGACTAGATCTTCAACAGACTTAATTCAGTTCAGTTCACTTCAGTTGCTCAGTTGTTCCAACGCTTTGCAACCCCATGGACTGCATGCAGCTCGCCAGGCTTCCCTGTCCATCATCAACTCCTGGAGCTTACTCAAACTCATGTCCATTGAGTTGGTGATACCATCCAACCATCTCGTCCTCTGTCATCCCCTTCTCCTCCCACCTTCAATCTTCCCCAGCATCAGGGTCTTTTCAAATGAGTCAGTTCTTCCCATCAGGTGGCCAAAGTATTGGAGTTTCAGCTTCAGCATCAGTCCTTCCAATGAATATTCAGGACTGAGTTCCTTTAGGATGGACGGGTTGGATCTCCTTGCAGTTCAAGGGACTCCCAAGAGTCTTCTCCAACACCACAGTTCAAAAGCATCAATTCTTCGGCACTCAGCTATCTTTATGGTCCAACTCTCACATCCATACATGACCACTGGAAAAACCATAGCTTTGACTAGACAGACCTTTGTTGGTAAAGTAATGTCTCTGCTTTTTAATATGCTGTCTAGGTTTGTCATAACTTTTCTTCCAAGGAGCAAGTGTTTTTTAACTTCATGGCTGCAAAATTGAGGGAATACAATCATTCAGTCCATAGCACATATCTTTATTCTGAGAACGTAAGGCAGAAGATCTTTTAGATCTCACCTGGAAAATAGTGATTAAGTTTCTACCTCACGTCGACCAGATCAATCCACTGTGCAAATACAGTAGTTCCATAATCTCTTATATCTCCTATGTAGAGCACAACCTTGCATGCAGTAGATGCTTTGAGAAATTTTCATACTCTTTGGCTATGTAACACAACTTTTGGAAAAGTAACTGAAAAATAATCCAGAACAGGGAAACAATATTTAGTACAAAGTAATGAACCCTGAAGGTCACTGCATTTTAAAATTAACTTGTATTTTGTGTATTCCAATGCTTTGTGTAGGCTTCCCAGCTGGCTCAGTGGTAAAGAATCTGCCTTTCAAAGCAGGAGATGTGGAGAGGAGACTCAGTTCAATCCCTGGGTCAGGAAGACTCCCTGGAGGAGGAAATGACAACCCACTCTGATATTCTTGCCTGGAAAATCTCATGGACAGAGGAGCCTGCAGGCTACAGTCCCTGAGGCTGCAACGAGTCAAACACAACTTAGTGACTAAACAACAACAATATGCAATATGACTGCTTGTTTTCTGAAGTTCATTAGCTCTCCACGTACATTTACTGAGGACCTTGATAGGTCACACAACATTTTACTTCTGGTAGCACAGATATAAAAATACAATTGCTGCCCAGAAGGAGCTCACAAGTTAGAAGTGGAGATAGCCACAGTACAGGGTAAGAAGTGCAGGTAGGGAACCATATAAGCACTGAGTCCAAATATGTGGTGAGTACATCTGCTGCCTTTGTGTAGGACTTTGGGACACACCAGTTTAAGACTCCCCAAAAGCTTAAACTGGAATTCAGATTGCTTTGGAATGTACCACACTGAGGCAAATGATCTGCTAATTCAACATGACCATGGAATCGAAATGCTGTATGCCTCTAAGACCTTATCACACAGTGCCTTCACATACTTGCCTTACTTCTGCTAAGACTTTAGACTTTTCAAAATTATATGTTTGCTTAAGAATAGGCAGTTCTGGTGCTCCCAAAGAAAGTGCCCTTCAAGCATGGAGATGAACCAATAGTCCAGGGCACAGAAATGACCTACACTCTTGTGAATAGAGAATAGATGGAGCACAATGCCAGGTGGAAAAAAAGATGCATTCATTTTGCTTTCACAGAGGTCAAAGAATGCTTGCTAACACTATCACAGAGGTCAATTAATTGAATCATGCCTCTAAAAATGATGATTTTTGTTGTTATTTTAAATGGAGAAAACAAAACTTCTTGATTTAAAATTTCCCAGGCCAATCAAAGAAAGCATACCTTAGATTCTAGTATCTCCAGGAAAGTTCTCAATCATCAGTGCTCATCAGAATCCCATGGGCTGCTACTATGGACCTATAGTGAATCTACTTAATCAGAATCTCTGCATGTGGGTCCTCATTACATGTTTTTATTTTTGGAGGACAATAAACTTTATTGAGGTGTAATTTTCATCCAAAAATGTACCCAATGTAAGTGTACAGTTCAGTGAATAGGAACAAATATATATACTTGTGTAAATAACACTCCACAAGCAGAAAAAAAAATTTATATAACTTCAGAAAGTTCCCTCTTACCCCATCCTAATCAGTCTATCCCATCTTTGGTGCCAGGCAACCACTGATCTCTTTCACTGTGTATCATTAGTTTGTCTGTCCTGGAATTTCACATAAGTGAATTCATAGAACATACCATTTTCTAAAGTTTCCACAAGTGATTATAATGGACAGTTAATATTGAGAGCCACTGATATAGAAGACTCCATAAAAGATAGTCATGATAATGAGCATGAGCTGGATATAAGCCAAATGGTTTTAATTCTAGAAACATATGTTTATTTAAATTATGGTTTGAAAAGACATCCTATTAAAATTCCTATGATTCAAAACTAAAGGCCATGAAAAATTATTGGATGAAAACTGAAATTTATATTGAACCATATCATGAAAACCCATCATGTATCAATTACTATATAACTAAGAAACACATATATTAATATTTCTCAGATTTCATTGTCAAATGTCAAATATCCTCCTCCAACTTAAAAAAAAAAATCTGCCTCAATGGGAAGTCATCCAGGTATGAGAGTACATTATTTAGCAGTATAAGACTGCAGTGTGCAAGGAGAATGAGGTCTGGGGTAGAGGATACATTTTAATAGACTCAATCATGAGCACCATAATAAGGCTTGCTGGCATGAACTGAATCAGTAAATATGTATACAAGACCAATTAGCGGTTGTCATGGAACAATGATCTGAACTCTGCCACTGTCTCCATGGGTATCTTTGCATCTTTGCTCTCAAGATTCCCCATTTACAAATGAGATGCTTTCAAAGGTTACTTCTGACCTCAACACTCTGTGATCTCTCTCAGTGAATTTCTTGATAAAAAGTATTGCCTAACACCAATGCTAAATGTTAGTTGGTACTGTAAGTGAAAATGAAAGTCTCTCAGTCGTGTCAGATTCTGCGGCCCCAAGGACTACACAGTCCATGGAGTCCTCCAGGCCAGAATACTGGAGTGGGGAGCTGTTCCCTTTTCCAGGGGATCTTCCCAACCCAGGGATCACACCCAGGTCTCCCACATTGCAAGCAGATCCTTTACCAGCTGAGCCACCAGGGAAGCCCTGGAGTTACTGAAAGAGGAAACTAAACAAAAATCTCATCGGAAGAGTTTGTGAGGTCAGGTTATCCCAGCTTCAGTTGCTAGTGTGAACACAGCACCAGTGACAGGAATAAGACTTCAATGTGGGTTTTCCACTCTTGGAGGTAAATGTGTCCTTTGGACACTATGTGGTATGTATATTATTTTTAATATTCATTTGGGAGTCATGTGGAAATTCTCAGAAGATGCCAAAATTTATTTGAAGAAAGTATACCATCAGGCAGTTATGTAGGATTTATGTCTTCTTCCTTTTTGTCACACAAGAAGGATTTACAGAACTAAATTAACTCAAAGTTTAGAATGTGTATAGACAAGAGCATTTTTCACTCTTCTCTCTTTATGAACCACTCAGATTAATAGGCTTTTGAAATCTAAATCCAGATTAACTTAATACAGATCTTTATAGAATATGCATAAAGTTACCAGGTCATGAAATTCACATAGAAGAGAAAGTCAATGTAACCCACAAAACTGTACCTCTATTTAGATACGATCTCAGATGTATATTTAGAGCAAAAGAAGACAACCTAGCTAATAGGCTGACTTAACTAAACAAATAAAAACCTGTATATGCTTAAGTTACAGTGTAAAAATTATATATAAAACATGGTGCCATTAAAACATTACCAATATCCATTCTGGTAAGAATCACTCACAAATCTATTAAAACAAAAAAGGCTTGATAGAATGTATTCCAAAATAAGGCTTTTGGACCATCAAGAAAATATGGTTTCATTGAAAACTGCTGGAAATAGGGCAGCATATGCATAAACCTAAATTTGTTGAAGCATTAACTATCTGAAATGCAGGACTTTCAGAAACACTTACCTGTGAATAAGTCTTCCCAAGTAAAGAGACATTCAAAAAATCATAGATGTTTCATTACTAATGTGGACACCTCCTCACCCGTATGGAATGTGAAGTGCAGAGAAGGTTAAGGAAAGCTTCCACTCCCGAAGGAAAGAAGAATGAGGCAGACTAGTAGCATCAAGGGCACCCCAACTTTATGCTGACATGCTGGGGAAAAATTCCTACCCACAAAGGGAAAACAAGGGAAAACATCTCCGAAGGGAGATGAAGTTGGAAGAAGGGGCCAAAGTAAGAGGATGCCAGTGCTCAGTACTGGTCGTTTTGCATCGGCACCTGTGGTGTGAGTACCCTGCACTCCTGCCATCTCTCCCCGCCCACTTGCTCAGGCCTGCCCCCTACAGACACCCTGCTCTTGAGAGAAAACCCTAGATCATGCTCACTACACTAGCAAGACTAATCCCAGCTCCCTGGGCCTCCTGGGAATTGCTGGCAGTGAGGGGAGTGGTGGGGAGACAGATGAAAGAGAGGGAAGTGGACAGTGTGACTGTTAATAGAGGTGACGCCAGTGCATTCGGCTAAAGGTGTCTGCTGCAACTGGGAGAATTTGGGGCAGGAAGTTCTCCCTCTCTTCCCTCATCTTGCTGGGGCTGTGCCTGGTAACCACCACTCTTTCAAAAATGTCGTGTTGCAAACAGGTGCCAATGTTCTTGCTGCACTAACGAGCTAAGTGACGCAGTGGACAAAGCAAGGATGCTGTTCCTGGCTCAATCTCTCTTTGACGATGATGATTTGCCACATCAACTTACCATGCCAGGCACGAAGCATTAGAGGATTAGCTATTAAAAGAAAGACATTTTCTTGCTCATTACAGCCTGCAATGTAAACCATCCAGAGATGTAAAGACTCCTGTTTTCACCATTAAAGTAGAAACTATTTCCAGCGGCTTTGGGAGAAAATGCAGTTATTTTCTTTCTTGTCACAGAGGTTCCACACTCACCTAGAGATGAGAGTGCCCTATTAACATGGCCTCATCTTGCTTTGAATGATGCCCATGAGTGACCTTCCTGGACTTGGGGGTGGGGAGGCTGGGCCCTGAGCCCTCACCCCTTGGAATGTGGGATCACCAAGGCCAGGGGTCACTGGACATCACTGAGTCCTTCCCACACCCATCCCCTAGCTGTGGGAAGAGGATCGTTTTCAGAGAGGAAAATGAGCTCTTCAAGGAGAGTCCACCCATTTTGCTAGTGACCAGAACCTGCTCGGGCCAGACTGCCACAGGCTGTATCAGGGCTCTACCCCGGAGAAGAAACCTTAGAGCGTGGATCTGCCTAGCCACGGCTCTTCCCCCACTTGCCTGGCACCACAGAGGTAGGACACCTGTAGCTCCACCTACACTAACCAGAGCTTTTTGGCATTGGTTACATCTCTCAGCCAGCTTGGCTGTTGAGTGAAATTGCCCCAGGTGGCAATTTTCCTCCCTGCGTTATTGATTCATTTGGCCTGGGTCTGGCCACCGGGCTGGTCACAGTCTCAGCCCCTGCTTGAGGCTCTCTCCCTGTCAGTTCCAAAGAAGGACCCAGTGCCATCGTGTCCTCATAAATTCCGGATCAGTGTTCAAAGACGACTCGCTG